>NC_086317.1:377233645-377833645 GCF_036172605.1 Pelobates fuscus | reverse complement strand
AGGAAGAGATTCTTTATTGGATCACCGATCGGGACTCAGAGGGACTAGCGTCACCAAAATACAGCAAAGTCTGAGTACTGAATACATAGAGTACATTCCTTATATAGCACTGTAGCTCCTCCCACAATTAACTACACCCACACATACCCTTAACCTATTTAATGAATAGAGTCTAAACTCATCCATCCGGTCTAACCACGTGGCTCATCTGATACAAAGGAGAGGGACGCGTAATTCCAGTTCTTACATTCCTGCACCTGGTCAGTACAGTGATGACAGTATCTTAGCTACGTGTTATTAACTAACTGATACTACAAACACATATACATACATATGCCTTGTGGCAATCTTAGCCTGCTAAACTTGTATTTTACTGGAATTACATCACATTCCCCCCTTTGATGCCTCTGATATTTCACAATTACTTGAGGCATCACTTAACCTTGGTTTGCATATACCTCAGGTTACCATGAACCAGACCAGACTTATCTTATGATGTGAATCTTTTAACACTCATCTTCCTGCATTGGTTCTCCTTGATCTAGAGCCTTATACTTATATATCGCCATTATCTGTGCAGCAGCCTTCCTCTCTGCTATACTTCCTATCAGGCTTTGCACAGACCTAACTACTAAGGGTATAAGACACGGTAGGAGTAGACACAACAGTAAAATCAGTAGGACTCCACCTACCACTGCCTTAAGCCCTCCAAACCACTCATACCAGCTACCAAACCAACTACTTGGATTGTACCCTTTCCATACCTGAGTAGGCACATGCACTAGTTTAACCATATGGCTAGTAAGCTCAGCTATTGCTTGCCCTTCGTCATCTATTTGAAGACAGCAATTGCTCAGGTTAAACTTCCCACATACACCTCCCTCTACTGCCAAAAGGTAATCCAAGGCTAATCTATTTTGGTACACTGCTGTCCTCATCCTGGTATTATGCTTCGCTAGAAGATTGAGTGCTTGTGAGGTCTCATTAGTAATAATCTCAACCACCGCCTGTAATCTTATAATACGGTTGAGCATATAAATTGGGGTTCTATAACCAAAGGTACCATCTTCTGCCCACGTGGCTGGCCCATAATAATCTATGATACGCTGGGGAGGCCATTCATTATCTTCCCAGGTGCCTATCTCTAAGGGTCCCCTTTTCTTCCTATGATTCACATCATACACTTTAACACCTAAAGTCTCACCTGTTTCAATCGGTAACAAGAAGAAGGATGGTTTGAGCATACCCAACACACATGCCCCTTCCCAGTCCTGTGGCAACTCCGAATAGGCTTTCTTACCACAGATCCAGTACAAATTTGCTGGGGCTCTCCAGGTAGATGTGATGGATAAATCAAACCACACATCCTTTAAACTGGCATATCTAGCAAACGGGTTAGATGGTTCTGAGACATTTGAAGCCGACCACCAAGTTGTATTTTTAGTATCATCATCATAAGCTTTTTGCCCTAGACAAGTTAATTCTCCTACAGAAGTATTATACATTATTCCTTTCCTTGCTATGCAAACATAACCTATGATGGAGGTCTTTAATCTCCACTCAGATTTACCTCTAACACTCAAATGATAATCGGCTTGTGTAGATATTAGTTGGTCAACTGCCTCAGAACCGGACATTACCTCCTTTGCTTCCCAAGGCCATTGGTCTCCCATGTTAGTACCTCCACACACATAGCAGTTGGTAACATTAAGACTACCGGCAATACTTTCAGCTAGGTCAATGAACAGGTTTTTAGCGTTATGGGGGATCTTATTATCTATACTCATCTCTTCATAAAAGGAATGGTATACTTGATGAGTCTGGGAGGATACCGTATCAGTCTCTATTCCTATAAACAATAATGTCCCAGGATCTAAACCCGTCCCGTATATCTGAAACCCAAATAAATTTCCATACTTATCTAGGAACTTGTCGGGGTTATTAATAAGTATATGGACTGGGTTGCATTCCATAGACTTACAATAAGGGCTAGTCGGCAACTTAGTCACTATCATGTCTTTATCTACTGTCTGTCCCCAAGTCGCCCACCCCACACAAGACCAATATGGACAAAAGTTATAGTCTTTATTTGGGCATCTAGGACTCACATATTTATTTTTACTACTGGGACAAATATATTTATCATTAGACCCATACGTCCTCTCCCATCTAAGATCCCCACATACATTCCACGGTTTTCTACCACTTGATATCGCCTTACATGCATCAAATAGCAGAACACCCGAAGAATGTACGGATTCTAACACCGTTTTATTAATTAGGGTCCCCTGAGGATCTCCATTCCTGAGAGTCAACCAGATTGTACGAGGTTGATACTCTGGACTGAAGCACTTAGGTTCTCCTACTCCTAAATGGCACACACTATAGTCTATATTTAGGTATCTACATCTTGATACCTCTCCTTTACATTCGTATTGTGAATGCCAAATTAGGGTTTGGGAAATATGGTTACCTGTTCTCGTAGTCTTAATGCATACCTCACAGCTAGGAGTGTCGGTACCTCTACCTTCCTGAATATAAAAACACATATAAATAAACACAATCAAAAGCACATCTTTCGCCGTCATCCTCAGTCTTCGTCCGTGCGATGGAACCTCAGCTTCCAGGATGTGAGGGCTGCAGGGAATGGAGTTCTGCTCGTCTTCACAGGTGTCCCTTCGAGACTTTCCTGGCTTATACACTATGTGTTGGTAAGCGGACAGGCTTTATTATGGCCTTCTCACTCACACCTGTAACAATAAAATTTGTAATCCACAATAATTCCTCGTTACTCCGACTGAGTAGTGCGTTTCAACCGGATCTTGCAGGGATTCTCTGGATCTGCTGTAATTTGCCAAGAATCGACTGCTGCTGGTTTAACCCTGGAGTGATGTATCCACGGAGTTACTTCGGCTACTTTTATCGCTGTAGGGGTAGACAAAAGAACAACATAAGGACCTCTCCACTTGGGCCCTAACGGTACATTATTCCACTCTTTAATCCACACTTGGTCTCCTGGATGATAACTATGAACAGGGGGATAAATATTCACAGGTAATCTATCTTGTACCCATTTCTGTACCTCCTCCATAGTCTTACCCAACTCTACAACCTGCTGCCGGGTAATTCCTTCTCCCAACTGACTCAAGTCCCCCCTTAAGTTACCAAGTACGGGAGGTGGTCGCCCATACATGATTTCAAAAGGAGAGAGGCCCATCCTTCTGGTAGGGGTACTGCGGATTCGCAATAAAGCTATGGGTAAGAGAACGTTCCACTTAAGTTGGGTTTCCTGACACATTTTAGCCAACTGGTTCTTTATAGTTCTATTCATTCTCTCTACCTTACCAGAACTCTGGGGTCTATATGCAGTATGAAGCCTCCACTTTATACCAAGCATATGAGTCAGTTGTTGTAGGCACTGATGAACAAAAGCTGGACCATTGTCCGATCCTATAGAACAGGGTAGTCCATATCGGGGTATTATTTCTCGTAGCAGGAATCTTACAACTTCTCCTGCTTTCTCTGTACGAGTAGGACATGCTTCTACCCAGCCTGAATAGGTGCACACAATTACCAACAGGTAACGATGTCCACCCGATTTAGGCATTACTGTAAAGTCTATTTGTAGATCGGACATGGGGAGTCCCCCCATAAACTGGACTCCTGGTGGCTTTACTGGTCCTTGTCTTGCATTATTCTTAGCACACGTTACACATCTGCGTACAATGGCCTGAGTCAAGTTGGACAATCTTGGTATGTAGAAATGTTTCCTGAGAGATTCTTCAGTACTGTCTCTCCCAGAATGTGTCCCGTTGTGATAATTTTGGACAATTTCTACCGCTAGTGATGCTGGTATGACTATTCTTCCATCTTCTAGCTGATACCACTTGTTCTCCAAATACTTTCCCGGTTCAGTCTTTAACCACTCCTCTTCTTGAGCTGTATAAACTGGAGTCCATTGGGACAGTGGAGTTGGTATAAGAGCAGCTATATGCCCCACATACTCCTGTCTTCCTGATTCAGCAGCACGCTTAGCTGCACTATCTGCCATCCGATTTCCCTTGGTTACATCACCATCTCCTCTCAGATGCGCTCGACAATGTATGATACCGACTTCTTTCGGCTCCCACACTGCTTCCAATAGTTGTAGGATTTCAGCTGCGTACTTGATTTCTTTGCCCTCTGAATTCAGTAGTCCTCTTTCTTTATACAAAGCTCCGTGGGCATGAGTGATTAAAAACGCATACTTAGAGTCCGTATAGATATTTACTCTTAAACCTTCAGCCAATTGTAACGCTCGTGTTAGTGCTATTAATTCTGCCTTTTGTGCTGATGTTCCTTTCGCCAGTGGCCGAGCTTCTATCACCTTGTCTATTGTTGTCACTGCATATCCTGCATAGCGGATCCCTTCTTTCACATAACTACTGCCGTCGGTGTAATATTGAACATCGGGGTTCTGGATGGGAAAATCACGAAGATCTGGTCTACTTGAAAATACTTCATCCATTACTTCCAAACAATCATGTTGACTTTCAGTAGGTTGCGGCAAAAGGGTAGCTGGATTTAAGGTGTTTACAGTCTCTAAATGCACTCTTGGGTTTTCACACAACATTGCTTGATACTTGGTCATACGGCTATTACTAAACCAATGATTTCCTTTGTAATCCAACAACGTCTGTACTGCATGTGGGACTCGTACATAAAGTTCTTGACCCAGAGTGAGTTTATCGGCTTCAGCTACTAGCAGGGCGGCTGCAGCTACGGCTCTTAGACAAGGTGGAAGTCCGCTGGCCACTGCATCCAGTTGCTTAGACATGTAGGCAACAGGTCTTTGCCATGATCCCAAGTACTGTGTCAATACTCCCACAGCCATTCTTCTTTGCTCGTGTACATATAAGTAGAATGGTCGTGTGTGATCAGGTAGACCTAATGCTGGGGCACTCATCAAAGCCTTCTTCCTGGACACCTTGTATCCTGCCTTCCAGAGAATATGTAGTAGATCGTGCGTTGCTTGCTGACATTTTTCTTTTGTAACTGCTGCTATCAACAAGTCATCTACATATTGTAACAATACACATTCTCCTGGGATAGACTCGAAATCCAGTAGATCTTGACTTAGAGCTGAACCAAATAGGGTAGGTGAATTTTTAAACCCTTGGGGCAGTCTTGTCCAAGTCATTTGGCGTTTTGAGCCCGTTACAGCGTTCTCCCATTGGAAAGCGAAAATACATTGGCTTTCTGCGGCAATTCGGAGGCAAAAGAAGGCATCTTTGAGATCTAAGACTGTGAAGTAAGTAGCCCCGCCCGGAATTAAAGCAAGCAGGTTATATGGATTGGGTACAACTGGATGTATGCTAACAACCGCATCATTGACTGCTCTTAAGTCCTGTACAGGTCGATACTCATCTGTACCGGGCTTTTGAACAGGCAGCAATGGGGTGTTCCAGGGGGAAGTACAGAATTTTAGGATACCATACCGTATGAACTTATCCAGATAGGATTGGATGTTCTTCTTAGCCTTCTGCGGAATGTGATATTGTCTTAGGCTCACTGGATAAACCCCATGTTTCAGTTCAATTTTTATTGGTGGAATATTGCGGGCCAGTCCTGGTGGGTTGTTCTCTGCCCAAACTCCTGGTATGTTAAACAATGTCTCATCACTCCTAGGGTTTTGGCTAGTCAACACTGTATAAAGTCGCCACTCTTCTTCCTTTGGTACGGATAAAGTCATAATACCTGAAGGTCCATTAAACTTTAAAGATGTTGTTCCATCTGGTAGGAACGTAATCTGCGCTTGTAATTTGGATAGCATATCACGTCCCAGCAATTGGACTGGACATTCAGGCATATAAAGGAATTGGTGTTTTACTACGTGGCCTCCCAATGTACAGAGTCGACTTTTAAGAACCGGTCTTTCAGCACTTCTTCCAGTTGCTCCTATCACAGTAATAGTCCTTCCAGATGGAGGAGCAACTAGATTAGTCACCACTGAATGTTCAGCACCAGTGTCGATCATGAACGCACTCCTTTTCCCCCCTATTGATACATCGACCATAGGCTCCGCTCGACCAAGGGGGATGGAGCCCGGTCGGTATCAATAGTCCTCCATGACAGTGTCAGCCAATCCTACAAAGTCCCTACCTTCTCTATCGCGGGACCTTTGCGCTGCTGGAATATACCTGTCTTCCCTAACACTTCCTCTGTTCCCATTACTCCCTCTATAACCATTACTCCCTCCGGGGCCTCCTCTACCTCTCGCTCTGCCTCTAAAGTTTCCGTAGCCTGCCCTGGGTAGGACCCTCTCGTACTGCTCTCTTTGCGGACATTCGTTCCTCCAATGCCCTTCTTCCTTGCAATACGCACACTGATCCCTACTCAAAGGCTCCCTACTCCATCTATTATTGCCTCTATCTGGGCCCCGTTTATCTACGCCTGCGATCGCTACCGCTAGCATATCAGCCTTTTTACGCATCTTGCGCTCTTCCTCTTTCTTACTTTCTGTATCCCTGTTCATATAGACCTTATTTGCTACCTCCATTAGTTGGGTGATGGACATACCTGCAAACCCTTCTAACTTTTGTAGCTTGCGCTTAATATCTCCGTATGCTTGGCTGACAAAGGCGGAGTTAACCATTCGGGAATTGTCTGCGTCTTCCGGATTAAAGGGGGTATACAAGCGGTATGCCTCCAATAATCGGTCATAAAAGACACTGGGCGCTTCATCGCTTTTCTGGATCACCTCAACTGTCTTCGACATGTTAATGGCTTTCTTTCCTCCGGCTTTCATGCCAGCAATTATAGCGTCTCTATAGGCTCTGAGTTGAACCATATCAGCACCATTTACGTTCCAATCGGGATCGGTGTTGGGATAGTGTGTCGCGGCCCATGCTGCTGGATTGGCTTGGTTCAAAGCACGGGCTCTATCCTCTAATGCTTTAATGGCTGCTTGATTTATTCTTGTCCTTTCCTCATTGTTAAATAAAGTCATTAGTAACTGCTGGCAATCAGCCCATGTCGGATTATGCGTCTGTACTATTGAGGTGAACAGATCAGTCATAGCTTGTGGTTTCTCAGTATACGAGGAATTATGGGTCTTCCAGTTTAAAAGATCGGTTGTGGTAAATGGGACATATACGAAGACTGGGTCAGCGTGTGCCATTTGACCTGCGGCATCGATATAAGCTGACCCGGGATTCAGACGAAGAGGCATCTGATAGTGCTTTAATTGTTGGGCACCAGTCAACTGTCGGGTTTGGATGGGGCTACGTAGAGAGGCGTCAGTCATGGGTTCCGGTCGGGGAGAGATAGGGTATGGGGATGTGGGAGGTCGGTTTTGGGAAAAGGTCGTAAATAAAACACTTCGAGCCGAGCTAGATGAAGCTTGACCGGAAGTCTAAAGTGGCGCCAAATCAGGATATTCGTTTCTAATGGGGGTGGATTCTGGTTCCGGAAGGGGAGATTTAGTACGAGGGGGGGTGGATCCTGTACTGGAGGAGGAAGCGGAAGTGGATGAGGGTAATGAGGGGAGGGGTGCAGGACTTCCTGCGTTTGCGTCACTTCTTCTTAACGGAAAGTAAGGGGGCGGCAAAGGGATCTCGGACTCAGGGGGCGTGTCCAAAATGGGCCTAACACCAGTCCTAGTGGACGAGCAAGTCCTAGCTACCATGAGGCGACACTGCTCCTCGTGGCATGTCTGGAGCCATTTTGGCGAGTCATTTACGGCCTGTCTCCAACAGTCAATATAAGGAAACTGGCCGTAAAGTTCAGGCCTACCCGATACAGCCACGTGTAAGCGCTGTACCAGAGTTGGATCCAAACTGCCACGTGGCGGCCATGCCGCAACCAAAGTAGGCCACTCCCTAGTACACAAAGTGACCAAACGTACAGGAGACATCTTTACCCCAAAATCACAAACTTTGAATCCCTTTTTAAAATTCTTAACCATACATCCTAAGGGATCCGGAATCGTTGACTGCGACGCACCCATACTTAACAATGGAACGTCGTCGACAACGAATACTATACACGCGTACTATTCAACAGTCACACCCGTTTCCTCTGGCAACAGCACCACGTGGTACGGTTACCAAGTGAAACGTACACAATAACAATAAACACTCAGGGAATTCCCGTACACACACAGCTGTTACACCAGTCACTATATAATCAATATTATGCCCTTTGGCGTAACTATACAGTCACCCACGCTATAATTCTCTATATACGAATTACCCGTCTATAACACACCCCAGTAACATCGTCTTTTACAAATAGCGGTTACAGTACGGTTAGCATAGGTCAAAGCACAAGTTAAGGTCACAATACAATTATTAGTGGTTATGGTGTTAAACATGCAATGGACGACAATGATTAGTACTTATTATATAATGTCAGTAAATATACAGGGTTATGGTACCGTGCACTATAATACAGCAACACACTATTAACACTCTCGCTAGACGGCTGAGCTCGCGCTATCTAACAAGATATACACTTTACTAAAACAATCGTTAACACATTTACAATTCCCAACTAAACTATTGGCCAGTACCTTGAATGGACTACCTAAAACTATATACACCCGTTTTGGTTAGCCACACTGCCCAATCACCACATATATAGCGAGCTAGAGAACCGAATTTACACAGGCGCCTCTTAGTCGCACTATCAAAAGTCTAGTGGGTTCCAAATTTACACGCCTTCCCACTTAGCCCAGATAGGATGAGAACTAGCGAACCGAATTTACACAGGCGCCGCTTAGTCTCCCGGTCCCTCCGACCTAGCGAACGTAATATACACCCTAGAACGCTAGTCTAGACAAGACACCGGTGTCCGGCTAGGGCTATCTTACACCAGGACCCCGCCTGACTAACCAAATCAAACGGTCTGACTAAAGAGCGTTCGATCGAGCGGTGCGCCTTCGCTCCTTCCCTCCGACAGAGGGGGCAGATACAGATTCAAAAACCCCTTTGGGCCTACCGCACAATCGGTATACCCCTAGCGGGTCCTGCCGTCTAAAACAGCAGTTATCTTACCTCCTCGTTCCTGAACCTGAGTTCACACTCATCGACGGGGACACCCCAGCACTTCTCACGTAGAGGCCGATGATCTCCTGGACAACAGACCAGTGGCGCCGAGACGAAGGGAGGTCCACGCAGAAGTTCAGGGGTGCAGCCGTAGAGAACGTGGGCAAAGATAGACCGTCTCACGCCTCTGCCTCTCAGCTACCGTTGAACGATGAGCTTCCCGGCCAATGCACCAAATGATACCGGAGAAACTGACGGAAGCCAAGTACAGAGAGATGGACACAGGTTTCTTCAGGAAGGAAGAGATTCTTTATTGGATCACCGATCGGGACTCAGAGGGACTAGCGTCACCAAAATACAGCAAAGTCTGAGTACTGAATACATAGAGTACATTCCTTATATAGCACTGTAGCTCCTCCCACAATTAACTACACCCACACATACCCTTAACCTATTTAATGAATAGAGTCTAAACTCATCCATCCGGTCTAACCACGTGGCTCATCTGATACAAAGGAGAGGGACGCGTAATTCCAGTTCTTACATTCCTGCACCTGGTCAGTACAGTGATGACAGTATCTTAGCTACGTGTTATTAACTAACTGATACTACAAACACATATACATACATATGCCTTGTGGCAATCTTAGCCTGCTAAACTTGTATTTTACTGGAATTACATCACAATATGAGCTGAAGAAGGTCTTTCTCAAACGATCTTACAATCTATAAGACTGTTCAAGATCTTATGTGCTGGTCACACTTTTGGTGACACCATTGAAAAATTACAAAAAAATTAGCAGCAAAATCATGTTTTTAAATGGGAGGAATTTGCCGGGTATTTCTGCTCATGCAATGTGATTCTGTAGCAGTCTTTGCAAATGGAGCCCCTCCTACACTCGCTGAAAGGGCTAATCCTTATGTGCATATGACAAACACACATTTTTTGGCTTTGCCTAGGTGACATGAAATGCATCAGAGGTACTGTGCCCCTCTCCCCACTTCCTTACCTATGGTTGGTTGGTATACATTAGCCAGTACGAGACCTGCTATTGATGCTTCAAACTATTGCTATAACCCTACTGCTCCTGGTTACCCATTTGAGCACTGCAATCATTACTCTTGGTTTGAGTTTAGATACTGGTGACAGTTTTGGTGAATATGTTTACCAACAGACATGTCTTTGGCAATCATTTTATAAAACTTTACAACTACACGAATATCAACAGTTTTTTATTTGAGTCGCATAGAAGCATCTTTAGATCAGAGCATAACAGACACAGGTACCAAGGTGTGTATTAGTTTTATAGGGATGGGGCTCTTACACTCACACCTGATTCCCATCTCACTTAGCATCATTTTATTACCTCCCCCTTCATATATCTCAATATCCTAGAGACTCTCTAATATTTCTAGCAGGTAATCATTATGTTCTGTGAAAACATGAAAATATACAATTTTACTTTGCAGACTTTTTATAACCATATTTTATTGATCCATTATTAAGACTTAGATGAAGGTCAACTTATATTCAGGTTCACATAATACAGTAACACTGATATTGGAACTCTAAAGTGTTTATAGACTTTCTCTCATCAGAAATGTTTATCTCTGAGTGTGTTAAGCACAAATCATTACTTAAAAAAAAAAACATTGCACTCCCTCTTGCAAATTTTAGTGTTTTAGTTGCATAAAATGTTGCTCCAGACAGATAGTTTACATTTTCATTACTTCGATCGATTTACAAATTCTTTCAGCTTTCTGTTTTAGTGTCAACTGTCTGTAGAATGTGCCATAATGCTAAGTTTAAAAACTACACTATTCTTAAATGTTTTACTGGAAGTACATTTTTAATAAACTGCTAATACAACATAAATAAAGGCAACTGAAATTATTTTAATCTTGTCTTACAGAATGTATAATTCACATGTATCTTTCTCCCCAACAGGAATTAAAGAAGATGTATTAACAGACTCCTTAACCAAATCAACTGATACTAGAACCAGATTCAGGTATACTCCTATTTAGATAAATTCTGATTGTAATAGAGATTCAGGTATATTCCTATTTAGATAAATTCTTATTGTAATACAGATTCAGGTATATTCATATTTAGATAAATTCTGATTGTAATAGAGATTCAGGTATACTCCTATTTAGATAAATTCTGATTGTAATACAGATTCAGGTATATTCCTATTTAGATACATTGTTATTGCAATACAGATTCAGGTATATTCCTATTTAGATAAAAATTTTATTGTAATACAACATTTACTATACTAATCAGGAAGCCAACTCACCAAGTAACTTTATTTTTTTGAAAGGTGCTGAACTTTAGCTGCTTTATTGCTTTTTACCTTAAATAACACAAATGCACTCTACTATCGATAGGGTAGACATAACCCTGTTAACGGGACGCTGTAGGCACCCAGACCACTTCAGCTCATTAAAGTGGCCTGGGTGCCAACTCCCATCACCCTTAACCCTGCAAGTGTAATTATTGCAGTTTTTATAAACTGCAATATTTACCTTGCAGGGTTAAGTCCTCCTCTAGTGCCTGTCTACCTGACAGTGACTAGAAGGACTTCAGTCTTCTTAGACGACTTTTGAACGCTGAACGTCCTTATGCTATGCACGAGCACCTCCAGCGTCGCCGGAATCCCCATAGGAAAGCATTGAATAATTCTTTCCTTTAGACCTATGTGAAGGAAAGCATTATTCAGTGGTAGTGATGTCCTGGACGGTTCGCCGGTGAATAGTTCCCGGCCAACATAGCGTGTTCGTGTTCGCCACGGATGGCGAACATATGCGATGTTTGGTACGCCCCCTATTCGTCATCATTGAGTAAACTTTGACCCTGTACCTCACAGTCAGCAGACACATTGCAACCAATCAGCAGCAGACCCTCCCTCCCAGACCCTCCCACCTCCTAGACAGCATACAATTTAGATTAATTCTGAAGCTGCATTCATTTTTTTTTTGTATTATTTTTTTGTTTATTATACATAATCCCCCATAGCCAGTAACCTGTGTTTATTATACATTATCCCCCCATAGCCAGTAACCTGTGTTTATTATTCCTTATCCCCCCCATAGCCCTAAATACTAAAAAGGGGGGGGACCTAAGGTCCTCCCCCCTGGCCCCCACCCCTGAGCGGCGGGTTAGGGCCCTATATACCAATGGGGGGGATCTATTGTCCTCCCCCCGGCCCCCAACCCTGAGCGGCGGGTGGGGGCCCTAATTACCAATAGGGGGGGACCTATTGTCCTCCCCCTGGCCCCCTCCCCTGAGCGGCGGGTGGGGGCCCTAAAAAAAATGTGTGTCCCCAGGTGACTAGAGGTCCCCAAACCCCTAGTCACCCCCTCCCCCCCAAAAAAAAGTATCCCCCTACCTACCCCCCTCACCCTAAAAATAATAAGGGGGGAACCTTTAACTAAGAACCTGTAAAGAAAAAGAAAAAAACTTGCCATTGGATGTTTGCTTTCTTCTAAAATCTTCTTTTTTCAGCCCCAAAAAAGGCCAAATAAAAAACCATAATAACCGACGCAATAAAAAAAAAAAAAAAACGAGCGCAAAAAAAAATAATCCATCTTCACCCATGGAGGGCTCCGCGCAGACTGAGCTCTGCAGGGCGGGGGAAGGCTTATAAAGCCTTGCCCCGCCCTGCAATTAGGCTCAGAGCACTCTGATTGGTGGGTTTAAGCCATTTACCTGTCACCGCACTCTGATTGGTTGGTTTGAAATACACCAATCAGAGTGCTCTGTGTCATTTTACACAGCGTGGGAAAGTTCTTTGGAATTTTCCCACGCTGTGTAATTTGACTCATACCACTCTGATTGGTGGATTAAGTAACCAATCAGACTGTTATGAGTCAAATTACACAGCATCCCTGTATTACACTCATTTGTTCATATCTGGTGGTCTTGTAGACTAGTTAATAATACATGGTCTAAGCTATTTAAAATAATCTTAGATATCTTAAAGCTGAAATGTAAGGTATCGCCAGAAAAGGCCATTTTACATCTAAACTTAGATAACATTAATAAAAATTGAACATTTTTGATTATTAATTTCTTCATGGCTTATGTCAAGAATGTGGAAGAAAAAACGAGAAATCCCTCTGATCCCAAATTATAAATCAAATTATTTTCATTGTCTGATGGAAAAATTTTATTTTTTGGCTTTTTTTAAAATTATTATTCTTTATTTTTGTATGCAGGGGTTAACATTTGTGTAATAATGCCACGAAGGCGTATGCAGTCAAGAAATAAACACAATTTTAGTACATATATGGCATGGAAAGAGCTGCACATTTTTATGTTATATATACAAGCTTAGGTATACGCTTGTATCTGTAGCTCTCAGGGACGTGAAATTGCTTGGAACACACACTGCAGGTGTCTCATATGCTCATCTATGCTTGTCAAATATGCCTAGCTGTATGTAGACTACAATATGCTAAAAACTACACTTCAAAGGGTACTATACTGGTAGTATGCAAGTTGCGTTCTGCTTCACTAAATAACAATATATTTTAAGCTGCACATTTTTATATTTAAGATTAGACATGACAAGCAGATACAGATTTAGCTCTGCAACCAAACGGGTTATTTTAAGTAAACTGTAGACTATGCTTATACATGAAACCATATCACAAGGCTGGAGGCAAAAATATACAGTGCGAAAACAAGCCAAAACAAATGGCATATAATTAGTGGACGAGCATAACACTGCTTTGTCCTTTAAATGAAATTATAGCAGGAGTAACATAAAAGAAAGAGACATTTATGTGAGAAACATTAAGGGTGGTCGACAGATATATTTGTGCTGGTGTCTGTTTGGGGTCGGCTGTTAGGCAGGGTCAGGGTCTCGGCCAATGCCTCTGGTAGGCCACGCCGAGCAGTCCTTTTCCAGTCCAGCTTTAAGGCATACATGATGGGAGGGATCTCCGTGAGCTCCATATCCCTTCATCGCTCTCCCTCTCCAACCCAGACCGGCTTTTCTTGCAGCATGAAGGCTGGTACCTGGTGGTGTCAGGAAGCTCTGTTTGGTGTTGGAGCCTGGGCTATACGTCTCCCAGTGGGGCTGTTGGATTCCTCTTTTGAAAGGGGGTCTCTGCGGGGGAGCTCTGTGAGCTGATTTACCCCCTGGAGTCGACCGCCCGGCTCTCACTCTCTTCTGACACCTGAGTATAAGACCGTTCTGCCGCTGTGGAGTCGGCTTGGTCCGCTGGGCTGCAGGAGGTGAGCGGCGCTGTGAGTTTGCAGATTGTTGCCTCTCCTCTAGCTTCCACCAGAATGCCTCCAATATCTTGTCCAGCTTTGTTACGGTAGATTCAGTCGGTATGGTGAGAGGCCTGGCGTCCGCCATCTTAGGTTGCCTGAGACGGTAAGATTCAGGCTGCAGCGTGTGCTTGTTCGGGGCTACAGGTACTCCAGTGACTGGAGTGCTAAGGCCGGGATGACCCCCACGGGCAGAGGGGGGGGGAACGGGTGCCCGTACTGCGTCTGCTTGTTCCCGCAGGAGTTCAGGTGGGGAGAGCGTCCGCCTACCCCGCACTCTCACTCCCGGGTAGGCCGCAATAACGTTTTGAGCTGAAATTGCTTGGGATGCGCCTGTAAAGCTCTGAAATAGATCAGGGCTGATTGTAGGCTATTTCTAGCTCTCGGGTTGCAATGGTTGTGTTTGAGAAGGTCAGTATTAAGACGATTTCTTAGAGTTTCGGTCGGAGCTGACTCTGCATGCGTCCATTCCATTTGGCAGCCAGGCCCCGCCCCCATTTTTTTTGGCTTTTTAAAGATTTGGTTCATATAAAAAAATATGGCATCCTTGGCTGAGTTCTAATACTGACAGGATTAATGTTTAATTCTTTATCTTTTACTTAGTCGCGCAGGTTTTGTCTTTGTTTTTGTCTTTTGTAAGAATATTGCTTCATATGTAAGACATAATATAAGATTATATCTTGATAAAAAAAAAATAGTTTTTAGTCCTTACTGATGAACCATGTATTTGTGTTGTGTGGTTGGATGACTTTGATATACAACTTTGTATGTGAAAATTTAATAAAGAACAATTTTAAAAAAAGAATAATGCTTTCCTATGGGGAGGTCTAATGGGCGCGCCCAGCTATTTCCGCGCATACGCATTATGTCTCCCCCATCGGCGGACATCGCCGGGGAAAAAAAACGTGGACGGAGTCTGACCCAGAGTTGAGGGACATTGGCGCTGGATTCAGGTAAGTTTTAACCCCTTCAGCGACATGGGATGGGGGGCGGGAGGGAGGGGGACACTCCAGGATTCTCTAGTGCTGGGAAAATGGGTTTGTTTTCCTGGCACTAGAGAATCCCTTTAACAGGGATCATGCTAACGGCAGGGATCTCAAGATGTTGTGGACTACATCCCCCATAATGCTCTTACACACATAATGCTGGCAAAGCATCATGGGAGGTGTAGTCCAAAACATCTGCAGAGCCGAAGGTTGCCTATCCCACATGATACAATCAACCAAGCATTAGGAAGAACAGTGTCAACCTCAATGGCATGCACAAGGGGGGACTAGTCTGTTGAGACACTGACCCCACATCCAATTAGCCAAACTCTCTCATATCCTCTTACATGCTCCTAAACACGCACCTTTTCACTAAAGCTTTCCAATATACTCCTTAACACTGCCCTCCCAATATCATTGTAACCATCATCTTGATTACTACCTTCCATAACTGTAACTTACTCAGTTTTGATGAGTGTTTATACAGTCAAGGGAATATAAATTGTTTGGAAAAGGCCTTATAACCTTTCCCAGATTGAGGGGCAACAACAATTACTTCTCTAGGATTGCTGCTGTTGTCTTTCATCCTTGGAATTGTGTTAACACACACCTGAATGCTCCAGACCAGCAAACTGCTAAAACTTTGACTTTATAGAGGTAGTCACTGTGGCAAAACCAACCTCGCCACTGTGAACTGGAGAAGCCTGGTTGCTCGCCTGCTCCCTTTGGACTATGGCCCTGCAGGTTAAACCGTTTATTTTCCCTGCAGAAAGGCTTATTCGTGCCTTTCTGCCGGGGTGTTCGGTAGATTACAACAATCGAACGGGGGACCACAGGGGAGCTGGAGTGTGCCGCCAATTGACCGCCCAGAAGCTGCGGTTAACCGCAACTTAATTGATGAACACTGGGTGGCCTTTGTTCGTTTGCCAAACACGTGGCAGCGGCCATTTTAAGTCCCGAAAGGCCAGCGGTGTTCAGCACTAACACAGTGGAACTGAAAACGGACACTTACTTGTGCGAACACAGCTGAGCCGTCCGCCCCCTGGTTCCTATTCGTGCCCTTGGTGTCGAACACCAGTTCAGTCGGTACTTTGGGATATGTGGATATGTTTTAACCCAGATAGCTATGCCTATCCGTGTAATTAAAGACTTTGGCTCCATGGCAATTAAACTGTATTTGTGTGATCTGAGTGCCATTCACGTAATAATGTGCGCTCAGTTCTAAGCTATCTGGGGATATGTAGAAATGTGTGTTTTATGTGTTAAATGTATCAGTATGTAATTTTATGTATTTTACTGTCTTTTTGTCTGCCATGTGGGTAATGGAGTTTTGCCTCTGTCCTTGGAGATAATTAGATTCCTTCCCCAATTATCTCCAGGCCAGAGGGGAGGGATTGTGAGGCATTGTGGGAGGTAACTCATGTGTGATTGGTGTATTGTGTAATTGTTGTAAATCCCTCCCTTGCATGGGAGAATCCTTTATAAGACAGTTGTGTGAATAAATCAGGGAGTTCCTGCTTAACCCTCAAAGTGAAGTGTCGTCTCATTCTTGGGGGGAATTTGACTGTATGCCGATTGCCAGGAGTGTAAGCTGTTCGTAGGACTTTTCCTGTTCGGCTGCTTCCAGGGTTCGTGTGTTTCCTGTTCGGGAGTTGGGGGATTCGTGCAGTTTGGAGTTCGGGAGGTTGGTGATTGCAGTAGCTGCTGGTCTATCTGAAAGGGGATTATCGCCTAAACGTTTTTTTATCCTCTTGTGAGCGAAACGGTCCGCAACAGTCACACTTGCTGATGATCAATTAATCAAGGGCATTTGATTAGCAGCATCTGTCTGCTACTTAACATCTTAATTCCTATGGAACCAGCAAATGTGTACTTAGTTTTTCACACATGGCTTCTCCATTTTGGCTTTATTTTTGTCAAATAACACGGTATAATATGCCATGTGTTGTGTTGTTGTTAATCTGAGGTTGTATTTACCTAATTTAAAGACCTGCTAAGGAACAGATAATTGTTATTATGTCCTGATATGTAAAACCATAGAATTTAAAAAGGGTGTATGTTTAAAAAAAAATAATCATTTGTACAAGGCTGTTTATATTATTGTCATTGAATGTAACGTTGATGTTCTGTCATTTGTTATATGCAACCGTTGTGAGTATCTGTATGCTTACTGTGACTCTTTAATGTATAATTTGTTTAATAATCTCAATATCCTATAGCTAAATAGCGCAGTATATTCTACCCATAACTCTTTGGTTATCAATCTTGCAATGATGTAACGTTAATGTAACATGCTCTGTCAAAGTGCATTATACAATAAATGGTAAACATATAAAGAAAAATGTTTCTAGGAGAAATAGTCCTGGAAACAGTGCTACAAAGGTTAGACTTCAAGTCTTATGACTTTTAATGTAAAATGACAGAGATATATTATATCAGTGACTTTTTTCCCATTGGATATTATTGTTGTAATGTTTTTGTTGTTATTTGAACCTTGGTCATTTCGATTCTTCTCACATGTCCGAGAAAGTTATTCAAGCAATAAACACATCTGGTGAGTCTTGTAACCAAAGGGAAAAATCATATATTTGTTGAAGGGCATTGACATTGGACTTGGGTATTGTTAAATAAACAGCAAAAAATAGAAAACTTTGTTTGCCAGTGACTTGTTAATACCTGCCTTTAATTAAAAAAAAAATTAAATAAACATAGTTACATGGTTTTCTAATTACTTTTTTCAGATCATCTGCTGTGCTGAAAGGCAGGGAACGTAAAACCGAAAACGCCCAGACGCAGACAGAATGGAGCTGGCATGACTTATCATCAGCAAATGTAATCGCTAATGGTAATTACAATGTTAAATATCTTTACAGAAGACGCAAGCATTTGTTAACCAAAACCAGTAAGCAAGTTGCTGTATTGAATTTGTGTTTTTTGTGTGCCTTATGGTATTTAGAGTTAGTTGGGTTTTTTTCTGCGATGAGTACTCATTTCTCATAGAATTGTGCCCAGTAAGTGTGGTAAGGCGTACAAATCATAACTAAATATTATTTTTTACTGTCCTGCCGGGCAAGCCAATCTGCCAAGCAAGTGTGCCATAGCATAAAATTAACAGCCACATGATAATTCTCACTGCCTTTCGGTGTTTGACTTTCCTTTTGGGGCCTACATAACCCACCATTTTCATCCATTAGCCCATTGTGCCAGCAAGTGTGCCTAGCAACCTCGTCTCATAACGCATAGTAACAGTGCTACTTTGAGGCAATGAGCACAATTTATGCAGTTTTGACGTAATTGTTTCAGACAAACACCTCAGTGGATTTTGTATGGAAATGTTGCGATTTTCTATCAGGAATGCATGGCTTGAGAACATAACCCCTAGATCACATGTAAAGTCTATATGGACTTATCTAACAACTCTAGATTGCATGTGAAAGCTGCGCAACATCTGCATCGAATTAAAAAAGCAGAGAATGCACAAATACTTTGTAGTGCAGACTCTTAACTAGGTTGTACATGCTTTCTACTAATACTCATATCACAATAGAAAACAAAGCTTTGCATGTAGGGACGAAAGGGGGTCAGGGACTGGTCCACCCCATGCGACAGGGAGTGTACAGCACCCCACACCTCTTCAGACAGAGCAGACACCTCTCTTTCAGCATGTCGCTTGTGGGGGTGTGGCATGTCAGGTGCATGCTCCGTGGCTGTGTTGTGGGTACTTGCGGTGCTGAGATCACTCTGCACTGATCTCCCAGTGGCTTTGTGCACAGCGTATTGTTGCTGGAGCTGGAATATGAAGTTATCCCAGAGCAACAGTACAGAGCAGCAGTGAGCTGGACTATCAGTGGAGAATGATACCAGCACCGTACTGGACCTCAGGGATGAGGTTCCACTCCAGTTCTTTCTGTCAAGGGGAAACAGCTCTTTTATTATTTATTAAAATAAAAGTTAAATGTTGGTATGTATGTATGGATGTAATTATGAGTGTGTGTATAATTGGCTGAATGTCTGTGTCTGTATATGAGTCTGTGTGTGTGTTAAACATGTGCAATTCGTTTCGGTCCGAATATGAATTCGGACGAATATCGGACAATTCGGACATTCGGGTACTTCCGAATGTCCGAATTACCGATGTGCCGAATTGCCGAGGTCCCAAAGTTCCGAAATTACCGAATTTCCGAAGTGGCGAAGTGCTGAAGTGCTGAAGTTCCGAAGTTGCCGAAGTTCCGAAGTGTCAAAGTTCCGAAGTGTCAAAGTTCCGATGTGTCAAAGTTCCGAAGTGTCAAAGTTCCGAAGTGTCAAAGTTCCGAAGTGTCAAAGTTCCGAAGTGTCAAAGTGCCGAAGTGCCGAAGTTCCAAAGCACAGTATTGCCTAAGTACTAATATACTTACCCAGTGAAAGAAGAAGAATGTTACATTGTAAACAATTTTAAATACAAAGTATACAAACATAGCCAGGATTCAGCTGTAAGCATTTGCAACACTTACAACAATCAAGTAACATACATTCATATAAAATGTAAGTTACTTGGCCAGTCAATGTAATGACAGGAATGAATAAGTATACAAACACTGAGATAAAGCACCGCGCTTACAGCAGCAGTAGCTTAGTATCCAACAGCTTAAAATACATAGTAAAAAAAAAGAACGTTACCTGCACTCTGGCCTAAATCCCCATGTGCATTTAAACAAAATGGAGGCTCTTTAGTTTTTTAGATGAGTTCCTACACTAGCCATTAGATATGCTGATATCAGCGAAGAATCTCCAGTAAGACAGGAAGGGGTATTTTATAAACCCTTTAACATGTAACCCTTTATAGGGCTTCTACACACACAACTTATTAAGACTTTATAAGTATATAGGGGTAGCACCCCTTCCTGTCTCATCAGAGAAATTTGCCTTTTAGCTGATACCAGCAAGGTGATTTGTATGTGTTATAGCCCTATTCAGGGTAAAGTATGTAGGGGTTTATAAAACACCCCTTCATGTCTCATTAGAGACGTTTAAACTTTGTCTGATCCCAGCAAAGTTTATTGAATGTGTAGAAGCCCTATAAAGGGTTAAATGTGAAAGGGTTTATAAAATACCCCTTTCTGTCTTACTGGAGATTCTTGGCTGATATCAGCATATCTAATGGCTAGTGTAGGAACTCACCTATTGAGGCTTGCCTTGACTTGGCTGGTGAGCTTATATATTCAAATGGCCATTAGAATAAAACTAAAGAGCCTCCATTTTGTTTAACCCCTTAAGGACACATGACATGTGTGACATGTCATGATTCCCTTTTATTCCAGAAGTTTGGTCCTTAAGGGGTTAAATGCACATGGGGATTTAGGCCAGAGCGCAGGTAACGTTCTTTGTTTTTACTAGGAATGAATAAGTAGATAACTCCCTAATTCCCACGGTATTAGGGAGCTATCTACTAAAAGGCTGAAAGACCTGAATTGGTCTTTCAGACAAATTTACTAATACTAAGTAAAGATTACTTAGTATTAGTAAATTATGCCCCTACTCGCTATACCGTGAGTAGGGGAATGTCTATTAAACAGTGAGCAGCCTGTGGCTGCTCACTGTAAAAAAAAAAAAAAAAAAAAAAATATTGCTCCCGGCTCCCACCCCTGAGCGGCAGGTGGGGGCCCTAATGTAAAATAATGGGGGGGAACCTATTGTCCTCCCCCCCGGGCCTCCACCCCTGAGCGGCGGGTGGGGGCCCTAAATCAGAGTAGGGGGGGGGACCTAATGTCCTCCCCCTGGCCCCCACCCCTGAGCGGTGGGTGGGGGCCCTAAATACTAATAAGGGGGAAAACAAACTCCCACGCTGTGTAATTTGACTCATAACTCTCTGGTGGATTAAGTAACCAATCAGAGAGTTATGAGTCAAATTACACAGCGTGGGAAAATTCCAAATAATTTTCTCACGCTGTGTAAAATGACACAGAGCACTCTGATTGGTGGATTTCAAACCAACCAATCAGAGTGCTGTGACAGGTAAATGTAGAGACTTACCTGTCAGTCTCTTCATTTACCTGTCAGAGCACTCTGATTGGATGGCTTAAACCCACAAATCAGAGTGCTCTGAGCCTAATTGCAGAGCGGGGCAAGGCTTTATACGCCTTCCCCCGCCCTGCAGAGCACAGTCCCATGGGTGAAGATGGATTTTTTTTTGCGCTCGTTTTTTTTTTTTTTTTTTAATAATTGCGTCAGTTATTATGGTTTTTTATTTGCCCTTTTTGGGGGCTGAAAAAACAAGATTTTAGAAGAAAGAAAAAACATTTAATGGTATTTATTTATTTTTTACAGGTACTTAGTTAAAGGCCCCCCCACATTAGTTTTTAGGGTGAGGGGGGTAGGTAGGGGGGATAATTTTTATTGGGGGGGAGGGGGTGACTAGGGGTTTGGGGACCCCTAGTCACCTGGGGGGGCATTTTTTTTAGGGCCCCCACCCGCTGCTCAGGTGTGGGGGCCAGGGGGGAGGACACTAGGTCCCCCCCTTATTCCAATTTAGGGCCCCCACCCGCCGCTCAGGAGTGGGGGCCAGGGGGGAGGACATTAGGTCCCCCCCTTATTCCAATTTAGGGCACCCACACGCCACTCAGGGGTGGGGGCCAGGGGGGAGGATATTAGGTCCCCCCCTTATTAGTATTTAGGGCCCCCACCCGCCGCTCAGGGGTGGGGGCCAGGGGGAGGACCTTAGGTTCCCCCCCTTATCAGTATTTAGGGCCCCCACCCCCTGCTGAGGGGTGGGGGCCAGGGGGGCGGACACTAGGTCCCCCCCTTTTCCTTGTTTAGGGCCCCCACCCACCGCTCAGGGGTGGGGGCCAGGGGGGAGGACATTAGGTCCCCCCCTTATTCTTGTTTAGGGCCCCCATCCACCGCTCAGTGGTGGGGGTCCGGGTGGAGGACATTAGGTCCCCCCCTTATTAGTATTTAGGGCCCCCACCCGCCTCTCAGGGGTGGGGGCCAGGGGGTAAGACAATAGGTCCCCCCCATCATTTTACTTTAGGGCCCCCACCCGCTGCTCAGGGTTGGGGGCCGGGGAGGGGCACCATTTTTTTTAAACAGTGAGCAGTCACAGGCTGCTCACTGTTTACTAGACATGCCCCTACTCGCGGTATAGCGAGTAGGTGCAAAATTTACTAATACTAAGTAATTTTTACTTAGTATTAGGAAATATGGCTGAAAGACCAATTTAGGTCTTTCAGCCTTTTGGTAGATAACTCCCTAACACCGTGGGAATTAGGGAGTTATCTACCAAGCGGCTGCAAGAGAAGTCCCGAGGTGCCGAAGTCCCGAAATTCCGAAATGCCGAAGTTCCGAAATTCCGAAGTTCCAAAATTCCGAAGTTGCCGAAGTTGCTGAATTTGCGAAGTGTCGAAGTTCTGAAGTGTCGAAGTGCTGAAGTGCCGAAGTGCCGAAGTGCCGAAGTGCCGAAGTGCCGAAGTGCTGAAGTGCCGAAGTTCCGAAGTGCCCAAGTTCCGAAGTGTCGAAGTGCCGAAGTGTCGAAGTGCCGACGTGTCGAAGTGTCGAAGTGCCGAAGTGTTGAAGTGCCGAAGTTGCTGATGTGCAGAAGTTCCGAAGTTGCCGAAGTTCCGAAGTCTTGAAGTGCCGAATTGCCGAAGTCCCGAATTGCGAAAATCCCAAATTTCGGAATGCCGAACCGAACCGAGAATTTTCCCCATGCACATGCCTAGTGTGTGTGTGTGTGTGTGTGTGTGTGTGTATATATAAATGTGTTTTTACAAGTGTGTGTGTGTATGAGTCTGTAGGTATGCATATGAACGTGTTTGTCTCTGTATATGTGTCTGTGTGTAAATGGATGTATCTGTGTACAGTATGTGTGAATTTGAATGTGTATGTGTATATGTATATGAATATCAGTATGTGTACGCTCCCTACAAAAAGGGGGTTAGGGGTGGTGCAAAGGGAGACGCAAACCTTTTTTTATTTTACAGTTCTGGGTGGGGGTTGCCAAAATACATTTCTGACTTGGGTGCCATGTATCCTAGGTGCACCTCTTCATGTAGGCATCTATATTTAATATTTGCATCTAAGCCCCCAAGTGCACAAGAGACAAAAGATTAGGAGCATTCTTGTGATGTCTAAAATAACAAAACAAAAAAATACAATTTTCAAAAACTGAGTTCAGCAAGAGTTTGTTTTCCAAATCTATTTAATTAACACATCTGTGAATTTCAATTCCATAAAAGCTGAAATTAACGATTCTGCAAGATATACACAGTAAAATGAACTTACTAGTACGTTTGGTATATGTGTATGCCTGAAGCCTTTTGGAAAAAATGATCTTCCTCTGTAGTTCATACTCAGTGCAGTAATCGCTGTAACAATATTTAATTTCTTTTATTCCTTCTTCTAAATATTCATAAATTATATCAAAGGAAGTATGCTGAAGTCTCGGGCTAATTGCAACCTATTGTGAATAATACATTTTTGTAAAGAAATTAGAAGAATAAAAGATTTTCCTTTCTGTTATAATTTATATGTTTTGAATTTCCAAGTATAAATTAAGAGCTTCAGTAGATGTAGGTCATGCAGTTCTCTAGTTGGAGAGCAAGGGAGATCACTTTAGAGAACTATATTACTAAATTTTCTATTAATACATGCTTCTGTGAATTGTCTTTTCATGCTTTTGGGCATGTTATGCTCCTCAAAAGAATTAGATAAAATTCTGGATGTTCTTCTTTAATACTTAGACATAATCATCAAAGTAGCACTAATTTCCCAACTTTTGTGCTCAAAAACCTATATATTTTATTAATATACAGGTTCATTTAAAGGGACACTAAAGTCACCAAAATAACTTTAACTTAATGAAGCCATTTTGATGTATAGGTCATATCCCTGCAATTTCGCTGCTCATTTCTCTGATATTTAGAAGTTAAATCACTTTGTGTATGCAGCCCTAGTCACAACTACCTCCATGTGACATGAACTGCCTTCCTATACACTTCCTGTAATGTGAGATCTAACCTTGCATGAGACTCCTGTGCGTGATTATAGTTCGATTTACAGAGCAGGCAATGAAAAACATATAAAGTAAGTTAACATTTGATTGAAAGTGAAACCATATTTTTTTTGCCAGGAGAGGTGTGGCTAGGGCTGTATAAACATAAACAAAAGTGAGTTAACTCCTAAATGGCAGAGAAATGAACAGGGGCATGATCTACACACGAAAACTGCTTCATTAAGTTAAAGTTCTTTTGGTGACTAGTGTCCCTTTAAACATGATTATGAACATTAAACACTAATAATTCCAAGGCAAAATACAAACTTTGAAAATATTGATTTCAATGTTTGTCCCATAGATGAATTTCAGGGCCAATGTTTACTTTTATAAATGCTTACCTTGATTATTATTATTATTATTATGTTATTATTTAATTCGCGCCATCAAATTCCGCAGCGCTTTACGATGGGTGGACGAACAGACATGTAGTTGTAGCCAGACAAGTTGGACACACAGGAACAGAGGGGTTGAGGGCCCTGCTCAATGAGCTTACATGCTAGAGGGAGTGGGGTAAAATGACACAAAAAGGTAAGGGTAGTATTAGACTAATGACAGTTGCAAGAGAGGAACTATTAACAGTTGAATTGATACAGTCAGGAGCTATTAACAGTTTAATTGATACGCTTTTATGAAGAAGTGGGTTTTTAATGATTTTTTTGAAGGAGTGGAGACTGGGTGAGCATCTAACGGAGGAAGGAAGCGAGTTCCACAGGAACGGTGCAGCCCTCGAGAAGTCTTGAAGGTGAGCATCAGAGGTGGGAGTATGGACAAGAGATAGACGTAAGTCTTCAGCAGATCGTAAGGGCCTACTTGTGTATTAGGGAGGATAGATAGGTGGGAGCAGTAGGGACTGACAGAAGGGTGAGGCGTGGGCGGTGCGGGCGGACAGGAAGAGAAGCCTGACTAAAAGTTTGATACGTATGCTCAAACTTAAAGTGCACTGGTCTTTTAAAAAAAAATTATAATATTTGATCTTTCTTTACTTTTGCCCCCTCTATTTAAATGATTATACTCTCCTACTTGACACTTCAGTTTATTATATTAATTGTCTTTTCTTCCTTGTGGCGGATCTTAGTACCTGAGTGCGGCCATTTTGTTCTCCTCTGTTCATGATGTCTGCTGTTTGCTTTCTGTGGAAATGACTTTACTGATGGATTGTGGGTAAACCTGATTGGCTACTGAAACAGAACTGTCCTTGAAGGTCCGCCCATTGTCAAGTTTCGTCAACCTGAATGATACACATGAAGAAAAATAGCCCTTACTTTTATTTATGTATTTAATGAAAACTAGAGCTCTCCAGAAACAATAAAGGAGATTCGGACATAGGAAGCTATATAAAAAGAGATTAGATTAAAGGACCACTATAGGCAGACAGACCACTTCAGCTCAATGAAGTGGTCTGGGTGCCAGGTCCCTCTAGTTTTAACCCTGCAGCTGAAAACATAGCAGTTTCACAGAAACTGCTATGTTTACACTGAGGGCTAATCCAGCCTCTAGTGGCTGTCTCACTGACAGAAAGGTAAGTGGCTGAAGGGGGTTTTATCCCCTTCAGCCCAGCAGGAGGGGGGTCCTGAGGGTGGGGGGGACCTAATAACCCTATAGTGCCAGGAAAACGAGTTTGTTTTCCTGGCACTTTAGTGGTCCTTTAACCCCTTAAGGACACATGACATGTCTGACATGTCATGATTCCCTTTTATACCAGAAGTTTGATCCTTAAGGGGTTAAGTAGATTTTTGGTGGCAGAACCACTTTAATCACTTCAGAGCCAACTAAATGTCTGTTAGAGGGACCCAAGGCCTTTCTTTGAAATGTGCAACCTGATAACCTGATAAGTCCAGAAATTCCATTGGAGAAGGATGACTTATTTCTGGCTACAAAAGGTGCTACAGAAAAATAAGAGAAATAAAAATTATGGTATATTTCAAACAAAAGAAAAACAGATGGGAGCATTCTAGACAATTTCAGACAGGTGAAAATAATTTTGGTACAGGGGATTTGAGCACAGAAACTTTGTAGACATTGCCCGCCTCACAATACTTATCCATAAGTGATAAGTACCTCAAACAATCAGCAATATAAAGCGCTCATTACATACACCATAACAAGGATGGTTTTTAATCTTTAAACATACATGTTAGAAAGCATATTTGATAATGCTGAAAATAACAGTTTAATTTAGTATAGTACACAAAGCTATAACTTTTTTCAAAAAGATGACAATATAAAATTAGATTACCTTCTATATACCAGCATAGAAGTCGTAAAGTGAAACTATATATAGTGCCATAAAGCACTTTAGTTTGCTGAAGTGCTTTATGTGTGAAGAGTGTGTCTGTAGCAGACTTGGTCCTCTTCCGGTTCGGTTGCCCGTATATCCCTTGTTCGTTGCTTGTACATAAGTCTCATTACCCCTTTTATAACTACCGAACACCGACCACCACCTGGCTCATTAACTTCAAAGAAGCTAATTACCTCAAGTGCTCTCGCTGGGTGGCCGCCATTCATACAACGGAACACACATGCTCTATTAAGTGGCATCCATTTTGTCTCCCGAACGCAGGCAGCGGTCATTGAACGCATGGAACTGTTTTCAAATACCACACCTACTGGTTCTCAGGAAAACTGTACTGTTGCCTGCTCCTCTCAAAGACAAGCCAGAAGAGTGCTCTTCGGGGAAAAGACACTATCAACTGGGGGAGCAGTTGCTCCCTCAGAGCCAGTGGGAGCATTCATTTATGTTCGCATAGGAACTCCTGAAAGTTGACCGGGCCGTTACCTCTTTCCTCCAACCACGTGGGAGGCCGGTCAGAACTTTAACCCGATGGCAATTCCCCTACACTGAATGGATCTGAGAACTATTTAGACAACTTGGGCGCTCAGATCCGGACTATTTGGGGATACAAGACATGTGGGGTTCCTGTACAATTTGAATGTCATTTTCGGGTACTTTGAATATTTTATGTATGGTTCTCTGTAACTGAGAGATAATTGAGTTAACGATCTTTGACTAAATTATCTCACAGCCACAATATAGTACAAACGCCTGGGAGGGGTTTGTACTATATTGAATGGAGACACCATGCTGCATAAAAGGCAGAATTTGGCACAATAAAAATCAGTTGTACTCCAAGAACTGTATGTCACCCAGTTACTGGAAAGGCTAGAGCTATTCATTTTGCAATGCCTTGTTCCAGAGTTCCAGTACCTAAGGATTCAGTGGAGAAAAGTCCTTGTCAGGACTCCGCTACAGTGTCCCCTTTCATTAATTTAACAAAAAGTGCAGATTTTGCTAGAAATGTACACATTTAAAAATTAATTAACTCTGTTACACCCCCCTGGCTGTTAAGCAAACAACAGGTCCTGGTAATTTCTGATTTGTTTTGCTCAGTGAAGCTAAACATGCCCAGAGCACCTGCCTTGCAAAGCCTTCTCATTGAGCTGCATTGGGAAGTCTGTGATTGGATAGCCACAGAAAGTCTGGGCTGGGTTAGAAGGGGAGGGGCTTGCAGATCTGCAGCTTAATGAGCCTCATTCAACCAATATGAAGTCTGGAACCACTATATCAATAAGTAATAATAATAAAAAAGCACTAAATATGCCCACCTAATACATCTATCACTGCCAAATTATTTCTCCACACTACTTAATTATATATCATGTTCCCTCCTCAGTATATTCTCCTACCAGCAAAATCACTTGCTATCCATCAGTATTCTGCCATATCTCCTGTCCTCATCCCTTCTATTATAGCCATATCTTGTGTCCTCTTCCATTCTATTACAGCCATATATCCTGTCCTCTTCCATTCTATTATAGCCATATCTCCTGTCCCCTTCTATTCTTTTACAGCCATATATCCTGTCCTCTTCCATTCTATTACTGCCATATCTCGTGTCCTCTTCCATTCTATTACAGTCATATATCCTGTCCTCTTCCATTCTATTATAGCCATATATCCTGTCCTCTTCCATTCTATTATAGCCATATCTCCTGTCCCCTTCTATTCTTTTACAGCCATATATCATGTCCTCTTCTTTCCTGTTGCAGATCTATCTCCTGTCCCCTTCCCTCCTGTTATGAATATATCACTTTTTCCAACCCTTCTTTTACCGCCATATCTACTGTCCTCATCCCTTTTATTACACCATTTCTCCTGCCCTCATCACATTTATTACAGCCTTATCTCCTGTCATTGTCCTTTCTATTGCAGCCTATCTCCTGTCTCCATCTTTTCTATGACAGCCATATATCCTGTCCCCTTCCCACCTGTTACGACTATATCTCCTGTTCCATCGCTCTTATTAAAAACAGTTTTCCTCTATCAAAATTTTTTAAAAAGAAAAATCCTCTCTCCCTTCTATACACCTTTTTCTTTATTTGGTTTTCATTAAATTCCTCAGGTGCCTCCCTGAATGAGTGCGATCCCAGATGGATTACAATCTAATGGGGCCTATGGCAGGCTACCAATTTGGGCCTTCCGTTGTGACCAAGCAAAATGCATAGTTCTAGGAACCCTGCCAAACCCCCATGTATTTCGAGTCACCTTATAGTTAACCCTACTCTTTGTACAATATTCCTGCTGCATGTTCCACAATAAAAATAAAATTTTATTATTTATGTAATATATACAAGGTAATAAATTACTCATGTAAATGGTGAGGTAAGTATCCACTTGTACTCAATGAGGTCGTATGTCCACGTGTACTCAGTGAGCTAATATGTCCACCTGTACCTGGTTAGGTAATTATCCAGCTGTACCCAGTGAGCTAATATGTCCACTTGTACCTGATGCGGTAATAATCCACATGTACTCAGTAAGCTAATGTGTCCACCTATACCTGGTGAGGTAATTATCCATCTCTATTTAACAAGGTAATTTTCCACCTGTAACCGGTGATGTAATATATCCACCTGTACTCGCTGAGGTAATTATTCACCTGTAATTGGTGGGGTAATATACCCACATTTAACTAATGAGGTAATTATCCACCTGTAACCAGGGGGGTAATATATCCACATGTAACTAGTGAGGTAATATATCCACATGTAACTAGTGAGGTAATTATCCACCTGTAATTGGTGGGGTAATATACCCACATTTAACTAATGAGGTAATTATCCACCTGTAACCAGGGGGGTAATATATCCACATGTAACTAGTGAGGTAATATATCCACATGTACCTAGTGAGGTAACATAGCCACATGTAACTAGTGAGGTAATTATCCACCTGTAACCAGTGAGGTAATATGTCCACATGTACCTAGTGAGGTAACATAGCCACATGTAACTAGTGAGGTAATATAGCCACATGTACCTAGTGAGGTAACATAGCCACATGTAACTAGTGAGTTTATTATCCACCTGTAATCAGTGAGGTAATATTTCCACGTGTAAATGGTGAGGTAGTTATCCATCGGTAGCCGGTAAGGTAATATATCCATATTTAACTAGTGAAGTATTTATCCACCGGTAATCAGTGAGGTAATATATCCACATGTAACTAGTGAGGTAATATATATCCATCTATTACTGGTGATGTGAGCTTTTTTTTTATACCTCTCTCAAAATATTGCACATAAACAAGTATGCATACGAAAAGACATTGCCACCAGTTTAATCTACAGGGAGTGCAGAATTATTAGGCAAATTAGTATTTTGACCACATCATCCTCTTTATGCATGTTGTCTTACTCCAAGCTGTATAGGCTCGAAATCATCGAAGCGTGAACATCGAACAATCAAGCGTCTCATTCAAAATAGTCAACAGGGTCGCAAGAAGCGTGTGGAGAAACCAAGGCGCAAAATAACTGCCCATGAACTGAGAAAAGTCAAGCGTGCAGCTGCCAAGATGCCACTTGCCACCAGTTTGGCCATATTTCAGAGCTGCAACATCACTGGAGTGCCCAAAAGCACAAGGTGTGCAATACTCAGAGACATGGCCAAGGTAAGAAAGGCTGAAAGACGACCACCACTGAACAAGACACACAAGCTGAAACGTCAATACTGGGCCAAGAAATATCTCAAGACTGATTTTTCTAAGGTTTTATGGACTGATGAAATGAGAGTGAGTCTTGATGGCTGGATTGGTAAAGGGTAGAGAGCTCCAGTCCGACTCAGACGCCAGCAAGGTGGAGGTGGAGTACTGGTTTGGGCTGGTATCATCAAAGATGAGCTTGTGGGGCCTTTTCGGGTTGCGGATGGAGTCAAGCTCAACTCCCAGTCCTACTGCCAGTTTCTGGAAGACACCTTCTTCAAGCAGTGGTACAGGAAGAAGTCTGCATCCTTCAAGAAAAACATGATTTTCATGCAGGACAATGCTCCATCACACGCGTCCAAGTACTCCACAGCGTGGCTGTCAAGAAAGGGTATAAAAGAAGAAAATCTAATGACATGGCCTCCTTGTTCACCTGATCTGAACCCCATTGAGAACCTGTGGTCCATCATCAAATGTGAGATTTACAAGGAGGGAAAACAGTACACCTCTCTGAACAGTGTCTGGGAGGCTGTGGTTGCTGCTGCATGCAATGTTGATGGTGAACAGATCAAAACACTGACAGAATCCATGGATGGCAGGCTTTTGAGTGTCCTTGCAAAGAAAGGTGGCTATATTGGTCACTGATTTGTTTTTGTTATGTTTTTGAATGTCAGAAATGTATATTTGTGAATGTTGAGATGTTATATTGGTTTCACTGGTAAAAATAAATAATTGAAATGGGTATATATTTGTTTTTTGTTAAGTTGCCTAATAATTATGCACAGTAATAGTCACCTGCACACACAGATATCCCCCTAAAATAGCTATAACTAAAAACAAACTAAAAACTACTTCCAAAAATATTCAGCTTTGATATTAATGAGTTTTTTGGGTTCATTGAGAACATGGTTGTTGTTCAATAATAAAATTAATCCTCAAAAATACAACTTGCCTAATAATTCTGCACTCCCTGGAGATAAGAAAATACATTGAGTCCATTGTGACACTTTATTAAAGAACAGAAAGCATTGCACATTATGTAAAAAGACTAAAACGCTAGAATGATGTTTATTCAACCTCGATGCTGTATTGTTTCTGCATTCAAATCCCACTCAGTTCAAAAAGCTAAGGCAATAATGAAAGTGAAACACAATCTGCTTATGATCCTGTATAGTGTTTGCTTACAGTTTTTCTGCATCAACATTTCCTTTCTGTGTTCCCAGACTTGGGAGTTTTACAGAACATCTCAATCATGCCTCTGATACTGTCTCATCACCTTTGTATAATTGTTAACATGAGCAAAGTTCCCTGAGCAAGCATGCCCTGTCTCATGTTGCTTAAAAGACTATTTCACACCCATAAACCATTTTACTTTCTACAAGAAATTAGCAGTTTTGTGATTAATTATTGAAGCAGCCTCCCCCAGCTGTCAATCAAACAGCCAGGTAAGTTTTTCCTGCTTCCGTTAGCTCAGGGGCGCTATGGTGCAGGCACAATCTACTTGAGTATACCTGCCTCACCCTGCATACCTCCTTCTCAGACCTCAGATCAGAATGCTTTACAGTGTGGGTGCAAACATGAGCTGCATGTGCATGCATGGTGGGAGTCTGGGAGATCTTCAGAGGCTTCTCATTGAGAATCCTCTGATAGGCTATTTCCCAGTGAAGAGAACTAGCTTTTAAAAATATACCGCCCATCGTATACATGCATGAAAAATAGCAAAATCTGTGAAAAGACATTGTAAATTGCTGAAGGACTGAAACGTTTTTACTCAGAGCCCCCTGTAGTGGTTATGGTGCCAGGAGTGCCCTCCCAGAGTAAGCTAATCATACCATTTAAGAATTATTTGACAAGTTACCTGAGGTCCATTGGAGTCTACTGTCTCTTCTGCTGATTGCTGTACTTGCAAGCAGTATGTATGTGAGTAATTTGGCATCTGCGCATTACTTTTTGGCTTTTATACATAACATTTTTTAATGTTAACTATTTCCAGTATATTTTAAGTCTAATATTTTAAAGCTATGCATTGTTGTCAGTCAAGGAACAATGGAACCATCAATGAAAATAATGTGGTTGGGATCCATGACAAGTCTGCACCATCTCCATCCCCATCACCAAATATATATATACACGGCTAAAAAAAATAAAGGGGGCACTTAAACAACGCAATGTAACTCCAAGTCACACTTCTGTGAAATCAAACTGTCCACTTAGGAAACAACACTGAGTGACAATCAATTTCACATGCTGTTGTGCAAATGGGATAGACAACAGGTGGAAATTATAGGCAATTAGCAAGACACCCCCAATAAAGGAGTGGTTCTGCAGGTGGTGACCACAGACCACTTCTCGGTTCCTATGCTTCCTGGCTGATGTTTTGGTCACTTTTGAATGCTGGCGGTGCTTTCACTCTAGTGGTAACATGATACAGAGTCTACAACCCACACAAGTGGCTCAGGTAGTGCAGCTCATCCAGGATGGCACATCAATGTGAGCTGTGGCAAGAAGGTTTGCTGTGTCTGTCAGCGTAGTGTCCAGAGCATGGAGGCGCTACCAGGAGACAGGCCAGTACATCAGGAGACGTGGAGGAAGCCGTAGGAGGGCAACAACCCAGCAGCAGGACCGCTACCTCCGCCTTTGTGCAAGGAGGAACAGGAGGAGCACTGCCATAGCCCTGCAAAATGACCCCCAGCAGGCCACAAATGTGCATGTGTCTGCTCAAACGGTCAGAAACAGACTCCATGAGAGTGGTATGTGGGCCCGATGTCCACAGGTGGGGGTTTTGCTTACAGCCCAACACCGTGCAGGAAGTTTGGCATTTGCCAGAGAACACCAAGATTGGCAAATTCGCCACTGGCGCCCTGTGCTCTTCACAGATGAAAGCAGGTTCACACTGAGCACATGTGACAGACATGACAGAGTCTGGAGATGACGTGGAGAACGTTCTGCTGCCTGCAACATCCTCCAGCATGACCAGTTTGGCAGTGGGTCAGTAATGGTGTGGGGTGGCATTTCTTTGGGGAGCCGCACAGCCCTCCATGTGCTCGCCAGAGGTAGCCCGACTGCCATTAGGTATCGAGATGAGATCCTCAGACCTCTTGTGAGACCATATGCTGGTGCGGTTGGCACTGGGTTCCTCCCAATGCAAGACAATGCTAGACTTCATGTGGCTGGAGTGTGTCAGCAGTTCCTGCAAGACGAAGGCATTGATGCTATGGACTGGCCCGCCCGTTCTCCAGACTTGAATCAAATTGAGCACATCTGGGACATCATGTCTTGCTCCATCCACCAACGTCACGTTGCACCACAGACTGTCCAGGAGTTGGCAGATGCTTTAGTCCAGGTCTGGGAGGAGATCCCTCAGGAGACCATCCGCCACCTCATCAGGAGCATGCACAGGCGTTGTAGGGAGGTCATACAGGCACGTGGAGGCCACACACTACTGAGCCTCATTTTTACTTGTTTTAAGGACATTACATCAAAGTTGGATCAGCCTGTAGTGTGTTTTTCCACTTGAATTTTGAGTGTGACTCCAAATCCAGACCTCTATGGGTTGAAAAATTTGATTTCCATTTTTTTTATTTTTGTGTGATTTTGTTGTCAGCACATTCAACTATGTAAATGAACAACGTATTTCAGAAGAATATTTAATTCATTCAGATCTAGTATATGTTATTTTTGTGTTCCCTTTATTTTTTTAAGCAGTGTATATTTGAGAGTGTGTTATTATGGCAAGTGTTGTGTGTGTGGAGGAGGCTGGGACCTATATGTTGGAGGAGAGTGTTGTTTGTGAGGTGGGGCTAAGTGTGGCTGAGTGTTGTGTGTGGGGGTAATATTTTAAGTTGTTCCTTTCCTGCTTATTTTTTGCTCACCTTCTCTGGTAGTCCAGTGGAGGTCATCTAAGGGGAATCCTAGCGGTCCAGTGGATGCATGCTGGGCAGGCAGATCACAGGTAGTCTGGTGGGAAAAGTACTGCACTAATCATGAGTGCAAATCACTTTAAGAACTCATAAGCTGGGACTGAGTTACATTGTTACACAATGTCAAATATCTCAAGAGAAAGAAAAAAGGAGACAAAGAATAATAGTGCAATATGTACTAAAATAAATTAAATTAAGTGCTGTGACAAAAAACACACTCACAATTTCTAAAGCTTCAAAGAACTCTGCTGTATTAAGCGTGGATGGTATAATCTCAGTCTTGGGATATGTTTTCAGCAGTGGTGATGGTAGATGTTCCAGTACGTCTGGAATGCAAAGACAAGTGAAGATATCCAATAGTGCAGTTGGGAAATGCTTCCTCCTAGGACTCTCTACAGATCAAGGTTAAATAGGGCCCTTGATTGAGGCACCTATAACAGGGATGGGTGCAAAACACAGCCTGTCACAGCCAGTGCTCTGAATTATTGACTCAGAGCACTGGCTGTGGCACTTTGAGTCATTGTGAAGTGCTCGGGACCGGATGGGAGGGGTTAAAGTTACCTGTACCCCATCAAAGTGCAGACCACAAAGCTCTCTAAAGCAGTTGAGGGAGCACAAGGCCATGCTGGGAGATCTATCTGCATTCTCAAGTATTACCCCTCTCAGCCAGAGCCCGGGGTCCTGCCAGAACCTGGGCCCTAGCTGGCTGCCTATGCCGCCTTATGGAATTTGACTCTGAATAAGTGAAAATCACAATAATAGTTACAGATTGGTCTTTAAATCCGATGCAGTTTGTATTAATCATATTTTCTATAGAAATGCATCAAAATGATCTATCTAGCTAAAGAAGCATATCATTGTCAAATTGTCCATTTTATGAGGAGGTGTAAACAGAATGAGTCTGCACAGACAAAAATGTTATTAAGTGTTACAGTGCAAGTAAAACTGTTACCAATGATTTCACTTTGATAACAGCAATCTACGTGAGCCACATCTGATTAAAACCATACTCAAAACAACCTTGGAGAAAATCTTAAAAATCATAAACATGTTAAAATTCTAAATAAAATTACATGATCATAGAAAATAAAAAAAATTGTGGGGTGGGAAAAAAATAAGGGGATGCATATCACATTAATAAAGTCACTTTCTCACGGCTTTTCTTGGGGTAGCAGCAGGTGCTTTGTGTGTTTCGTGTTGTCATAAAGAAATTGCTGTCACCTGCAAATGCTACATGATGTAAAAAGACATATTTACAGTTGCCCTGTCACTTTCAGTATCACTGAAGGTGTCATCCCTACTCAGTGTCCCAGGAATGAGGCTGATGGTAGGTATAGTTGCCTGAGGATTTCCACTGCAGATGCCACCATCCCATTAGACCGCAGAACCCTCCTTAAATTAATTCTTGTGATATGTGAGAAGATGCTCATCATGAATTGACGGATGTTGATGTTGGAAGCTGTGCCTTTTGTCTAATTTACTTTACTTTTTTCTTATTATTCCAACACAACACACAGATACCATAAGTCACTATGAGTTTTTCCTAAAGATTCCCTATTTATGAAATACTGAAAAATGACAGATCTGCATCTTGAAAGTTTGCCACCTGGGTATTATGGAATTCACTCATAAAATTTAGATATATTTACATTTAGAAAATAAATGTATAACACTTAAAGTTGCATTGTCATCCCCCTTGCCCCTGCAAAATTAGTATTCTATAAAGATACAATCTTTAGATAAAATCTTAACTTACAGTGTTCGAATTTCATGGAAATTACAACCCAGTCAAAAGATACACTGAGACAAAGTAGTTTGTCTCTGTATATTTCCTACTCCTGACAATTCTAGATACTGGGTGGAGTTAGACCGTTGTCTAGAAGTGTCAATCTCTCAACTGCCACCAGTGATGGCTGCAGAGATATTAGCTGTATCTATGGAGAATCCTGTCTACCCATGGTAGTCTCCATAGACCTGGATGCTGTTCTCTCGTGCATGCACCACCGAAGCACCAGGAGCAGAAGAGTACAGGTCAGAAGAAGATGGCGGCGCCTGCAAGGGACTGTTTTTAATAAGTAAAGTTCACCTTTCCCTGCCCTCTCGGCCTCTGGACCACCAATGCCGAAGTTACCATTGAGGATCTTTGTAGAATTATGCAAAGTCACCAGACGGTGACAGTGCCCCTTAAACCAAAGTAGCATGCATAACCATTGTTCTCTGCGATGTCCTCTTCTCCCAGCAACTCCTGGCAGTCTTGCCTGCCAGTTGATACACACTGCCATGCTACCTCTGTATTCTATCACTTTTAAAGAATACAAAATGACATTTATTTGTGATCACACTAGGTGGCTAATGGCTGATATCATCCTCATCCTCTTCCTGGTCATTTATTTACCTTAGCTGTGAATGACTGCTGAGAAAAATGAAAGGCTTACAAGGCTTGTTGAGCATTTTACCAGTCCTGCAAATTCTGTTTTCTATTCTATATCTTACATTTAACTTCAAATCAGAAATCTGAAAAAAAAAGTAATTGCTGCTTTTCAAAATGGAACTCTGTTTGATTAAAATTCCTTTGCTTTATAGTTTATTAAAATATCTCAAACGATCAGACAAGGCAGCTGTTTTTGTTTTTACTTTAAATTATGCAAGTTTAATACTGTGGCTTTTTTAGCAAAGGCAATATGGGCTAAGAAAACATGATCTGTTAAATATGTATCTAAAACATGATATTTGCATCTGGCAAGCCTTTATTAATAGCAGACACATTTCTAATTTGTTTGCAGGATTTCCAGAAAGTGATAATACAAACCTGTTGGTTTCAAAAACAGCAGATGAACGTAAGTGAACATGTAATACTGAATTATCCCCCTTCTAATTATTAAAGTAGTAATAATAACTTACATCAGTAATGTAATCCGCTGACATCTGTTCAGTTTTTGAGAGCAAGTTCGTTGCTAACAATGCAATCTGCCGCTTTTGTTGCATAATGAAATACTGGCTATTTTGCTGGTAAGTCTCACAGCATCCAGATGAATATAAAATAGTAACACATAAAAAGCAAACAATAGTGCTTACTGTGTAAAACCAAAAACAGGTAAAAATATAAATGGTAATTGACATTTAGTAGAGTTGTAACACCTCTCAAGAGATAGCGCTTGGGTGGTATGAACCCCACCAAGGATATAATGTTGAGTAGATTCTCCTGAGGGCAATCCTTGCTAGGTATTGGACGTAAAGTAGAATAGATACTTCAGGAGTTTTTAAATGTGCCAGGAACAATAAAAAATAATAAAAAGTATAATAAATGGTCTTGCACTATAAAATAAGTGTAAGTCAAACAAACTTTAATGCTTAAAACAATTAAAAACAATATTAAAACACACAACGCGTTTTGCCAAACAAGGGGCTTCTTCCAGTGCTATCTCTTGAGCGGTGTTACTGCTCTACTAAATGTGAGTAAATTACAAATTATATTTTTACCTGTTTTTGGTTTTACACAGTAAGCACTATTGTTTGCTTTTTATGTGTTACTATTTTAAATTTATCCAGATGCTGTGCGACTTACCTCTAAGCATCTACATATCCGTCAGTGAAGATTATACTGATGTACGCTGTTTTACTCAAAGCTAGTCTATAGCTCTAGCAAATGTGAGCGTGATCCCACATATCCTTGTTATGTGTCCTACACTAAATATCTGGCTATCTGCACTTTTACTGGTTATTTTCTGTTTTATTACATATATCACCAACTGAAGCCTGGACTAGAATCTTCAAAAGAATTGGACTTAATACATACATTTTTTTCAACCTGGTTTTTGTTTTGTGTTGTTTTGCTTCTTTTCATTAAGGTGTTAGGGGTATTCCTTACTTTCAGTGTCTACAGCCTAATTTACTGTTGATATTAATTGATTCCTTACGCTTATCCTACCTTTCATACTTACTGTAGCTTAAATTGCTGCCTGAATGTTTAACGCCCACTTATCTTGGGCACGCCAAAACACTTATACACTAAAACTTGAGGTCATATATAAGTGGAGTATGTATTGTCGGAAAGTAATGACATCTCTGACTCTGGAGACTTTTATAAACCACTAAATCTTCAGTCTAATTTTTTATTACCATGTCCCCAAAACTGTAGACTTATGCATGATAAAAAAAATGTGATATGTACAAACTGATTTGTCCGAAAAAAAATAAAAATAAATTGGTATGGACAAACTGAGTTTCCTCCATAGCATTTAACACATTTTGACCATGCAGTTATTTGGGAAAAAAAGATTCAGACAAATAAAATGGCACAAAAATGCACCTACTGGTGTATTGCAATGGAAAAATGGCTAAAATATTGCCTAACCTGATGACTATGCAGTATCAGTTAATTTTACAATTTGTAAAGCACAACCAGTGGCACTAAAGCACACTTCTAATCAAATAATTTATCTCTTACAAAATAATAATAAAGAAAAATCACAAATAAGTATAAAATAATTCTAAATCATTAAATCGAACTGCAGATTACAAACAAACTGACTGCAAACTAGATATCAAGATGGTGAAGCAGAGATTGACAGTTCTATAGACCAAGTTGCTTTTTAACTGAGTTTTTAGAGGAACCAGTGAAGAGCAAATACATTTGGTTGTTAAGAGTCTAAATAACTGACAGATGGATAGCCGGACAAGTAGATAATTCTAGATGGTCCTAAAAAAACAATAAATAATGCAATAATTCACTTAAAGGGTTAACCCATGCACCATGACCACTTCATTGATCTGAAGTGGTTATAATGATTGTAGTCTGTTTTGGGCAGCATTTATAGTTTATCCCCTTTCTTGTCAGGCTGATTAAGGTCAGTTTATGAACTGTTTATGAACCCTAGTCCCACCTCCCTGCATGTGACTTGCACAGCTTTCCATAAACACTTCCTGTAAAGAGAGCCCTATTTAGGCTTTCTTTATTGCAAGTTCTGTTTAATTAAGATTTTCTTATCCCCTGCTATGTTAATAGCTTGCTAGACCCTGCAAGAGCCTCCTGTATGTGATTAAAGTTCAATTTAGAGATTGAGATACAATTATTTAAGGTAAATTACATCTGTTTGAAAGTGAAACCAGTTTTTTTTTTCATGCAGGCTCTGTCAATCATAGCCAGGGGAGGTGTGGCTAGGGCTGCATAAACAGAAACAAAGTGATTTATTTATAAAATATTTTACCAGGAAAGATACATTGAGATTTGTCTTGTTTTCAAGTATGTTTAGGTGACTATAGTGTTCCTTTAACTCCTAAATGACAGTGAATTGAGCAGTGAAATTGCAGGGGAATGATCTATACACTAAAACTGCTTTATTTAGCTAAAGTAGTTTAGGTGACTATAGTGTTCCTTTAATCCTCAATTTTACTGGCTTTCAATACTGTTATGTATTACACTGATCAGCCACTACATTAAAACCATTTGCCTAATAATATTTAGGCCCCTCTAGTACTGCTAAAGCAGCTCTGATTTGTCAAGGCATGGACTCCACAAGACCTCTGAACAAATCGAATCCACAGATTGGCACCAAGACATTAACAGCAGATCCTTTAAGTCATGCAAGTTGCGATTTGAGGCTCCACGCTCAATCGGATTGAGATCTGGGGAATTTGGAGGCTAAGCTTACACCTTGAACCCTTTGTCATGTTTCTCAAACCATTTCTGAACATTATTTGATGCACGGTAGGGTGTATTATCCTGGTGAAAGAGGCCGCTACCATCAGGGAAGACCATTGGCATAAAGGGGTGTACATGGTCTGCAACAGTTTCTAGGTAGGTGGTACGTATCAAAGTTGCATTTACATGAATGCCACGACCCAGGGGTTCCCAGCAGAACATTGCTGGTGCATAACACTGCCTCCACTTGTCTACCTTATGTAATGGTATGTGTAATGGAGCCCAAACACACAAACCCTAATTTACAACAAAGAATATAAATCACCAAATAACTGTACCTTAGGATAGTCGTGCTTAACATAAGGAATAGTCGAAGGGTGGGCCGGATTAACATAGGGGCTGATGGAGCTGCAGCTCCAGGCCCATGTCTGTGGAAGAGGCCCATTGTTTACTACTCTTCACGTGCTCTTGCTTATTTATGGAAACTTAAGAGGGATGTTGTAGGGGAAGAGGGGAACAAAACTTGTGTGGACTGGCTGATAATGAAGTTAATTAAGGTAAAGCTGACTGCGCATTATGCAAATGCTTTTTCTGCTTCAGTCTCTCTAACACTGTCGCATATTCCCTTTCTTCTACACTCTCTACATACATTTTTTCTTTGTCCCAGACTGTATAACAGGTCTGCAGCTACACGACCCCCCATGCGCAGCAAACTGTGTTCTGCCACCTTTTTATTATAGCCAGCACTATGTTTTTCTTCTGTGTGATCGGGAGCCTTCGCTCCCCACGTGCATCAATGAGCCTCGGGCGCCCATGAACATGAAGCCAGTTCACCGGTTGTCCTTTCTTGCACCACTTTTGGCAGGTACTAACCACTGCATACTGAGAGCAGCTCACAAGTCTTGCTCTTTGGGAGATGCTCTGACCCAGTCATCTAGCATTCACTATTTGGCCCTTGTCAAATATTTTTACTTGACCATTTTTCCAGCTTCCAGCACATGAAACTTTCTGCCTAATATATCCCACTCATTGGCGGTTGCTATTTTTACAATACAATAAATGCTATTCACGTCACCTGTCAGTGGTTTTAATGTTGTAGCTAATCAGTATATATATATATTAATGTTTCTAATAAAAGTTGCTATATTATACTCCGAGCATCTTCTTTTACACTGTTATACGAATTCTAAAATAGGAAAATGTATATCCTTTAAATAAAAGCTAGCATTTGCTTCAGTCCAGATATTGTCAGTGTTTACTCTTTAGTATCATATGAAAGCATCCAATCCTGATACATTTCGCAGGGCATATGATGTATCCTTCCAGAAGAGTATTTTCATGTTTAGATTCATTTTTTATAACATCTCAAAAATTAGGCATAGTATCTTAAAGGATAATTTGTATCTAAAGTCACAGCAAACTTTCTTTTTTTCCCTTCCAGTTGATGCTAAAATTAATGACTCAGTTAAAGACAATTCTTTATACACCGAACATGTCGAGGGATGTGGGGAATCAGAGGTATGGTTGCAACATATTAGATATACTGTTGTACTACGGTTAAATGTGTAATAACTGTAATTAACCATGGCCCAGATAAAACAGGATATGTGTGTACACAAACCAAAAGTGCAATTAGTGCAAATTAAATGTTAGCAGACAGAAACTTCCCTGTATAAGGTGAAGCTTCCAAAGGTATCCCGAAGACTTCCTCCTGTCTTCCATGAAACATATATACAAAAAATAGGGGATAATCTGACTTCCACTGAAGTATTAATGCCTTTAACATAAATCCCCTCCAAGGATTCAGTCTTCACAGTATATTCAGATCACCATGGGTTGGCTGGAGTACATATACTCAAAAGATAGAATAAAGTTGAAGTGCGCAATAGAGTATGTAATAAAAAAAAAAAAATTATTTCACTTACATAGAAGTTAAAAACAATAGGTGTAGTTGCTCAGAATCACCACCAGGCATCCTACGCATTTCGTTTGTGTATAGGACTTTAGCAGTGTTCATTAACAATCCTGAATGAATAATAATTCTCCCTCCCCTCCCCAGTCCTTTTATACCTCCCCAAACATCCATAAAAGTCCAATAATCTATTGTTGTGACATTATCGCGAATGCCGTCCGATGCCGTCATGCGTTCCAATATGTGTTCCAACACCGAAACCTGGAAGTAGCTGGAGTTTGCTGTTTGTTTTAGTATTCTTTATGTGACATGCTCACAGTCAATGTGGGGGATATAAAAGAGGGGAATAAAAGATAAAGGGGCATGGGGGATTAGGTATCTCTGATTGGCACTGGTAAAATGTAAAGCAAAGTAATGTGAAAGACTAATGATAATGATAATAATCCAAAAATAACAAATGAAAATTTTTTGAATCAAAATACTGAAATAAAGAAGAAATGATAATGATGAAAATGATAATAAAAGAAAATTATAATAATAAAAAATGGTAAAATAAATGATAATGCAATAAATAAGAAAAAATAAATATAAATATAAAAGAAGAATATGAAAAAATATATTAAAATAAAATTTAAAAAAAGACTGAACCCTTGCAGGGGATTTATGTTAAAGGCATTAATACATTAACCATGGCCTGACTGCATTTCTGCATGTGAATTCCTTTACCCATTATATTTCTATTGGTGCGGCAGGTCAGCAGTGGTTTATGGGAAGTGTAGTTCAGCACTATTTAGTAGTTCCATTCATAAAAACACATAGATACAACTTAAAGCTTAAAGACTTTCATGTGCAAACCTTTCTCTAAAAAGTCTACATTTGCAAGTTTGGAAATCTATAGCAGCTAAAATCACAGATTTTGCATGATCTAGAATCCTGCCCTTATCCACTAAGCTTTTTTTAACAGTCTTCTTCATCAAGACATTTTTCTTGTGATATTAATTAGAGCTTTGCTGCAACGAGAGGTGCATAGTAAGATAAAAAATCTCTGTTATAGTAAGAGGTTGCCACGTGGTTAACCCTGCACTTAAGAAGGTTATTTAAAGGGACACTGTGGGCAGTGCACCTGCTTCATCTGCTCCAAACTTGTTAAAGTGTCTGGAGCCCCCTGGTGCTGTAATTTTATTAAACACTGAATATATTTGAATGTTTTACATTTTAATGCTGTGCCTCTTGGGCTAATGAGGAAGTATTAGCCTAAGCAGCAATGGACAGCTGTCATTGGCTGAGAGTGTTAGCTGACTGTTCTTAGTCTATCAGAACTCCCATTCTTGGTACAAATTGGTATTAATACAAGGAAATGTGTAATTTCTGATTTAAGCATATCTGGGTGGCCAGAGACCCTTATTTAGTGTTAAACTGTTTGAACATTATTTAACATGGAATAGGAGGAAGGAACCAGGGTACTCTAGTCACTATAATCAGTTCAAAGAGATGAAATGGTTATAGTGACTGCCATGTCCTTTTAACTATTTTCCAGCTGGCTGTTAGTTCTGCCAGCGGGCAAAGAGTAATTGCAATTTTTTAAGAATGAGAGTTCTGATAGACTAAGAACAGTCAGCTAACATTCTCAGCCAATGACAGCTGTCCATTGCTGCTTAGGCTAATACTTCCTCATTAGCCCAAGGGGCACAGTGTGGTTGGGCTGTCAGGGACTCTTGTTTAGCATTAAAATGTCTGTCCTAACTACAAGATAAGGCCAGGGACTAATAAAAGTATTTAGAAAATTGGTCAGACTAGCTGGGCCGAATAGTTCTTATCTGCCGTCACATTCTATGAATTGCCAATGAGGTTGGAATTTAGCCATTTTCATGTCTATCCAGTTTAGTGAATAACCCTGTTTGACTTAGAATTACCTCCAATTCTGAGCGATAAGAGTGTTGGGCCATATTTGAATTCTAACTAGACATATTTCTCACTTTAAAGGAACAATACAATAAAATGAACTCTTTAGATTACTGCATCTCACCTAGAATCAGGTGGACTCACCTTTATTCCACCACTAAGGGAATCTGCTCACTACATCTCTGTTTCCTGTTAAGTCATTATTACTGATGACTTGTGTAAAATCAGATGCTTCTCAAAGAGAAGCATTGCAACACACCACTTGCTTCTCTATAAGGAACTACAATTCAAAGCAAGCAAGACATAAGAAGTCAAACAATTCTAAAACCGTTTGATTCCTTACAATAGAGAAGTATGAGGGCTGCTAGGGCACTTATGGCACCATAACCACTGCAGCAAACTATAGTTTTTAAATCTTGTAAAACAGCATTTCTGCAATTTGATAAAATCATTGTCGTTTTCCTTGACTTGTATGTATGAGCCGTGTCTTGTGGTCTCTCCTGCATCCATCTTGCCTGTCTGTGTAGGAAGAAAATGGAAGGGCTCATGAAAGGCCTAGTACACCAGAGACAGATTCTAGTGTATCCAGTGATATTTCACTGAATGACTCCGGTGATGATCCACAACACCCATTGGCTGTCGAACAGGTACGTAGCAATGTATTTCTTGAACACTATATGTGATACCAAGGATGATTTATCCTTGGTGATATCTGTACTAAAAATATTTTATTGGGGGGGCGGAGCTAGCAGCGCAACGAAGAAGCCGCCATTTCGAGCAGCTCCGGGCATACAGGGCCTTTCAGAGCGGCCCACGCACAACCGATAGCCCATCAGCTGAAAAGACCGACCGGTACTTACCCCCGACACCCGACGGAACCGGCAGATGCCTTTCGTACAAAAATCGGGCACAAAACGCCGCGTCAAGGGCCCTGGGGCCTACCGCACACGCGACCTGACTCTCCCAAGGGACATAACATCGTGGCTCGGGACGGACCCCTGCTACATAGAAGAGGACTTCTACACCCCAGAAGAAATGGGACGGAGATCCCTCAAACAAGCCTCGGGCACCTCCATACCGCACAAAGACATTGGCAGCATGCTACAGTCCCCTCCACCGCCGCGGACCCGCAACACAAAGCCAGCCTCACCCGGGCGGTCGGAGGATGGCGACTCCATGCATAACGGAGCCACAGCAGACACCGACAGCTCGCATACACAGACTGCCGAGGACTCAAACCCAGCCTCCAAGAAGGACATCCAGCTAATGCTGATCAGCCTGCAAACAAACTTACAATCCATGTGGCAAGCGGATTTGAAAGGGCTAGCAGCGGAGGTACAGGCACTATCAGCTCGCACACAGACGGCGGAACAAGAGGTGAGAGACCTACGCCATGATCTCACCGCCCTTAAAGACACAGTCGCCCAAATCCAAACAGCACAAGCCAACGTTAACCGACAAATCAATGTCCTAGACGACAGAGGCAGGAGGAAAAATATAAAAATCCGGGGAGTGTCTGAAGCGGTACCTTTGGAGGAATTACCTCATTTTGTAAGGCGACTGGTGGCTTCTCTTCTTCACACTAAGCAGGCGAAACAGTTTACCTTCGACGGCGTATACCGCATCGCCAAACCTCGACAAGCACCACAGACAGCCCCACGCGACATTATACTGAGATGTCAGTCGCTAACAGACAAAATAGCCCTAATGGCAGCTATTAAGGGGAAACCATCATACGCCTTTGAAACACACCAAATCAACTTTTTCCAAGACCTGAGCAGGGACACTCTACTATGGCGCAAGAGCATGCAAACAATTACGTCCGCACTGCAAACAGCAGGCCTCCCGTATAGATGGGCGACCCCCAGAGCGCTATGGGTGACTAAGGGCGAAGACCACTTCAAGCTCACTAATCCAGGAGAAGGCCCTGCTCTGATGACAACACTGGGACTGGCATCATCATCGTCCAAAGACCAACCTGGACCTATAACTTAAATCTAATGGGACTATATGCTGCAAACCATACCAACATTTAATTCATATTATGTTTATCGTTATACTGTTTTACTAAGTTATCCTTAAACCTCCCGACTCACACACAATCACATCGCCTAGACACGGCTAGAAGAGACACACGATAGAGTTAAAAAGGAGGCCCCGCACCCGAAAGGCGAACACCCTCCCCCCCCCCCTTAATGCCCAGGGGCTAGAGGGCATAATACAAGCACGGAACACCCACTCAAACCGACAACTCACTCAAGGGGCACTACACTGCCCACGTATGCACCTAATCTAGGCTCCAAGAGACGGGCTCCGCACCTACAATAGCCTAACATAGACCACTAATAAGACCCCACTACCCACACCATCACTGCACCAAACTTCATTCATATCAAGCAAGGGATGGGGATATAGCAAGCCAAACCCCATGCCTATGCCGATTCAAATCTAAACACCCCAAGGGGTGGACAAAACCCTGCAACCACCCTCACCATAGACATGAAAACACCACCGTTATGACCACTAACCCTCTATAACAAAATGTGCAAACTATGCTTTAGCCTAACCTAAGAATTTACAATACTTAAGAGAATATCATTCATGTTGTTGTGGCTCTTATACGACTGCTTGTATCTATTTCAATGCACCAAAAATAAAGAATTATAAAAAAAAAAAAAAAAAAAAATTTTATTCGCTGTATTTTTTCACGCTGCTCGTGTTATCATGTATACAGAAATGAACAGCCTTAAAGTGACCCTCCAAGCACTATAACTTCTACTACTTTGATATCTAATGGTGTAATGAGAGTCGCTGTCCTACTCTCCATGTACAGAACTTCCTATAATTGCAGTAGTTTGACAACTGAGGCTCATTGGATAAGATCAGACTCCATAACAAGAGGCTACTGATTGGTGGTGCCACTTCCTGATCTGTGAACAGCTAAGTGTATATACTGCTGCCTGTGTAAGTGCAGCAGAAACAACAAATCTAAAGGGGGTATCTTTTTTTTTATTTTAATATTTTCAATTAGTTTTTTTAAAATATATTTTAATGCATTATCTATATAATCCAAGCACGGAGTGTTCAATTAAATCAAGAGATATAAAAATGGTGACTACAGACAGGGAAACCGGGACTTGATTCCAAACCCCAAAGAGATACATCTTTTGTAAGAGAAGAAGCGTTTTCCCCACAAACATTGCTATTAAAACTGTGAGAATTGAAACAAAGAAATCATGGCAGATGTTCTTGTCAACTTAAGACCTCACTTCGAGAAAACAGGCCGTACTTCGTCTTATGATATCTTTTAATTCTTCATTCCAATCCCAGTCAATATGAGTATTTACTAAAGATTATAACATTTAAATACTCAGAACAGACAGAGCTACTTTAATAGCACAGTTATTGCTTTCAGATGAAATTGGTGCTAATTTGACAAAATAAATATATAATAAAGCAAACAGCAAATTTGTGGGGAATCCAAATAGATAGATAGATAGATAGATAGATAGATTAGACAGACAGACAGATAGATACTGTAGATAGATAGATAGATAGATACTGTAGATAGATAGATAGATTAGACAGACAGATAGATACTGTAGATATATAGATAGATAGATACGGTAGATAGATAGATAGATAGATAGATTAGACAGACAGACAGATATATACTGTAGATAGATAGATAGATAGATAGATAGATACTGTAGATAGATCGATAGATAGATAGATTAGACAGACAGACAGATACTGTATATATATATATAGATAGATAGATGATAGATAGATAGATAGATAGATAGATACTGTAGATAGATAGATAGATAGATGATAGATAGATACTGTAGATAGATAGATAGATAGATAGATAGATAGATAGATAGATAGATACTGTAGATAGATAGATAGATAGATAGATAGATAGATACTGTAGATAGATAGATAGATGATAGATAGATAGATAGATACTGTAGATAGATCGATAGATAGATAGATTAGACAGACAGATAGATACTGTAGATATATAGATAGATAGATAGATAGATAGATGATAGATAGATGATAGATAGATACTGTAGATAGATAGATAGATAGATACTGTAGATAGATAGATAGATAGATAGATAGATAGATAGATAGATACTTTAGATAGATAGATAGATAGATACTGTAGATAGATAGATAGATACTGTAGATAGATATATAGATAGATACTGTAGATAGATAGATAGATACTGTAGATAGATAGATAGATCGATAGATAGATAGATTAGACAGACAGATAGATACGGTAGATAGATAGATAGATACTGTAGATAGATAGACAGGCAGACAGATAGATAGAATGATTGTATAATATATATATATATATATATTATATAATGATATATGATTTCCCATAAATTTGCAGTTTGTGGCAGAATGCAGCAAATTGCCATGCATTGGATTCACCAGCCAACCCCCAACAGCTTGTTATTGGGGATACTTTTCATGAACCCAGCTAATGGTATCTAACTGCATGCTTGCAAATCCACACAACCAAGTATTGAATCAAAAATACAAGGCTCACTGCGCAGCTCAGGGGCAGAGGTAAATGGATATTATTGATGTTTCTTCTTGGCATTTCACCCCGGTAAACACTTTGATGTTATTTACTGGAATGAAAGGAAAAAATGCGGGAACATGATACCAACTTTATGTCTCAATTTATACAACACATTTCATGTGTAATAATATCACATAATGAGATAAGACATGGAAAAAGATGTTAGTGATTCTAATTGTCAGTTTTACAGATCAAAATGCCTAATGGGTAAAAAACAGAATTTCTTCCTAAGTTCTTGCTTGATCATTTAGAAACATTGCTTTTAAACCTTGGGCTGTTTACTGTTTTTATTGATTTTTAAAAAGGATATATATATATATGAGCAATCAGCCAAATGAGTAACATACAAACCAAGCTTTTACAAAGAAAGGAATGAAGGTCAAAGCCACATGCTCTTGACATATGCACCGTCGTTATTCGGCAGGTGCTATTTTAGTTTACCTTAAATAAAACACTGACACCAAATTTATCTGTTGGATTATAACGTCCACAGCTTTATTAATTACAAAATATTTAAATAAATAAATTAACAATTTAGGGTCATTGTCCAGCTAACATTATATTACTATCCCCCCGCACAATACCCCTGACAATGACCCTATCTTTTGAACAATAATTAACATTCACTTAACATATAACCAGTAACACACGGCCTACCAGAGAGGCCCCAAAACCATCTGTTAACTGTAGGGGTGTACCCAGACACCCCTACCCCCTAGGTTCGTAGCCACCGAAGAGCTTGAACCTACCAACACTCTAATCCATCTGGCCTACTCCAGCCTAGGCCTTGGCCTGTCCATTCCCAATTCCAGCTAACTCCTGGCTTTAACACGCCCTGTTCCCGCCGCTGTGACCAAACGGGATCAAAACTCAACTATAGGGAGGGAGGGAGGGACAAGTGACAGGTCAGTGCAATTCAGATTAACTGGCTCCTCACTTAAGATGGTCGCCTATTTACACTACCTGACTCCTCCCCTACTTAGCCCCGCCCTAAACATCCCATAACTTTCCACCTGCCTACTTCCTGGCCTTGTCAAGGCCCACTCCCCTGTTTCACTGTTCCATGGGCTTCATGACATATGCACCGTCGTTATTCGGCAGGTGCTATTTTAGTTTACCTTAAATAAAACACTGACACCAAATTTATCTGTTGGATTATAACGTCCACAGCTTTATTAATTATTAAATATATAAATAAATAAATTAACAATTTAGGGTCATTGTCCAGCTAACATTATATTACTATCCCCCCGCACAATACCCCTGACAATGACCCTATCTTTTGAACAATAATTAACATTCACTTAACATATAACCAGTAACACACGGCCTACCAGAGAGGCCCCAAAACCATCTGTTAACTGTAGGGGTGTACCCAGACACCCCTACCCCCTAGGTTCGTAGCCACCGAAGAGCTTGAACCTACCAACACTCTAATCCATCTGGCCTACTCCAGCCTAGGCCTTGGCCTGTCCATTCCCAATTCCAGCTAACTCCTGGCTTTAACACGCCCTGTTCCGCCATAGCACATGACTTGATCCCTTAAGGACATGTGCGCCCCCCACCACCCTGAAACAGGGCCAAGCTAATCCCTTCCTGAAAGCCTAGATTGAGCAAGTCACAACCCACGTCTGACAAGTGTACTCCGTCTCTCCTAAAATAGCCCGGCAGCATGTCCTCCAATTCCCTATGCCGAACTACAATGCCCCCCACTCGCCGCACAAAGCTCGCCATTGCCCTGTTAACCTTGCCCCTGCATCGAGCCACTGCAGCTGGATCCCTGGCGTGCCGCCACGTGAAACGGGGGACCATTTCCGACCACACCACCACCACGCCAGGGACCAGGTCCAACAGCCGATCAACGTCTCTCTTCATCCGTCTAACCAACTCCCTTTGCGGAATCAGACCCAAATCATTCCCACCCCCGTGTAATAAAACTATGTCTGGTGCAGACCCTCCGGCCAACCTGCTAAACAACGTACTACTGAGGCTTTGCCAGCTAAACCCCCTAAAGCCGAACCAAGAAATCGACACTTCTCCTTGAGGAAAACCCAGCTGTGCTCCACTTCTCCGAACAGCAGCCCTCTTCTGAGCCCAATAGACATACGAGTGGCCCCAGATCCACACTCTCCATCCTGCAAAGAAAAACACGTTAATACCAAACAGATGGATTCCGCTTCCATCACAGCATAACACTGCCCCTCTCACACCAGCCTATCTGGTCTAACGTATGATCTAAAACGCAAGGATTCCCACCTCCCTCGTCCCCCAGTCCCAGCCGTGCGGCCTCGGTTGCCGCCCCAATTCTAAAGGAGTGAGTCCCAAATTGCCCCGGCTCCAGGCCCAGCTTACTTACCCCCATCTGAAACACCCTCGCGAACTGGAAGCGCGACAGGGCCGAGCCGTCCTGGTGCACCAAGAAGCAACCATCACCCCCCGGGCGCAATGCCCTGTACTCCGACCCCTTTTCAACTGGGCACACCCCTGACCCAGGCAACCCGAACAGCACAACTGTGCAACCTTTACCAAAAATGTCCGTCTTCGAACGGCGTAACTGAATTTGCACCCTGTCCTCGCGAACCTCCACATCTGTGAGCTGAAGACCCCCAAGGCCCATCTTGTTTGCGCTTACCAACTCCCCGATCCGAAAAGCCCCGAAAAAGGCCCACACAAATGCCACCGTGAGCAACGACACCTCGAATGTGGAGCTGCAAATGCCCGGTAGAACCCCCACCAGCTCCCGCAACAATTCAAAGGACACTGGTCTACGCGTGTCTACCGTTTTCTTCCCCCTCTTGAATCCCTTCACTGCCTGACGGACCAGGAAGTGTTTGGTATCATCAACCCAGCCAGTGAACTTAAACAGGAAAGCCAAGGCAGAGAGATGCCTATCCACCATGGCAGGCGACGCCTGAGCCGCGAACAATCGACAGAGCAACCACAAAAGTGCATCCAAGCGTTGCCCCTCCGTAGGGGCGCTACTCACCTGAGCCACCGTCTCGTCCCACAGTTTCCAAACCTTTACGTAAGACGCCCACGTGCTCGGCGCCAGTGACCTCCTCACACAGTCTCCAAGCAGGCCGTCCCGAGTTGCCACATCACACCCGGGCACTCCTGTCCCTGGGCCAGCGCGTCCGGCGCAGCCTCCCGAAAGCGTTCCCACTGAAAACGAGACAGTGAGTCAGCCACCACATTCTGGAGCCCCGGGATGTGCCTAGCCCTGAACACTATGTTGAATGACATACAACTAAGCACTAATTGTCGAAGCAGGCGTACTACCGGGGGCGACGAGGCGGTCAAGCTATTGATCGCTTGCACTACCGCCATGTTATCGGAGTAGAATACCACCTTTTTGTCAGCCAACTCCGTACCCCAGAGTACCACTGCTACAACGATGGGAAACAACTCCAAGAACGCCAAGTTCTTAATCAGAGGACTCACCTTCCACGGTTCCGGCCACGCCTCCGCGCACCACTTACCTGCCAAGTAGGCCCCGAAACCAATACTGCCGGAAGCGTCTGTAAACAACTTCATCGCGGCCGACGACACCGTCGGTTCCCGAAAGAACACTGTCCCGTTAAAGTTGCCCAAAAACTGTTCCCAAACCCCCAAATCGTCCTTCATCTCGGCCGACACCCGAATGTAGTGCGACGGCCGCCGCACCCCACTTGTTGCTTGCGCCAACCTCCGACAAAATATCCTCCCCATGGGGATCACCCTGCACGCAAAATTAAGGCTCCCTACGAGGGACTGGAGCCCCCGCAAGGTCACCTTCCTCGCCCCCTTGACCACGTCCACTAGCTGTCGCAGATGCCGCAGTCTATCCCTAGGCAGCCTGCATTCCCCGAGCTCCGAATCAATTTCGAGACCCAAGAAGCTAAGGCACGTGGTGGGGCCCACCGTCTTGTCCCCAGCCAACGGCACCCCAAAGGTATGCGCCACCCGCTGAAAAATCCTCAGTACCTGAGCACACCGCTCAGAGTCCCGCGGGCCGACACACAGAAAATCATCCAAGTAGTGCACTACAGCACCCCCCGCCGATTCCGTGCGCACCACCCATTCCAAGAAGGTACTAAACCTCTCGAAGTAAGCACAAGAGATGGAACAACCCATAGGCAGACACAAGTCCACGAAGATTTCACCCTCAAAGTGGCACCCCAACAGGTGGTGACAGTCCGGGTGTATGGGCAGCAGCCGAAAAGCCGCCTCCACGTCCACCTTGGCCATCAGCGCCCCACGCCCCGCTCTCCTAACCAGCTCGACGGCTTTGTCGAATGACGTGTAGGAGACCGAGCATAGGTCGGCGTCGATGTCATCATTCACCGAAGACCCTTTCGGGTGCGATAAATGATGAATCAGACGGAACTTTCCCTCTTCCTTCTTGGGGACCACCCCCAATGGTGACAACCTCAGATTCGCCAAGGGCGGGGCCGGAAATGGCCCCGCCATCCTCCCTGCTTGGACCTCCTTGGCTAATTTCTCCCGCACCACCCCCGGGTGTTCCCTGACCGACCTGAGGTTCTCACAAGGTGCCCCCGGCCCCGTGGCTTTGAAGGGAATTTTGAAACCCCCGGCAAAGCCCGCCCGAAGGAATTCTGCCACGGCTTGATCAGCGTATTGCCTTAGCCAAGGCAACATCGCGCCTACCTTCACTGGTGACACCCCCAGCGGGAGCTGTGGGAGCGGCCGCTCCCGTTGCTCCGCCCCCTGCGGCCGACTTACCTTTCTTGAAGCACCGGTTGACCCCGTGGTTCCCGCCGCACCCTGAGCATTCATGCCGGAATCTACAAGCGGATCCCCACTTACACTGTCCTTCATTGAAGGCCCAGCAGGTACCTTTCTTTTGACCTGCCGCCACCGCCCCCCCGGGAGCGGTGCCGGCAGTCCCTGGAAAGGGCGCATTCTTTTGCGCCATCATTAACCGCATCCAAAGCGGCAGGTCCATTTGGTCCCAGCGCATGGAAGGGTTGGCCGCCAGTCGCTGACGGAACTGCTCATCATACCTCCACCATGCCAACCCCCCATAGGTGCGGTATGCGTCCCCGATTCCGTCCAAGTAACAAAACAACTGAGAGCAGCACTCCGGCCGCTTCTCCCCAATAACACTGGCCAAAATGCAAAAAGCTCGCAGCCAGTTGCCGAAGGTCTTCGGTATCTTGCGATACCTCCGCCTTTTCTCCTCCTCTTCCTTCTTGGCGTCCTTCTTGTCCTCCTCTTTTAAATCTAAGAATTCCTCCAGGGGAAGAAGGGAAAATATTTCCACGAATTCCCCTTTCGCAATCTTCTCCTTCACCTCCCCTTTCAAATGGCAACCTAACGGCCCCGCGAAGGACACATGTACATTCTGACGCGCTGCTTCCGCAATGTCCCCACCCGTCACGTCGAGTACCCCGTCCCCCACCGATGATCCGTCAGGCTTATCAGTGGGCCGCGTTTCCTCCCTATTACCACCTGTCACTCCTGCGGATACCCCCACCAACCCCGACCCTCTGCCTTCACCCTATCCTCTGACCATGAATCTATGAATGACTTCAAACAGTGTATGAATGTCCCCGGGTGTGGTGTAGAGGAAGACTCACTGCTGATGCCCCTGGCCGCCGCAGGCCGCGGGGTTGCTGTCCCTCCATCCGCCATTTCTGACACTGGAGCTCCCAATAGTCGCCGACTCCTGCCCGCCTGGTCCCGCCTCGGAACCGCTGGTGAGTTACTCCACGACCTGTAAGGAGAAGACATCCTGGGTAGTCTGCCCGAGTAGCTCCCTACCCGCCCTTCCTCCCTACGCTCATCTCCGACTGCCCTGGATCCTCTCCACTGCTCCTTCCGACCTCCCTTGCTGGGCGCTCCCCGCCGCTGCTCCCTGAAGCTCCTCTCTGAAGATCTCGATGCACTGTGCCTTCTGCTCCGCCTCCCTTCCTCTGACCTGGACCTCCTTCTCCTCTCCCTGACGCTGAACCTGGACTCGCTGCGGCCTAGCCGTGAATGGCTCCTGTCCCTGCTCTCCCGTCCACCTGACCAGCTCCTGTCACTGCTGCACCTGGCGCTGCTGCTGCGCCGCTGGCCGCCCTGGCCCTTCACTGCCGCATCCCTGTCACTAGGCCGTACCTGAGGGCAGCCGGATGGGCCCCCCCGCTCTATACTGCCACCCCTTGCTCCCCGGTATCGTGCTGAAACCACAGGCTCTCCCACAGCCGCTGCGCCTGGCCCCCCACCGGCCGCCCCGTCTGACTCCGCCATAACCCCTAAGGATAAGCCGCCTGTCGCCTTCCTAGCTCCAGAAACCCTCTGAGCCGCCCGACCCGCTCCGCTGTCCTCTCCTTCTATGCCACTGAGCTCAGTCCTGGCCCTCCCTCCGGCCGCCCCTTCGGATCCCTTGCTGGCCTGGTCTCCCCGCAATGCTTGGCGGACCGCTGGTGCTGTGGTAACCCGACTAGCATTCCCCCTTTGCCCCTCAGTGATACCGCTGGAGGTTGACTCACCGGGACGCTCAGTCCGTTGCCCACTGGCCGCGTGGGTGAAGCCATCCGCAGCCGCATGGTCCGCTGGTGCTGCAGCATTCCCGCTTTCTGCTGTCCCGCCGGCCGCCATTACGCGGGGCGCCTTTTGACCTCGTGGCCTCCGTTTTGCGCCCGCTGTCGCCTGCCCGGCGGGTCCGCCCGAAGGCGCCTGCCGCATTCCCTCCTCCGCTGCTGTACTCGGTCCGGCCTCCGACCCGCCGACCGCTGAAGGGCTCCTCCTCCGCCGGGCCGCAGGGGCCTCCCCCGGGCTCAACCTCTGTGGCGGCCTGGTCCTCCGCGCCGACCTCCTCTCCGGTCCCTCCGCGTGGGTGGCAGCCGCCCCGATCTGTTCATGCAGCCACGCCAGCCCTCTATCACGAACCGCCGCCCGAACTCCGTCCAGAATCTCCTCTAGGGACGCCATTACCTGCAGAGGGAGAAAAAGAAAAAGAACTCCGCCGACCAGCCACAAGTGACAGGTCAGTGCAATTCAGATTAACTGGCTCCTCACTTAAGATGGCCGCCTATTTACACTACCTGACTCCTCCCCTACTTAGCCCCGCCCTAAACATCCCATAACTTTCCACCTGCCTACTTCCTGGCCTTGTCAAGGCCCACTCCCCTGTTTCACTGTTCCATGGGCTTCATACAGTAGAGCAATTGTAACAAATTCATTTTATGTGAAAACAAAAACCAGGAGTATAAAATAAACGTTGGAATTCTAGAAGAGAGGATATTAGCAAAAGAGAAAAGAAGCAAGTGTAAAGAGAAGACTGGTATAGGAGAGATCAAAGTACTAGAGCAGGCACAGGCAACCTTCGGCACGCCAGATGTTTTGGACTACACCTCGCATGATGCTTTACCAGCATTATGGGTGTAAGAGCATTATGGGGAATGTAGTCCACAACATCCGGAGTGCCGAAAGTTGCCTATCCCTGTACTAGAGAAATAATAGATTGATCTTATCTGTTAGACGAGGAAGGATTCTAGTGCATTATGTAAGTCTGTACTCAGTTAAAGCTTACAATGGAAATTCATATCTGAGTATTTATTTTATTAAGAGCATTAACTGAAGACTATTCCTCCTTCTTTAGCTTGATTTGACTGTTGATGATGACCAGCTTGCCATGACAGAAGACCAAATATTTTGTGAATATTGTCTAAAGGCTACAGAACCTTTTCCAACAGCCGAACAGTTAGCATCACACCCCGTGCATAAAGTAAGTGAACAACAAATATAACGTGTTATCGGCATCTTCACATTGGCTTACCATTTTATCAACTGCATATTTATCAATTGTTCATGGTGTTTCAAATTAGCAAAGCAAATTTACTTCAATAGATTCGCTTTAGAATAATCAAGCAGCCATCAGCCTATATACTAAGTAGAATTCACTATAATAATGAGATAATGCAACACTCTTGGTTCACGTTGTCAAACGAGGTGTTGGGATATGGGTTTAATACGTGCAATAATAAGCCATAAACTACCCATGTTACTTTTCACTTTGGCATTTCCTCATTAACAGCCAGTGTTTTGATTCCCTCTCCTCAGCCTAATGAAATAAATAATCTGTGACATAACGGCGGGCGGGGCCGGGCGGCCATGCCGACAGGCTGCAGGTCACTGGAGCTCCTGCTGAACCCAGCCAAATTCAGGGAAAATACCCACCTTGCGCTGCATGAGAGCTCAGGAGGCTCGGGGGAAGGAGTCCTGGATTGTCCCGGTGTAGCTGGAGTGCCTGTTACCGGGTGACTCTAGGTCCTGGAGAGACATTTTGGGGCTTGAGACCAGAGGCCTACCCAGGAGGAGAGCGGGGCGGACGGACGCTGCCTCACATTCCAACCTGGTAACTCAGATCTGGCTGGCGTCCTCCCGGTCTCGTTTACACCCCCCCGCTGGGCCGGCGGGGGTTATCCCGGTCCCCGCTGGCGCACTCACGGGCTCACACTCACAAGTCCTGACAGGGCGCATGGAGCGACTATACCGCCACATGAGACCCAAGATGGCCGCCGGAGGAACAAGCACCACCAGGCCTCCGTAACAACCAGCGCCAAGCAACCCATACCCTGAAGCGGCACCCAGGACCGTAGAGGTGACAATCACCTCAGGACCCGGCGCATTTCCCCACAGAACATGCCTGTTGTCACACAGGCGGGCCCCGCTGGGAAACGCAAATAAGAGATTACAACGCTCCAAACACCCAAGATGGCGACAAACCTCACCACGCTACCTCACATCAACAAGCAGCCCCGTCGATGCATGGACTGATCCAGGGTTTAAACCCTCCAGAACAGCGTGGAAAGCTTGCAAGAGGACTGTACAGCTGCATCCCGCCGAGGTGTTGGGGTGATCACAGGTCCAAGCGACTGCTATCAGGACTGTTATACTAAGCTCTCAGTGTCAGCAACAGTAAAAGAAAACATGCATGCATAAGCTAAGTTAACACTTGAGTTAGCTAATCAGCCCTGGCATACTCTTGCTTATATAATCTTGGGGAACAGACCCTGAATAATGTTAGTTCTTTGGTAAAACTTGGTTTCCTTTTTTCAAATGATAGGAACATGTCACTGCATCTTAAGCTTAAACACCAGACCAATGCTCCCGTGCCTCTAATACTTTACTCTGAGTGCTAACGCTACAGCACTGTTTAAATAGAGTACTTATACAAATTAACCACTGAAGTTTCATAGCTAGTCAACTACATGTAATAGCACACTTATCGTAACGTACTGAAGCCGCATAGCTTTTTAGACATATTTCTCTGCATGTCTATTACTCACTGCGTAGGTTTTATAGCCTGTCATTCTCTAACCTTATATATACAAAATGCGCTGTCTACTATTCTAAAGATTAATCGCTGAAGTTTCATAGCCTGGCAACTACATGTAATAACATAATTATTGTAATCTACTGAAGTCTCATAGCTCTTTAGACTTATTTCTCTGCGAGTCTATTACTCACTGCGTATGTTTTATAGCTTGTCATTCTCTAACCTTATATATAATCTGTGACATAACATAAAACATAATGTAAAAAAAAGAGCGAAAGAGAAAAGCAACCTATTTGAAAGACTATAGTAAAACCTGCGGGGTTATTTACTAAGCAACACCTGATTATGTCTAGATGGACTGAATCTTGTGAAAATGACAAATTCCGACTACAGTGCAATATCTCTTATTTTTCCAGCCTGAACAAATATATATATAATATTTCACATTACCGCCATTAAATAAGTGGAAAGAATCCATGTAACAATTCCAGCTTAGCATCAACAGATCTATTGTATCTAGTGAAAACTAAATGCTAGATACATAAAACTAAGTATTTACACTGTTTCCTTTGTAACTAAAACTATTCCCCATAAATGCCATCATCCATTCATCTTATGCTAAATAGGGCGTTTCTCCTTTTTTGTTTCTTTATTTATACTTATGCACAGTTTTAGAACTAGTAATAGGGGGGGCGGAGCCAGCAAGGCAACGGAGCGGTCGCAACTTTCGGAGCTCCAGCTCTAACTTACCTTAACATAGCTTTTATGGTGGAACCCAAAGCCCAAAGACCCCTCAAAACTTGCCTACAACCGGCTGACAAGTTATGGGCCGCAATACGAAGAAAGCTAAAGCGGACAGAACCTCCCAAGGGAGAGACATTGGAGATATGCTGCGGAACTCGCAGCAGGCCGCGTGGTCCAAAATGGCGCCGGCCGACGACCTCACCTCTTACTCCTCGGAGGACTTCACATCGGACCTCCTGGAGGGACCACCTTACGGGGCCATGTCAGACCGCAAAACGGCTCCACAGAGGACCGGGGACCCGGTCACCGCAGACCAAATTAAAAAAAATTTGGCGGATCTCCGCAAGGACCTAGCAACTGATATGGCTGGATATAAAGAGGCCATAGCAGGAGCCACATCTAAAATCTCCCAGCTGGAGGCCCACTCTACCACCCAAGACACCAGGATATCAGAGGTGGAAAAGCAAGTGGCAGACTTGGCACGGCAGCAACTAGCTACATCAGACTGGCTAGACGCTATGGAGGATCAGAGGCGGCGGTATAATCTGAAAGTCAGGGGGATACCAGACTCGGTCGACACCGCCGACTTACCCCACTTTATGCCGCGCTTCATTGGAGGCCTGCTCCCACCAAAGCAAGCTAAGTCCCTGAAGCTGGATGGTATGTTCCGGTTACCTAAACCGGCCAGAGCGCCGGTAACAGCGACGGCCGACCTCATCCTCAGACTCCAAACATTATCAGACAAGGCTGCACTACTAACGGCTCTGCGGGGCAAAACTCCCTTTCAATTCGAGGGCACCGCCATTACAGTTTTCCCAGACCTCACCAAGAGCACACTTACCTGGAGGAAATCGCTGCAGCCTCTACTGCAACACCTGCGAGCCAAAGATATCCCCTATAGATGGGGCACACCACGAGTTGTGATGTTTACACCAAACGGGACTACCCATAGAGCACAGGGATATAAGGAGCTGGAAGCACACCTACAATCAACGGGCATTTTGCAGGCCCCACCGGCGAGCGGAACGGGACTGTCCCAGTTGAACCCGGCCACCATTCGGGAATTTACCCCGAGAGGGCAACGAGGTGCCTCATCAAATGGCTCACTCACCTGAGAGACTCATGGGGACTTGTGTGTTCCACCACTTCTAAAAAAACAAAACATGCTTACCACAGTTAGAGAATGTTTTCGTTTTATCTGTATTACTGTTCTCCTTTATTTACGTTTTGTTTTGTTTTTTCCCTTATTTTACTTTTCATTTCCTTTACTTATGTGCAACTGGTACTACAAATGCAAAGCCTAATAGCCTTCTAGGTGATCGACCAAACGGTACCATAAGTGAGAAATTAACACAGATATAGAGAGGACGCACTGATACTTGTTAACTGACGGCCTGCTTACCGCACGGCCGAGTAACCACCGCCGCTCACAAAACACTATTAACCCCCCCTCCTTCTGGGGAACCAACATTACACTGCCAAACACGTAGTCAAGTAGAAGGAGGTATAACTCCATCATAGGTAACATTACGCTGACTCCCCATTCTTACCATACCCATAAGGGGCTTCACATTTGAGATCACCTAACTTTGGATAGTATAATGTCCTAAAAATATAAAATGTGCTGTTTTTCTTTGAATGCCAATTATTGTTTAATATTGTTGACTGCTGCGTTAGCAATTGCTGTTGAGGCATTGCTCACCTACTTGTACTCTAAACGCACAATTAAATAAAGAATTAAAAAAAAACAAAAAAAAAACTAGTAATAATAGTTAGCTAGTTCGATTTAGCTTATCTATTCCCCATCAATTTGGCTAGAATTATAGTTCTCCATTGGTTTTATTTTCTCTAGTGCTCAGTGTTATATGGTATAGTAGGTCCCAGGCTGTATTGCTTTGGTGATTGAGGTTCTGTTGTCTTCTTTTCCCCCTCCTCTTTGCCTATTCCCCATTTAAATTAACCTTTTGCGATAGAAGAGGAAGATTTGAATAGAGACTTTTCCTTATTTAGCCTTGTTCATTAGCTTTGATATCTCTAAAGAGACAGTCAGGGTACCATACTATTAGTATTATATACCTCCTTTTTGTATATATATTTTTTCTTTTATTTTTTCTTTTATTATTTTGTGGAAATGTTCCGTTTCTCAAGTTCGACTAAGTGATTAGATTAACCTCTTGCTTCACAAGAGTAATTTGTAGGTGGCAGAGCCTAGCTGCAGAGCTGTACAGACGTGTGCTGCTTGAGCTCCTGCGGCTGGCACACTAAACTCAACAAATATGCCAAGCCAAATACCTACCGGGCTGCAAAGTCATACCAAGCTTGTTCCTGACACGCTGGTGGTCCCGGAGATGTCTCTCACAGGACTCTCCTCCACGGGCAAATACGACTCGAGGTTTTGCGGCCTACCAGTGACCGGACCGAGGAGAGACGGCCGCTCTCCCACAGCTTTAACTGGAGGTACAAATCGACTGATGTTCTCCCCCCCCCTATGGACCGGCGGGGGTTAACCCGGTCCTGCATGGCATGCTCGACACAATCTGGCGGCAGACACCAACCACACGGAGCAAACGGCTGTTGCATCCCACAAGCAGTCACAATACCCATGGGCGCCCAAGATGGCGGATGCACACAGTCCACACACTACAATGCTCCCCATAGAGTGGACACTCCAACGACTGGACGAGCTGTTTGCCCGATTCTGGACCAAGCTAGAAAAGCGGGTGACAAACACGCAGAGACCAACACACGGAGGCACCCGGAGGGGCACAGGTCCGAGAAAGAAGGGCCTACAAAGGGCCGCGGAACATACCCGACACGCTACCAAAACCAAGCGCAACCCGCATGGATCAGGGGACTTGGGGGTATTCACCCCGCAGCTACCCTCATGCAGACAGAGAATCATCCGCCACAGATGCCATTCGAGCACCAGGACCCTCCACTGCCCATGCAGCGAGTGGGACTTTGACTCACCGAGCCCCCAAACCCATGGCTCAAAGATACCGGCCCTTAAACTGGCCCAAGACCGAAAGGGCGAAGTACGTTGCCCCCTTCACTCAGAAACCCTGGAGAAGCCATCGGCCCTCAGCAAGCACTTATCAACCATGGGAGTCGGCTGACACCGGACTGACTAACTGCAGCGAGCGGCCGCTGGCGGCACCAACCACCGAGAGCCGTGCAATATATACAGGACTAAGAGTTATTTCCCTTGAGGGACTCTACTGTTTTATGCAACACACTAGCAACCTTTATTGTTGTTTTTTATATGCCTCACACGCTTAGCCAGCCACTATGTCACACTAGGCTTTCCCTCTTGAGCCTGCACTCTTTTAGACCTCCTGCCTAGACCCACAGCTCAAACTGTTTTAATGTGCCAGTACAAAGAGTACTTTCCTAACACACCTCTGACAGACAAGGCAATGTACATGGACAGTGCTGGGGAATAAGGGGCCTCACAGTAAGGCTGACCAATCTAATAAGCCATCCAACAAACTACCACCATCATACACATAACTCACTCGACCAGCCAGATGTGCGGTTCACCTGCTTGTTAGTCTGCCTCTCACGTACACCATGCATCACATTCACCCAGTAAATATGCATATATAGTCAGCCGGTATAGCTTGTTCCCGCATCAAATATTTTGTTGTCACACCACTGACTATTTTTCTGTTTTTTCTTGACGATCTTAAAAAAAAAATGTGCAACTATATCCTGTGCCACAACTTAAATCTTGTTTTAATTTGGTACATGCTACTGCTGTTGTGGCAAGGCATGAAAGCTTGTAATATTAACTCTTGCATGAATAATAAAGAATTTGTATGCTCAGGGGGATAATGGACAAGATGGGCACGTTTTGTAAACAATTTCGGAATCCTATATTTGTTAATTAGGAAGTTTATTGTGCTAAATTGTAAAACTATATTAATGGATCCATTGCATTTTTTTATAGCCTAGAGATGAATTAATTGACCCTAAAATATTTAGGATATTTGGTTAAAATGATCTTCCAGGGGCACAACAAATTAATAAAGCCGTTAAGTGGAGAGACACACCTTTATTCCAAGTTTATATCATAAGATGAATGGGTGATGACATTCCTGGGGAATAGTTTTAGTTACAAGGGAAACCATGTTAATACTTTGTTTCATTTATGTATCCAACATCTAACTTTCATTAGATACTCTGGCAGTGTTGATACTAATCTGCAATTAATACTTTAAAGGGACACTATAGTCACCAAAACAACTTTAGCTTAATGAAGCGGTTTTGGTGTATAGATTATGCCTCTGCAGTCTTACTGCTCAATACTCTGCCATTTAGGAGTTAAATTACATGTTTATGCACCCAGTGGCGGCTCTAGACTTTGTGAGGCCTTAGGCGAAACTCAAACATGAGGCCCCCACTAACACCTCAAGTTAAAAATAGGGGTTGCATTGTGTGTATACGGTGCTGTTGTTTTATTTAAGGACAAGCTTGCAGCGCTGGATACAGAGAGCTAGTCTCTGTATTCATTGTTCAGAGGCTTGCTGTGTTGCGGCTCCCTGTGCCGCTGCATTATGATCTCTCTTTGTGACTGTAGTTATGGCATAATATGCAAACTAACTTAATTTGCAATAAACTAATTTAATTAGCAATTATGCCAATCGTTTATACATGACTGAAGGGTATGGTTACATAGCCTTGCAGTCGTGTATACATAAGTGCCGGTGTAGTCAGTCAGTCAGAGCGTTGCCGTGGTAACCCGCGGCAACGCTCTGATTGGGTGAGATCGCAAGACCCACTCAGTCTGCAGCTCTGCACTCGGCGGAGCTGCAGACAGGCTGGCTCTCTCCCGGGCAGGCACAGGAGGGGCCTTGCACCCGGCGGCATTAAGGGCAAGCCGCCGGGCCCCCTCCTGTGTCAGGTCCTCGGTCTCTGACCGAGGACCCGATCTGTCACACTGCCCTAAGGCGATTTAGGCGGCCGCGAGGCCCCCATCAGCGCGAGGCCTTAGGCGGCCGCCTAAATCGCCTAATTAGAGAGCCGCCTCTGTATGCACCCCTAGTCACTCAGTCTCCCTAAAAACTTCCTGTAAGGAGTTACCTAATGCTTAACCTTCTTTTATTGCAAATTCTGTTTAATTTAGGATTTCTTATCTCCTGCTCTGTTCCTGTCTCGCTAGATCTTGCAGGAGCCTCCTGTGTGTGATTAAAGTTCAATTGTGGTCAGTTGACTACTGAATTGTAAATATAAGCCAAAACAAGTAATATGATTATTTACTAAACTGTGAATTCAAAGTAAATTTAAGAGTAGCCAAACTAAATGCATAGTTGACTTAGAGATAATTTTTTAAGGTTGCATTTTGTCTTTAAATTTGAAATTCACTTTTGATTCTTACGTTAGTGAATAACCATGCAAGTTACTATTCTGGCCTACATTTTGAAATTTGACTGACAATGAATTCCAGTGCATCGTTTAGTCAGTAAATCCCGAGTAGTACATCTAAACCTTTCCCTACAGCAATGTCCTTAGGGGCCACTGACATGTCTGCAGGATCACCTGGCTGACAGCTGCTGTCTCTATAGAAAACACAACCCAGTCACTGTTGGACGCTTCTGTGTGTGAGATAACCACATGTGTTCTTCTCAGTGAACTGTGAATCAGTCTTGCTCTTCCATGAATCAAGAATTGCAATACTATCCTGTGCAGACTACGTTACCCCTTTGAATATTTCCAAATTTCTACTGACATCTTTCTGAATGTGTCTAATACAATGTGTCTAATGCACCTGCGATATATATAAGATTATATAAATAAAGATATATATAAGATTATATGTTTTAAAAGAAATTCAAAACTCAGAGAGAAAGATTATGTAATATATATGTGTGTTTTTACATGTGTATAAAATCAAGTACCTAGCCATGCAGTTTGCATTTACAAACATTTGTGGGTGAAAAAAAATGGTTCATTCTTAAGAGCACAGTGAATTCAAGCGTGGTACTGTGATAGGACACCACCTTTGCAATAAGTCAGTTTATGAAATTTCATCTCTGCTAGATTTTCCCTGGTCAACTGTAAGTGGTATTAACAGCAGCAACTCGAATAGGTAGATCATGTTAAGTCACAGAGTGGGGTCACCAAGTGCAGTCTAATGGTTGAGTCTGGGTTTGGCTGATGCCAGGAGAACATTGCTTATACGACTGCCTTGTGCCAGCTGTAAAGTTTGGTGAAGGTAGGATAATTGTATGGGGTTGTTTTTGAGGGGTTGGGTTAGGCCCCTTAATTCCAGTGAAGGGAAATCTTGATGCTTCAGCATACCAAGACATTTTGGATAATGCTATACTCTCAATTTTGGGGGAACAGTTTAGAAAAGGCCATTTTCTATTCCAGCATGAATGTGCCCGAGTGCACATAGCAAGGTCTATAAAGACATGGATGGATGAGTTTGGTATGGAAGAACTTGACTGGCCCGAGTCCTGAACCTCAACCCCATCGAACACCTTTGGAATGAACTTTATATATAAAAACATGCATAATACCCTAATACTCAAACACAGCATGTGATATGATGATAACTATGAATACTAGGGTCAACAGTTGTTGCTAGTCCAATGGCTATAACATAATGTATCCATACAGAAAATGTAACAAACCAAGGGTAGAGTAGCACATGGGGACACTTACTGTGCAGTCTTTACAAATCAATAACTATAAGCAAACTGCTTACTATACTGACAGTTATTTCAATATAATATGCAAAGATGTGTGGAATAGGGCTGCTGAAGTGAAGGGAAATAAACAGCATGCAAAAGTGAAAGCAACCTAGACACTCCGGCTATGAGCATGTTGGGCAATTCAAGTAAGCCAGAAATTCTGTGCTGCGGCTGCCAAATCATTGCGCCCCTCTCTCCCCCTTCAATAAAGACTGTGTAAAAATTCTGCCATGCAGCGATGACAGTCGTGATGGATAAGTTAAAACATTATTCTAATTTTGGAAACAGAAAAATATTCATGTGAGCAAAAAATGCTCAGGCAAGTGAAATAACACTTCACCAAAGCAGATATGTAGCAGTAAATACATGATGACTTTATTATCCCAGATGCCCATTTTGTTCATGCAAGAAAGGGGTTAATTAAGTGTATTATCATGTCACCAAGGTTCTAGTCCCTCGTTAGAGGACTGCCAGTGGAAACAACTAATTAGGGTCTTTGCAAAGTACATTTGTATGAAAACCGTAGACTGTTGCTCACGATCTGCATTACTAATATGCTAATGAGTAATTGCTGCTATGCCGAAGGACTTTTGAAAACATCTTGGCTTATTTTCTGTGAATTATTTTTTATCCTGTCAATATCTTCTTGTTTCCTTAAAGCAGATCTGTCATTTCTGAGTTTTTCATAAAGATGGAAAAATATTGCACAGGAATTTTCAAAAACATTCCAGGAGAATCAAACGGTATACATGAGGCACATTACAATATGCCTTCAAAGATAGCACAACAAGGCAGAACTGGACTATTCATTCTTTTCCAGCTGCCTTGCATCGCCATCCCCAATGAAATGAGGTTTGTAATACAGGCAGACTCATTAGTTTTCTTTCTAATTACAAGAATAGAGATTACACACTCTACCAAAGCCAATTTTTAACATTTAGTTAAGTAGCTAAAAAGCTGAACAATTTGTGTACAAGTGCTGATCTTGGCCGAGTCACAATTTGACTCATCGCTCAAAAGAGCTTTGTCACAAAGACAAAATATAATGTTAGAGCTCTAAAACACAGTTTCATGATTGGTAATGTTTTAAACACTGGGTACAGCTGGCATAAATGTACTGTACCAGTGGTATGCTGTCAGGATCGGGACAGGGATCCAACACGCAGAGTACAAACAGTAGCCAGATACGTATACCGGACCTTAGAATGGCCGGACTAACGTAAGTAGCACAGTATAGAATGGTCAAAGACAAGCCGAGGTCGAGGGTAACAGAAGACAGGTAAGCGAGAGACAAGCCGAATCAAGGGTAACAGAGATAAGCAGAGTAAGGTAAACAAGCCCGGTCAAAACCAAAAGGGATAATAGAATACACAAGCACTGAGTGACTAGAACAAGCTAGAACCACGACAGGGCAATGAGCTAATGAAAGAAGCTCTGTTAAATACCCTGTTCAGAGCAGTAACCACGCCTCCGAGGCGTCCTGATTGGTCCTGCAGCAATTGAGTGACATGTCGTTCCGGAGGAGTGTCCTGATGACAACTTCCTGCCTAGATGCTGTAAAAGGCAGTCACTCCCTCGCGGCCGGCCTTGCATGACCGGATAGACCGTGGGAAAGGGAGCCATCAGGCCGTCTGGATGGAGGAACAGCTAAGTCTCTACCTCTTTCGGAGGTAGAGACCGCAGGTACCCTGACAGTACCCCCCTCTCAGATACGCCCACCGGGCGGAATACACCATGGCGAGAAGGGAATCGAGAGTGAAACGCCCTGCGGAGACGGGGAGCATGCACCTCCTCCTGAGGTACCCAACTTCTCTCCTCAGGACCATAACCCTTCCAATCGACCAGATATTGCAGTTTCCCCCGGGAGATTCGAGAATCAACGATGGAATTTACCTCATACTCCTCCTGACCCTCCACCTGAACTGAGCGGGGAGGGGCGATCGTGGAGGAGAACCTGTTACATATTAATGGTTTTAGCAAGGAAACATGAAATGAATTAGGAATGCATAAGGCATTAGGCAACGCTAAACGATACGCAACTGGGTTAATTTGAGACAGTACCCTGTAAGGTCCAATATATCGAGGAGCAAACTTCATGGACGGCACTTTTAACCGAATGTTTCTAGTACTTAACCATACTCTATCGCCTGGAACAAACACCGGTGCTGCCCTTCTACATTTGTCAGCGTGTTTTTTAACCAGCCTAGAATTGTGCAAAAGAATTTGTCGAGTTTGATCCCACAACTCTCTTAAATTGGCAACATGAACATCCACCGACGGTATCCCTTGAGAAGAAGACTCCGAAGGAAGGATGGAAGGATGAAAGCCATAATTCAAGAAAAAAGGGCTAGAATGCGTAGAATCACAAATGAGATTGTTATGTGCAAACTCCGCCCAAGGAATCAAACCCACCCAATCGTCCTGGTGTTCTGAAACGAAACAACGTAAATATTGTTCAACTTTTTGGTTAGTGCGTTCAGCAGCTCCATTGGACTGAGGATGATAGGCAGAGGAGAAATTCAATTTGATGCCTAGTTGGGAGCAGAATGATCTCCAAAAACGGGAAACAAATTGGGAGCCTCTGTCAGAGACAATTTGGGAAGGTATCCCATGCAAACGGAAAATCTCCCTGGCGAATATCTCCGCTAATTCGGGCGAAGATGGGAGTTTAGGTAAGGGAATGAAGTGAGCCATTTTAGTAAATCTATCTACCACAGTGAGGATGACAGTCTGCTTTTTAGAGATAGGCAAATCAACAATGAAGTCCATTGCCAGGCAGGACCAAGGCTTTTCAGGAACCTCTAAAGGGTGCAGAAATCCGCATGGAAGCGAATGGGGTAGCTTGGTCTTGGTACAAACTTCACATGCCCCGATAAATTCTTTAATATCCTTGCGTAAGTCAGGCCACCAAAAATCTTTAGAGACCAGCGCATAAGTCTTGCGGATGCCAGGATGCCCAGCCACCTTGCTGTTATGGAGACAGCGTAGCACCTCCAGTTGGAGAGCGGCAGGAACGAAGTGTCGATCCCCAGGAGTCTGTTTGGGTGCCAAATGCTGAAACTTCATGATCTCAGACAGCAATGGAGAGTGAATCCTGAGATTCGTGTTCGCGATGATATTCCCCTTAGGAACTATGGAGGACAGAAGTGGTTCAGTTATAGTGGATGGTTCATATTGACGAGACAAAGCATCCGCTTTAGAGTTCTTAGAACCAGGTCTATACGTAAGTACATAATTAAAGTGAGTGAGGAACAAAGCCCAGCGAGCCTGCCTGGCGGACAAGCGCTTAGCCTCCCCAATATAAGACAAGTTCTTATGATCCGTTAGGATAGTAACAGGGTGTAGTGTCCCTTCCAGTAAATGTCTCCACTCCTTTAAAGCCTTAATGACCGCTAACAGTTCCCTCTCCCCGATGTCATATCTGCTCTCAGGCCCAGAAATTTTTTTAGAGAAGAAACCACAAGGGTGTAACGGTTTATCCACCCCTAACCTTTGAGACAGAACAGCCCCAACTCCTGTCTCAGAAGCATCGACCTCGAGCAAGAAAGGCAGAGTCGTATCAGGATGAACTAGAATGGGAGCTGAGGCAAAAAGTTCCTTGAGAGTCTTAAAAGCACCAAGAGCTTCCTCAGACCAGAACTTAGTATCAGCCCCTTGTTTGGTCATATTGGTAATAGGCGCAATGATAGAGGAGTAACCCTTAATGAAGCGCCTATAGTAGTTGGAAAAACCAATAAACCTTTGGATAGCCTTGAGTCCTTTGGGCAAAGGCCAGTCTAAAATAGATTTGAGTTTACCAGGATCCATTTTAAAACCTTCCCCAGAAATCACGTACCCAAGAAAGTCTACCTGAGACTGATCAAAACTGCACTTTTCCAATTTGCAGTATAGACCATGTTGCAGAAGTTTGTGTAACACCTTTCTGACCTGTCTATGGTGAGTCTCAATCTCCTTAGAGTGTATTAGTATGTCGTCCAGGTAAACAATAACACAATCATGCTGAAACTCCCTAAGTACCTCATTAATCAACTCTTGAAATACTGCAGGAGCATTGCATAGTCCAAATGGCATAACAGTGTATTCGTAATGGCCATACCGAGTATTGAATGCCGTCATCCACTCGTGACCTTGCTGGATTCTCACCAAATTGTAAGCCCCTCTGAGATCTAACTTGGTGAAGATTTTGGAGCCCTTAAGACGATCAAATAACTCGGTAATCAGTGGGATAGGATAGGCATTTCTGACAGTTATTTTATTCAAGCCTCGGTAATCGATACAAGGTCTCAACGTGCCATCCTTCTTCTTAATGAAAAAGAACCCCGCCCCGGCCGGAGAAGAAGACCTCCTGATGAATCCCTTTTCTAAATTCTCCTGAATATACTCCTCTAGAACCGAGTTTTCCTGAACAGACAAAGGATATACATGGCCCCTCGGAGGCATAGTCCCGGGTAGAAGCTTAATTTTACAGTCAAATGACCTGTGTGGCGGCAAAGAATCGGCATTCTTCTTGTCAAACACTGCCCTTAAGTCTAGGTAAAGGTCTGGTATTTGTCTTTCTGTGGACTGAGTAGGATTCTCCTGTATGTTAATATTAGCTAATGGAGAAACCTTGCACAAACACCGATCCTGGCAGCCCTGGCCCCACGAGAGTATCTCCCCTAACTCCCAATCAATAATAGGGTTATGTTCTTTCAACCATGGGTACCCCAGAACTATGGGAACGGAAGGAGACGAAATGAGCAGAAGAGATAAATTCTCCACGTGTAGGATACCAACATTTAACTCAATGGGTATGGTCTCACGAAAGATAACAGGGTCTAGTAGTGGTCTACCATCTATGGCCTCAACGGCCAAGGGTGTCTCCCTTAGCTGGGATGGGAAATTGTTTTTACTAGCAAAGGCTTGGTCGATAAAATTCTCAGCAGCACCGGAATCTATCAAAGCCATAGCCCTTACTACTTCCCTCCCGCAAGTTAAGGAAACTGGTAGCAGAAGCCTGTGATCTTTATAATTAGGAGTAGAGGACAAAATAGAAACACCCAAGGCCTGTCCTCTAGAGAGACTTAGGTGCGAGCGTTTCCCGGGCGGTTAGAACAGTTCGAGAGTAAATGACCCTTAGCTCCACAATACATACACAAACCCTCTCTTCTCCTGTACTGTCTTTCCTCCTCAGAGAGGCGGGTATACCCTATCTGCATAGGTTCAGGAAGCAAAGATACCGTGGAGTCAGGACTTGGAAAAGCGGGGGCTAACCTAAAAGAAGGTCTCCGGTTCCTCTCTCGAGTGTTCTGTCTCTCTCTTAAACGTTCATCTATACGAGAGATGAACGAAATTAAATCCTCTAAATTCTCAGGGAGTTCTCTGGTAGCAACCTCATCAAGGATTACTTCAGATAAGCCATTCAAAAATACATCCATATACGCCTGCTCATTCCACTTGACCTCTGACGCCAGAGACCTGAACTCTAGTGCATAATCCACCAGTGTTCGGTTCTCCTGTCTCAGACGCAACAGTAATCTGGCTGCATTAACCTTTCTACCTGGAGGGTCAAATGTTCTTCTAAAAGCAGCTACAAAGGCGTTATAGTTATAAACTAATGGGTTATCGTTCTCCCATAATGGGTTGGCCCATCTCAGAGCTTTCTCAATAAGTAGGGTGATAATAAATCCTACCTTTGCCCTATCTGTAGGATAAGAGCGAGGTTGCAATTCAAAATGGATACTAATTTGGTTTAAGAAACCACGACACTTCTCAGGAGCCCCACCATAGCGTACTGGGGGGGTAATGCGAGAAGAAGCACCCACTGTGGCTACCTCTAGACCTGAACCGACAGGAGAAACAGGGGTATTACGTATCTCCTCTGGTGGGTTATTGGCACGAGATAATAGAGCCTGTAGCGCAAGCGCCATCTGATCCATTCTGTGATCCATGGCTTCAAACCTAGGATCAGGAGAGGCAAGCTTACTGTTTGTACTCGCAGGATCCATTGGCCCTGTCGTAATGTCAGGATCGGGACAGGGATCCAACACGCAGAGTACAAACAGTAGCCAGATACGTATACCGGACCTTAGAATGGCCGGACTAACGTAAGTAGCACAGTATAGAATGGTCAAAGACAATCCGAGGTCGAGGGTAACAGAAGACAGGTAAGCGAGAGACAAGCCGAATCAAGGGTAACAGAGATAAGCAGAGTAAGGTAAACAAGCCGGGTCAAAACCAAAAGGGATAATAGAATACACAAGCACTGAGTGACTAGAACAAGCTAGAACCACGACAGGGCAATGAGCTAATGAAAGAAGCTCTGTTAAATACCCTGTTCAGAGCAGTAACCACGCCTCCGAGGCGTCCTGATTGGTCCTGCAGCAATTGAGTGACAGGTCGTTCCGGAGGAGTGTCCTGATGACAACTTCCTGCCTAGATGCTGTAAAAGGCAGTCACTCCCTCGCGGCCGGCCTTGCATGACCGGATAGACCGTGGGAAAGGGAGCCATCAGACCGTCTGGATGGAGGAACAGCTAAGTCTCTACCTCTTTCGGAGGTAGAGACCGCAGGTACCCTGACATATACTCCTGTACTTTTTGATACGTTGGTAGACACAGTATTATATGATATACTGTATGTTGTTATTGGAGATATGATGGCTCTAGTTGTTATTGGATGTAATGTTTTTTATGTAATAGATTTGTGTAATGTAATTTAACATGAGCATTGATTTGAATTAGAGTTGGGAGTAGGATTAACCAGGCTAAAGGCTTTTGTTTGTTTTGAAGCTGGAACTGATGATGTTAGTCCCTTCCTGTCCCAGGAAACCTTACCTCAGACTAGTCCACTAATGATAGAAGCAGGGCATCATCATTGAGTTGCAGCAGGAGAGAGAAACTGAAACTGATCAGTCTCCCTCTCTTCTCCTCCTGTCAGGATGTTGCAAGGTGAGATATTCCAACTGCACATGTGTAAATCATGTCCAATGCTCTTCCTAGGGATAGGACACCGATTGGTTAGTTCAGTGTCCCCCCTGGAGTGGGCGTGGAAACAGGTTAATATGAAAAAAAAAATCGTATTTGCCTGTTTTTCAGCCTGCAGAGTGAAACAGCTCTCTCATTCAAAGCAAAAGCTTTTGTAAAAGACAGTTTTCTGAAAGTGATGCATGTTTGCTCTCCACTGCAAGCCTGGAGGGTTATATAGTTAATAGCAAATGTTAATGTTAGGTGTATTTCTTGAAGAAAAGATTAATATTGTGACTGCTTTGTTGTTTACATCTTTACAATTGCCATTTGGATAGACAATGGACGAGAAATTATGCTTAGTGTTCAACTAAAGACAACAAAAATATCTTATATTCTCAATAGCTTTCATCACTTAAGGTAACAAAGAACCAAAGGAAAGATGTTTTTTCCGCAGCTATGGCAACAAATGCATTAAATGTGAACTATAAGGAATGCACTCAGGGAGTAACATATGAAATAGCATTTCAGGAACTGATTTGCAATTTGCATTAGTGTACCAGTAAATTAATGTATATAAATGAATGCCAATGCACTTCAAATTCAATAGACTCAAAATAAAATGCATTCCAAGAAATTCAAAGAACATTAAAACACTTGAAAACATTTTTCCAAACTTTTACAAACAGAAAAAAGAAGAGTGTAAAATCTAGTTAAACTACAAGCCAAAAATATACATACCAAAAACTAATTTTTAAAAATAAATAAATAAAACAGACCCTAGGAGCTCTATTATTTTGAAAGCAATACAACCTCCAATATGCGGCATAAAACATTATTATTGCTTCTGAAGAGGCCTTGATTTCACATCCAGGCCTCCTCCAGTTGTGACATGTGATAAGTCTAATAGCACATGATATGGGGAGATTATGTTTGTAAAAACTCGCAACAAGTAATAGGTATCCCCATCTACAGGGGTCAAGTCCTGGGGAAAAAAGTATGGGAACTCACCCCCACCCCCCCAAAAAAAATAATAATAAGTATACGCTCGTATGCATACAGTGCAACATTTTATTGTAAAGTGACAGTTTACAAGGACATCTCCAAAATTCACATGCAATAAACAAATAAATATAGAACAGTTGTAACAACGAAATAAGTTAACTTGTTTGTCATACTAACAGAATAATCGCCACAATGTGTGATGATCTTCCCCTCGCAGGGAATTTCTAAAACAAATAGTGTATAAAAAACAAACAAACCTAAAAACACAGCCCATTAGAAAATAGCCCACAAACTGGAATAACGTTGCCCTTGCCATGCAAGATTATCAACTTTTTCGAGATTTAGTATCATCTGCGCTGCAATGTGTGGTCAGCCATTTTGTGACGTATGGTAAAGGATCCCATAAATGCACAGGAGGGCCAATGAGACTAATAAACAAAAAACAGGCGTTCAATACCAAGCCCACTCCTAATGGGTGACATGATCAGTGCATTTATTTGATGATTTTAATGGTATTTATGTACTGCGCGCATCCGCCCCTACTTAACGTCAGATGCGACTATTGTGCTGGTCCATTCTACTATCCTTTCTCGCCTTGACTACTGTAATCCGCTTCTCAGTGGTCTTACGTGCTCCCAACTTGCGCCGTTATAGTCCATAATGAATGCGTCGGCGAGGCTCATCTTCCTGTCCGCCCACACCCCCCACGCCTCACCCTTCTGTCAGCCCCTACATTGGCTTCCTGTAAGATAAAGGGCTCAATTTAAAATTTTGGTTCTTGCTTTCAATTCTCTACATAATGCTGCTCCCACCTATCTATCCTCCCTAATACACAAGTATGTCCCGTCTAGGCCCTTACGTTCTGTTGCAGACTTACGTCTATCTTCTGTCCGTACTCTGTCCACCTCTGATGCTCCCCTTCAAGACTTCTCGAGGGCTGCACCGTTCCTGTGGAACTCACTTTCCTCCTTCGTTAGATGCTCACCCAGTCTCCACTCCTTCAAAAAATCATTAAAAACCCACTTCTTCATAAAAGCGCATCAATTAAACTGTTAATAGCTCCCAACTGATTCCTGTCTTGCCACTGTCATTAGTCTAATACTATCCTTACCTTTTGTGTCACTTTACCCCACTCGCTCTAGCATGTAAGCTCATTGACCAGGGCCCTCAACCCCTCTGTTCCTGTGTGTCCAACTTGTCTGGTTACAACTACATGTTTGTTCGTCCACCTACTGTAAAGCGCTGTGGAATTTGATGGTGCTATATAAATAATAGTCAAAAAGGAAGGGTAATAGGCGCTCACTATAGTAACCAGGCAGCAGTATACAGAACAAGGATTCCCCAACCTTGTGAGTGAATAGCAGAAAAAGAGAAGGCGTATACCGCGCTTATTGTTTTAAATGTAAAATATACAAAAAATACATACATATGTTCTTGGATATTCCAATTAATCGTGACCTCAAAGAGAAATAGGAATAAAAAGATAATAGCGCAATACAGCAAATGTTGTTTAAAAAATAGATGATAAGTAACTAAGTACAGTCCACTCACATGAAATAGAGCTATAACAGAGCTCTACTGTAAAGCGCTTGGACGGTACAATCCCCGTCTTTGGATTAGTGGTGGTTGCCGCAGATGTTTTCAAGGTGCCATGTGTGTAGTTGGTATAAAAAGAAAAGATAGCAGCAATATGGTGAAGTAAGTCCAAATGGTAAAATAGATAATAAATAGTAATGTACTTACACTTTCCAGAGCATGTAACCTGCTCTAGTGTAAACAGCTTAGGTGGTATGATCCCCACCAAGGATATACAGGATACCAGGAAATGAAGATTATAAGTCTAGAAAGTAACTTAAAAGTATACTTTAATATAAACAAACTAAACAATGAAATCTAAAATATAGATATAAAATATAGTCCCACTTAACGCGTTTCGCCTAATAGGCTTCTTCAGAAGTGTGGTGTGAAGTTCAAACAGTCCGTTTATATATCTTCATTGATGAATAGATGATTTCCTGGTGAGATGACTTCCGGGTTTCGGCTTTTTGCTGACACGCATGCGTCGGACCGGAAGTGGCGCGACATCCGTGTCGCACCGGAAGTGATGCGATGTTCCAATTCAGGCCGGGAATGGCCGCGGCGTATCCATAAGGGGAGGGGGGAGCGTGATATCGTGACGCTTTTGGGACGCACGCATTACCAGGAAGTGGTGTGCGTAGCGTTCCAGACGTCACTCACCCCAAAGTCCAGTCTAAAAAAGAGTATGGGCTGTAGTAATGGGAATATGGCGTGGCGGCCATATTTGATAAGGGCAATAGTCCGTGGATATAAAAAAAACACATAATAACACAATGTTAGATGATAAAAGTGATACAAGCAATGTATATAGGGAAGGTAAACACTATAATAATATATAATAACATTAATAAAAGCAAGGATCATATAGTCAGAATATACACAGGGATAAAGGGGCAGCCTCACTAAATGGTGAATATCTCTGAGATGGATTTGGTGACAATAGCTTATACAGATAAGACTGATTATCATACACAATTCTCTGGATATAAATATTGAGAATAAGTGCACCCAATTTATAGATATTAGGGCATATTCTGAGAAAGGATGGACAAAAAATAGTGGAGTGAGAAAAAGTATATAAATAAAAACTTATAGCTTAAAACTATAGTATAAAAAATAATATATATTAAAACTTTATATATTTAAAAATATCAAAATATCTGATAAGGAAAAATAAAAATAAAAATATATAGAATAAAAAATATTATTAAAAATGTATTTAAAAAACTTTAATTAAGAATATAATAATAAGAAATTATAAAAAATTAAACAGATCGAAGTCCACATTCAGCCCCTTGGGGTGTAGGGTATCTAGTTGGTATACCCATTGCATTTCAGTTTGTCCAATCTTTCTTATAATATCTCCCCCTCTCCAGTGGTTTTTCACTATTTTAATTCCAATAAAAGTAAGGTGTTTAGGGTCATTGTTGTGCATGCAGCAGTGTGCTGGTATTGAGTGGTTTTGTACACCTTTTTCTATATTTCTGCAATGTTCTGCAATTCTGTTTTTTAATGGTCTAATCGTTCTGCCCACATATTGAAGGCCGCACGAACATTCTAGTAGATAGATAACATTTTTGCTATTGCATGAAATAACCTCTTTTATATTATATATTTGATTTGTATTATTTGATTTAAACTCAGTAATAGTTATTTTAGTAATTTGTGTTTTCTTACATGCCATACAACAGTTACATTTGTAAAAACCTTTTTTGTCCATAAAATTATTTATCTTATTGGGACTATTTTTTTTAAAAAAAATTTTGTTAAGTGCATTCTAAGGTTAGGAGCTCCTCTGAATATTATTCTTGGTTTGTCAGGGATTAGTTTACCTAAAATTTTGTCTTCCTTTAATAAGTGCCAGTGCTTTATTAAAATTTTCTTTAATTGTCTGTTTTTATTGTTATAATCTAATACGATTGGTAGAGTAAAATCTCGATTGTTCTGATTCGCTGGCGTTTTAACCTTATGTATGAGTTGGTTCCTATTGGTTGTGGCAATTTAGTTAATAGTTGAATCAATGTGATTACCATTATAGCCTTTTTGTATAAAACTTTTCTTCAATGTATTTGCTTGCTCTAAAAACACAGATTTATCTGAACAATTTCTTTTTAGACGCATCATTTGGCTTTTGGGTATATTGTCCAGCCATATTTTATTGTGACAACTTTCAGTGCTTATATAGTTATTCACATTTACCTCTTTGAAGTGTGTTTTTGTTTGTATTTGATTGGCTACAAAGTAAACAAGGAGGTCATCAGTTTAGACATAAAAGGCTACAAAGTAAAGAATTTCACGAAAAGAAACACTTTCACAATAATCGTCAAAAATCACCGGATCGATCTCCAAGGTATAACACAAGAAATGAGAGACACAACAAAGGATATGACAAATTTAATACCAGATATCAACAAAATACTCACTATCCAAACACTCGCTTTCACAACAAACCCTCTAACTCACACTATTTAGAAAAAACTGAAGATCACAACAAACACAAATATCACACACATCACTGTGCCCAAGAATCACCCCTTGTCGTAAGACCCAAAACTCACAGATACACATTTATGCCAGACTCCCCCAAACACAAACAAAGAAATAGAAAGTACTCTTGGGAAATCCCAAAAAAACCTACAAGAGACTAGATGAAAATAAACCACCATCACCACAAGATCTAACCAAGAACAACAAATACCATGTCTTATCTTTTTGTGACCAATTTGATGAGACATCTTTTTTAGAGATCCCCTCCAACAGAGAGAGACAAACTCACCAACTCAACATTTCACCTATAAAAAGCCGCAAGAGATGCTTAGAGGGAGGAGATCAGGTAGAAGATACCAAAAAAGGAAGGCTAGAGAGCTTTTAGATCAAAAAACACAGGAGACACCTACTGGTATATTCAACCTATCTGATAAAATTCTGAGTACAACAGAAACAAATATTTTAAAACGAGGCTTAAAATTTGCCCCTACAAAGTCATACAATTCTTTCTTAGCCTACATAGACGTTAATAAATTTGTTAGAAATCCGACCTTAAAAGTTTTTTTGTTGATAAAGGTAAAACTAACCAACCAGCTAATTGTCATGCCTTAACTATGGTATCCTCTTACTTCCTGGTTCCACGGAGCTTAGCCACACCCCTTTATGACACGGTCTCCTTATTTAATCCGACCACACCAGCTGAGCGACGCTGGATTATTGAACTACGTTCCGTACTCACGAACCGGTTACAACATCGTTGTGAAAACCCTCTGTTACCGGACCGGACTGGAAGACTTCAAGTTCCCTTCACCTCTCCTCATCCACGACTAAAGCTGAACTCTCTCCTTCCAGGATAACCGCCTCTGAGGAGATCTCGGGAACCAGTGTTCTATGTGCCGGAAGCTAAGTAAAACCTCTGTGATAAGCGTTGCATCTCAAAGCTGTTATTTCCAGTCTCCAAAGTCCTTCGATAAAACAAACCCGTTACAGCTAACTTCAACTCATACTTTATCTCAGTTAGCTGCATCTGTCTTGCTTCAGTTAAAGTCTATGGAACAGCTATTGTAACTTCTTATCACCTAATTCATTAATACTACTAAGAGACTCTTTCTGATTCAGTGTTTGCTAATTACTACCGTTTACTACTTAAAGCTACAGTGCCTGTAATTGTGGACTTCAGTTATCGTTTACTACTTAAAGCTACAGTGCCTATAATTGTGGACTTCAGTTATCGTTTACTACTTAAAGCTACAGTGCCTATAATTGTGGACTTCAGTTATCGTTTACTACTTAAAGCTACAGTGCATGTAATTGTGGACTTCAGTTATCGTTTACTACTTAAAGCTACAGTGCCTGTAATTGTGGACTTCAGTTATCGTTTACTACTTAAAGCTACAGTGCCTGTAATTGTGGACTTCAGTTATCGTTTACTACTTAAAGCTACAGTGCCTGTAATTGTGGACTTCAGTTATCGTTTATTAATTAAAGCTACAGTACCTGTAATTGGACTTAAAGTCAATACCTTTTACTTTTGATAATAAATATTCAAACTATAAGAAATCTGCAGTTGTGTTCCTTCATAACAAATGTTTAGACGTGACAGAATAATCCAGCCATTGTAATGGATCCAGCAGATTTCGATTCCACGATAACTACGCTGAATCAAAGAGTTAATACACTAGCCCAAGGTGTGCAAGACCTGCAAGTTACTAACGAAAGAATTCTTACTTATGTCAGAGATCTACAGACTCATCCTCCTCATACTGTTCTGCACTCACTTAGCGATCCTGCTGTATGTAACCCTGAAAAATTCTATGGTGATCGTTCCAAATATAAGGAGTTTTTTTATTCCTGCAAATTATTGATTGCTTTAAAACCTAGATCTTATCCCACAGAAAGATCTAAGGTTTTCTCAGTTATTTCCTTTCTAAGAGGTGAACCTATGTTCTGGGCCCATACCTTTTTGGACAATGATGACCCCATCTTAGGTTCACTGGATGACTTTCTTGAAGCCATGTCTCTTCTCTATGAAGATCCTAACAAACAAGCAACAGCTGATTTAACAATCAGAACACTACAGCAAAGACATAGACCCGTTGAAGATTATATTGCTGAGTTTAAAAGATGGGCAGTAGAAACGCAATGGAATGACATCACATTGCGCAACCAATTTCGAATTGGGTTATCTGAAGCTGTAAAAGACGAACTATCTAGAACAGAACTCCCTACTACTTTGAATGCTCTGATTCACTTATCAATCAGTATTGACAGAAGATTAAGAGAAAGAAAGGCCGAAAAAGCCCTTTTACATTCTAAAGACCGCAAACCTTTCACTCCCTCAAAAGCTCCAGAAAAGACTTCCTTATCAAGTGAACCTATGGAAATAGGGGTAATAAGAAGTCCTCTCACTCCCGAAGAGAAGAACCGAAGACGTCAATTAAACCTATGCATGTATTGTGCCTCTCAAGATCATTTGGTTTCTGATTGTCCCTTATTAAAACGGACAAAGACCGGTAGGCAAGCCTATACCCCTGCGATCTTCAGTGCGCTCCCTTCTACACCAACCACTCCGTTCACTCCTATATCTCTTATACTACAGTGGGACAAGGTGAGAATTGTGACTGAAGCTATCATCGATTCTGGTGCACATGGAGTATTCATCGATTCAACCTTTGTAACAAAGAATAAAATTCCTTGTGTTCAAAAAGCCATTTCTGTTCCTATTAAAGTGATTGACGGCTCCCTTATATCCTCGGGACCGATTCTTCATGAAACCATCCCTCTAAAGGTAACCACCAATCATATTCATACTGAATTTCTAGTATTTGATGTTATTCCATCACCTCTCTATCCCGTTATAATAGGGATCAATTGGTTAAGGAACCACAACCCTCAAATTTCATGGTCTCCTTTCTCTATCACCTTTAACTCACATTATTGTAAAGAAACATGTTTACAGCAAATTCCTATTCTTCAGATCTCCAAAGAACCAACTATACCTTCTTGTTATTCAGACTTTTCAGACGTATTCAGTAAAAAAGAAGCTGAAACGCTCCCACATCATCGTTCCTACGATTGTCCTATAGACCTCATACCTGGTGTCCCTATGGATAATTCAAAAGTCGATTGTATCATCAACTGGCCTGTTCCCTCTACAGTAAAAGAATTACAGCGATTTCTAGGGTTCGCCGACTTCTACAGAAAATTTATTAAAAACTACTCTGAGATAGCTCACCCACTCAATCAACTTAACAGTAAAAAACATCCCTTCAATTGGAACGAGAAGGCTCAAAATGCCTTCAATGAATTAAAGAGAAAGTTTACAACAGCTCCTGTTCTTCAACTTCCAAATCCTTCATATCTTTATGTCCTTGAAACGGATGCTTCGGAATTTGCAATTGGAGCTGTCCTTTCTCAACACAAAACTCCTCAAGAACCTCTTCATCCTGTCGCCTTCTTCTCACGATCATTATCTCCTGCCGAAAAGAATTATCCTACAGGGGAAAAAGAATTATTAAGTATTAAAGTGGCTTTAGAAACCTGGAGACACCTTCTTGAAGGTGCTCAGAACTCTTTAATCATATATACTGACCATAAAAATCTCGAATATCTTCACTCCAATAAAACACTGTCTGCTCGACAAGTAAGATGGAATCTCTTTTTCTCCTGGTTCAACTTCCAAATAGTCTTTAGACCTGGGTCTAGAAACAAAAAGGCTGATGCCCTTTCCAGGATCCATAAAGACACTAAAATTGAACCTCCTCCGTCTACAGTCATTGGAATCTTATCTTCTCTTATTGACGACATTAAAGGTCTCAGTGAAGATGCTCTTGAACTTCCTAAATCAATTAAATTATCTAAGAAAAACGGTCTCTACTATTTTAAAGACCGGATTTACGTACCTCCCTCTTTCAGAACTAAAGTACTCAAATTTATTCATGATTCTCCTCTGGCAGGTCATCCAGGTATAAAAAAGACCCTTGAATTGTCTAAAAGATACTATTGGTGGCCTCGTCAAGACCAAACTATTGACTCTTATGTCAAATCTTGTTCTGTATGCCAAAGATCCAATCATATGTCCTCTTTATTCAAGAAATTACATGAAAATCTGGAATTGGCCTCCTCCAATCAAAAGAAGTTTTTTGATACAAAAAGACAACCTTCACCCTCTTATAAAATCGGTGATCTTGTCTGGCTTTCCTCAAAGAACATCTCTACAAACCGTCCATCAAAGAAGTTAAGTTCCCTTTTTCTTGGTCCTTTTCCAATACTATTGGTTATCAACCGTAATGTTGTTAAATTGAAACTTCCACCTACTCTAAAGTTACATCCTGTTTTCCATGTGTCCTTACTAAAGCCTCATCATCCTGACCCTTTCCAAAGAAATGTCACTACTTCTCCTGATCCCATATTGGTCCAGGGCGAAGATGAATACGAAATTCAAAGTATACTGGATTCAAGGATCCATCGTGGCTCTTTACAATACCTCATCAGATGGAAAGGATATGGAATTGATGAAGATACATGGGAAAACTCCTCTGTCGTTCATGCTGACAAATTGATTTCCAAATTTCACAAGCGTTACCCTTCTAAACCAAGTCAATAGCACCCAGAGGTTGCTCATTAAGGAGGGGGTACTGTCATGCCTTAACTATGGTATCCTCTTACTTCCTGGTTCCACGGAGCTTAGCCACACCCCTTTATGACACGGTCTCCTTATTTAATCCGACCGCACCAGCTGAGCGACGCTGGATTATTGAACTACGTTCCGTACTCACGAACCGGTTACAACATCGTTGTGAAAACCCTCTGTTACCGGACCGGACTGGAAGACTTCAAGTTCCCTTCACCTCTCCTCATCCACGACTAAAGCTGAACTCTCTCCTTCCAGGATAACCGCCTCTGAGGAGATCTCGGGAACCAGTGTTCTATGTGCCGGAAGCTAAGTAAAACCTCTGTGATAAGCGTTGCATCTCAAAGCTGTTATTTCCAGTCTCCAAAGTCCTTCGATAAAACAAACCCGTTACAGCTAACTTCAACTCATACTTTATCTCAGTTAGCTGCATCTGTCTTGCTTCAGTTAAAGTCTATGGAACAGCTATTGTAACTTCTTATCACCTAATTCATTAATACTACTAAGAGACTCTTTCTGATTCAGTGTTTGCTAATTACTACCGTTTACTACTTAAAGCTACAGTGCCTGTAATTGTGGACTTCAGTTATCGTTTACTACTTAAAGCTACAGTGCCTATAATTGTGGACTTCAGTTATCGTTTACTACTTAAAGCTACAGTGCCTATAATTGTGGACTTCAGTTATCGTTTACTACTTAAAGCTACAGTGCCTGTAATTGTGGACTTCAGTTATCGTTTACTACTTAAAGCTACAGTGCCTGTAATTGTGGACTTCAGTTATCGTTTACTACTTAAAGCTACAGTGCCTGTAATTGTGGACTTCAGTTATCGTTTATTAATTAAAGCTACAGTACCTGTAATTGGACTTAAAGTCAATACCTTTTACTTTTGATAATAAATATTCAAACTATAAGAAATCTGCAGTTGTGTTCCTTCATAACAAATGTTTAGACGTGACACTAATACAGCGAACACGAATACAAAAGTTTATAAAAATAGTGAATTAAAAAACAAATCCACTTTCTACCCTGCACATTTTAAATCAAGTGCTTTAGATATATTCGAAAAGAAAGTGTGCAAGGATTTAAAAATCCTAGACACTAAAAAAATAAAAGACAGACCAAATATGAACAGAAAAGAAATAAAAATATTAAAAGAATTATATGACGACACCTCAATAGTAATCAAACCAGCCGATAAAGGCGGAGGTCTCGTCATTTTATCTAAAGACAAATACGAAACAGAAGCTTATAGACAGCTCAATGATCACAACACTTACATTAAATTGGACAGTGACCCAATAGGAGATATAAAATCTAAATGTTATGACTATTTAAATAGAGGAAAAGAAACTGGAATTTTGAATGAGAAAACTATATAAAAATACAATTCCCTAAAACCCCAGTGATATACTTTTTACCAAAAATTCATAAAAGTTTAAATAACCCACCGGGACGCCCTATTGTGTTGGGAATAGGATCCCTTCTCTCCAACCTATCTGAGTATATCGACATAATGCTGCAACCATACGTTAAACAAACAAAATCTTACTTAAAAGACACAATAGATCTTTTGAAAAAATTGGAAACTATAGCCTGGAAAAATGATTATATACTTATTACTTGTGATGTGCAGTCATTATACACGATTATTCAGCACAATAAGGGATGCCAAGCAATAAGATCTGTTTTAGAACGAGATGACTCTATGCCTCAAGAACACACTGATTTTATTATTGAAGGCATAGATCTAATTTTAAAATATAATTATTTCTGGTTCAAAGATAGCTTCTTCCTACAGAAAACTGGAACAGCTATGGGTACCAGGTTTGCACCCAGTTATGCCAACCTCTATATGGCGGAGTGGGAGGATCGGGCCGTTTGGAGGGGGCATGACTGGGTGGAAAACCTGGTATCCTATTCCCGATATATAGATGACCTCTTATTCATCTGGAAGGGCTCTATTAGTTCGGCCAAGGATTTTATTTCTTTTTTAACCCCTTAAGGACCAAACTTCTGGAATAAAAGGGAATCATGACGTGTCACACACGTCATGTGTCCTTAAGGGGTTAAACGAAAATGAAGAAGGAATAGTTTTAACAGCGGATTTTAGCAGTACTGCAGTGACCTATTTAGATCTAAATATATATATTAAAGACAATCAAATACAAACAAAAACACACTTCAAAGAGGTAAATGTGAATAACTATATAAGCACTGAAAGTTGTCACAATAAAATATGGCTGGACAATATACCCAAAAGCCAAATGATGTGTCTAAAAAGAAATTGTTCAGATAAATCTGTGTTTTTAGAGCAAGCAAATACATTGAAGAAAAGTTTTATACAAAAAGGCTATAATGGTAATCACATTGATTCAACTATTAACCAAATTGCCACAACCAATAGGAACCAACTCATACATAAGGTTAAAACTCCAGCGAATCAGAACAATCGAGATTTTACTCTACCAATCGTATTAGATTATAACAATAAAAACAGACAATTAAAGAAAATTTTAATAAAGCACTGGCACTTATTAAAGGAAGACGAAATTTTAGGTAAACTAATCCCTGACAAACCAAGAATAATATTCAGAGGAGCTCCTAACCTTAGAATGCACTTAACAAATTTTTTTTTAAAAAATAGTCCCAATAAGATAAATAATTTTATGGACAAAAAAGGTTTTTACAAATGTAACTGTTGTATGGCATGTAAGAAAACAAAAAATACTAAAATAACTATTACTGAGTTTAAATCAAATAATACAAATCAAATATATAATATAAAAGAGGTTATTTCATGCAATAGCAAAAATGTTATCTATCTACTAGAATGTTCGTGCGGCCTTTAATATGTGGGCAGAACGATTAGACCATTAAAAAACAGAATTGCAGAACATTGCAGAAATATAGAAAAAGGTGTACAAAACCACTCAATACCAGCACACTTCTGCATGCACAACAATGACCCTAAACACCTTACTTTTATTGGAATTAAAATAGTGAAAAACCACTGGAGAGGGGGAGATATTATAAGAAAGATTGGACAAACTGAATTGCAATGGGTATACCAACTAGGGGCTGAATGTGGACTTCGATCTGTTTATTTTTTTATAATTTCTTATTATTATATTCTTAATTAAAGTTTTTTAAATAAATTTTTAATAATATTTTTTATTCTATATATTTTTATTTTTATTTTTCCTTATCAGATATTTTGATATTTTTTAAATATATAAAGTTTTAATATATATTATTTTTTATACTATAGTTTTAAGCTATAAGTTTTTATTTATATACTTTTTCTCACTCCACTATTTTTTGTCCATCCTTTCTCAGAATATGCCCTAATATCTATAAATTGGGTGCACTTATTCTCAATATTTATATCCAGAGAATTGTGTATGATAATCAGTCTTATCTGTATAAGCTATTGTCACCAAATCCATCTCAGAGATATTCACCATTTAGTGAGGCTGCCCCTTTATCCCTGTGTATATTCTGACTATATGATCCTTGCTTTTATTAATGTTATTATATATTATTATAGTGTTTACCTTCCCTATATACATTGCTTGTATCACTTTTATCATCTAACATTGTGTTATTATGTGTTTTTTTTATATCCACGGACTATTGCCCTTATCAAATATGGCCGCCACGCCATATTCCCATTACTACAGCCCATACTCTTTTTTAGACTGGACTTTGGGGTGAGTGACGTCTGGAACGCTACGCACACCACTTCCTGGTAATGCGTGCGTCCCAAAAGCGTCACGATATCACGCTCCCCCCTCCCCTTATGGATACGCCGCGGCCATTCCCGGCCTGAATTGGAACATCGCATCACTTCCGGTGCGACACGGATGTCGCGCCACTTCCGGTCCGACGCATGCGTGTCAGCAAAAAGCCGAAACCCGGAAGTCATCTCACCAGGAAATCATCTATTCATCAATGAAGATATATAAACGGACTGTTTGAACTTCACACCACACTTCTGAAGAAGCCTATTAGGCGAAACGCATTAAGTGGGACTATATTTTATATCTATATTTTAGATTTCATTGTTTAGTTTGTTTATATTAAAGTATACTTTTAAGTTACTTTCTAGACTTATAATCTTCATTTCCTGGTATCCTGTATATCCTTGGTGGGGATCATACCACCTAAGCTGTTTACACTAGAGCAGGTTACATGCTCTGGAAAGTGTAAGTACATTACTATTTATTATCTATTTTACCATTTGGACTTACTTCACCATATTGCTGCTATCTTTTCTTTTTATACCAACTACACACATGGCACCTTGAAAACATCTGCGGCAACCACCACTAATCCAAAGACGGGGATTGTACCGTCCAAGCGCTTTACAGTAGAGCTCTGTTATAGCTCTATTTCATGTGAGTGGACTGTACTTAGTTACTTATCATCTATTTTTTAAACAACATTTGCTGTATTGCGCTATTATCTTTTTATTTCTATTTCTCTTTGAGGTCACGATTAATTGGAATATCCAAGAACATATGTATGTATTTTTTGTATATTTTACATTTAAAACAATAAGCGCGGTATACGCCTTCTCTTTTTCTGCTATATAAATAATAACATCATAATAATAACAATAATTAAAACATTTTTAACAAAACAACATAAAAATTATTTTGATTATAAACGGTGCAGAAAAGCATCCTGTTTAAGACACCTACAGACAAATTAGTTTTGAAGACTGACAGATATCGGTATCACAATACCACCATGGTTGATGGAAAACTATCTCTGGTTTTTAAGCCAAGGATATGTTCCTAAACCTAAGCCCAGCATCGTGTCTGCCAGTTAGTGAATTGTGTGTGGATTCAAAGCCGACAGACAACCACAGTTGCATTAGCCATAGAGCTCCCAGTTTCTCAATACATTTGCTCTATTTCATCAATGTTTTACATGCATGCACTTGGCTGGAGATTAATACGATTGTTCAAATGAGGCTGGATGGAAAACTATAAGAAAAAATGTATAAAAACAGCCTGCAGACATCTTGAAGATATACCTCTCATCGGTGAGGGCTTTGAAGAAAAAGCAATGCCTAAGGGATTGTGGGGAAAAATAAGCTCTTAATTAGGTACCAAGCACAAACTGACCAATATTAACTAGGATTTGTTCAACAATTTTTTTGCTTGCTGATACAGTGTGCAGGCTGGTAAAGGATACTCTTGGAGTAGTTGAAGCTTTGGCAGTCACATAACTCTGTACAGTTCATTCATTCTATATGGAACATTACCACTATAATGTCTTAAAGCATAGAACTTAGTAGGGCTAACCATACAGATATCTTAGCCATAATTTTATATAGTTAGTAAGAGATTATCTATTTAACATATGTAAATAATTGAGAATACAATATAAAATAAGGATTGTCTTGGAAGCAATAGTTTTTGTCTTTTAGATATTTATTATATAAAAATATAAATATAGACATATAAAATCCATTATAGCAGAGTTTATAAGATGAAATGAAATGCTTGCAAATATCATTAATAGGTTAACATACCCTTTCTGAACATGTCAACTCAGTGAAGACTGCATTTACCATCCTGCAGAAACACCCATCACTCTCAGGCCTCACTTCACAATCAACTCAGTGAAGACTGCATTTACCATCCTGCAGAAACACCCATCACTCTCAGGCCTCACTTCACAATCAACTCAGTGAAGACTGCATTTACCATCCTGCAGAAACACCCATCACTCTCAGGCCTCACTTCACAATCAACTCAGTGAAGACTGCATTTACCATCCTGCAGAAACACCCATCACTCTCAGGCCTCACTTCACAATCAACTCAGTGAAGACTGCATTTACCATCCTGCAGAAACACCCATCACTCTCAGGCCTCACTTCACAATCAACTCAGTGAAGACTGCATTTACCATCCTGCAGAAACACCCATCACTCTCAGGCCTCACTTCACAATCAACTCAGTGAAGACTGCATTTACCATCCTGCAGAAACACCCATCACTCTCAGGCCTCACTTCACAATCAACTCAGTGAAGACTGCATTTACCATCCTGCAGAAACACCCATCACTCTCAGGCCTCACTTCACAATCAACTCAGTGAAGACTGCATTTACCATCCTGCAGAAACACCCATCACTCTCAGGCCTCACTTCACAATCAACTCAGTGAAGACTGCATTTACCATCCTGCAGAAACACCCATCACTCTCAGGCCTCACTTCACAATCAACTCAGTGAAGACTGCATTTACCATCCTGCAGAAACACCCATCACTCTCAGGCCTCACTTCACAATCAACTCAGTGAAGACTGCATTTACCATCCTGCAGAAACACCCATCACTCTCAGGCCTCACTTCACAATCAACTCAGTGAAGACTGCATTTACCATCCTGCAGAAACACCCATCACTCTCAGGCCTCACTAGTGAAGACTGCATTAACCATCCTGCAGAAACACCCATCACTCTCAGGCCTCACTTCACAATCAACTCAGTGAAGACTGCATTTACCATCCTGCAGAAACACCCATCACTCTCAGGCCTCACTTCACAATCAACTCAGTGAAGACTGCATTTACCATCCTGCAGAAACACCCATCACTCTCAGGCCTCACTTCACAATCAACTCAGTGAAGACTGCATTTACCATCCTGCAGAAACACCCATCACTCTCAGGCCTCACTTCACAATCAACTCAGTGAAGACTGCATTTACCATCCTGCAGAAACACCCATCACTCTCGGGCCTCACTTCACAAAGCAAGTGCACACGTCATGGGAAACTCCCGGACCTGGGGAACTTCCACCAACTTGGGACAAGATGGCTTCCCAAAGTCTGAATAGCTTATCTGTTGTTCATACTAAGACGTAAGTGCACAGTCGTGGGAGATTCCCGGATTTGGGGAAGTTCCATTAACTTGGGGTTACCACAGTATATTGTGTACTGAAAGAGTCATAGTATAGCCTTGAAGCTTGTTTATGCATTATTGTTTTTGTAATTCGTCTGGGACAAAATGGCGTAAACATATTTTGCACTGTGGTTATTGCTTAAAGAAACATCTATGAAACACCGTGTCAATTTGCAATATCTCTTAAAGACAAAGTACACAGTTTAAGAAATTCAACATTTAATTCTAAAACTTGTAATATTTGCATTTGCCTTTAAAATCATGACTAAAATAGGCAATTAAACATACAAAGTAAATAGCAGAATCACAATACGAACTAAAAGGTAATATTTATCAAGGCAGGTACAGGTGCGTTTGTGGGACCAAGTAAAAACTAATGATCAGTGGTCATGGAAATAGTTAAATGTCTCTCATCGAAAAGCGCATTACCTTAATCCATCATGATCATTAAAAGCTGCATGATTTTTTATTTTGGGGGGGGAACGTTCTGATCCTCCGCTGCCTTGGAATGCTGGATGCTATGTTCATTGGTAAGCGATGTCGAGGGAACGGACAGGTTACAATGACTCATTAAGCTTTCTAGCAGCTCGATGTTATGTTAAATTGTAAACACAGTAGCCACATAGATTCAAAGTATGAAGGTCGATAGAAAGTGTGAGGATTTGCGTGAGCATATTCAATTCACAACTTCACTGTATGTTAACCAGCCTGGAGACTGAACACTCACACTCACTGATTGCTGTTGTTGGATTACAATTCTGAGCATGCTCAGCCATCCCAGATTTTTTGTTTGTTTGGGGCAGTTTTTTTTTGGGGGGGGAGGAGGGGGAAGGTGTTTAGAACTCAGAGTGCTGTGTAATAACCAAAGGGCAGGTCTAACACCGTTCCCACGCGTTCCTGCAGGACTCGAGCCCTGCCAGTCTACATGTGTCTTCTGATTATTTCAGTGTCTCAGTGTTAACAATATTTAGGGGCACAGATAGCGGGAGGTCAAAAGCAGGTCAAATTTTGTATTATAAATAAAGTAAAATCTTACATGTATGCTTAAAACCATCAAAATAAGCACAAACAAAACACAGTTTGACCTAACGCATCCACTGCAACACTGGTCTATTCTTCTACCTACTTCTTTGTAGGATGCAATTAATTTAGTTTGACATGACTTATGTTTTATAGAACCATGCTGATTTTCTCTGATAACAATGCTCTTCACAAAGGATTCCTAAAAATCATCCATTATCTGAAATCATGTATATTGTGATGTATTGCTCTGCTATTTTCTCACCAGTTTATGTCAAAGTTTGTGATTATTTTTCCCTTTTGGGTTTTCATACATACACATTTTAATTTTGCTGGACATCTTTGAAGTCTGATATCAGGGAGATCAAAAATCACTTCCTATAGGCCAATTAGGAAGCCACCTAGGGCGATTTTTAAGGGGGGCGCCCATAAGAAGTGCCCCTCTATGTGGGACACATTCTATATTGTGTGCCGCAGGTCATGGCACTGGGCGCTAGGGAGCACTTACATAGCGGCAGACTAGCGCCCGGTGCCTTTAACCTCCGCACACAAACATCAGAGTGCCGCATCCCCTACACACCTCTCATATGCCTGCAGTGCACGGGCACATTGTACAATCGCTCCTATCCCTTGCCCTGTACTTGGGGTCAAGTGGGTGTAAGGATAGCGGGAGCAGAGCTAACAGAGAGTCAAGGCAGGCAGGCCTGGACTGGGACCCACGGAGAGACCATTGAAATGAAGGCAAGTGAGGGATGTGTGTCTGTTTGGGTCAGTGTGTGTGTGTGTTTGCTTGGGTCAATGTTGCTTGTGTGTCTAGATCAGTATTTTATGTGTGTGTGTCTGCTCGGGTCAGAGTGTGTGTGTGTGCTTGGGTCAGTGTTTGTGTGTGTCTGGATCAGTGTGTGTATGTCTGCTTGGGTCAGTGTTGCTTGTGTGTTTGGATCAGTATTTTATACGAGTATGTCTGCTTGGGTCAGTGTTGCGTGTGTGTTTGGATCAGTATTTTATGCGTGTGTGTCTGCTTGGGTCAGTGTGTGTGGGTCTGGATCAGTGTTTGTGTGTGTGCTTCGGTCAGTCTGTGTGTCTGGATCAGTGTGTGATTGTGTGGACCATTGAGTGTGAGTGAGTGTATGTGTGTGTGTCTGTATATGTATGTAGTATCAGTGATTGTATTTGAGCAAAAAGGACCATTTTAATAAAATAAAACAATCCTTACACCGGCTCTGTCTGATATGTGCCACTATGATCAACCCCCCCCACCCCCCCCACCACTCCCCCCAAAATGCTCTCTTACCTGAAGGGGTTAAACATTCTAAAATGGTATAACCCCAACAGGTTGCCTCTAGCGCTAGATCTCTAGTTCCCCCAGCGACATCCAGTTTATGAAATTGGACGTTTCTGAAATTGAATTATTTTGACAGTAGTCAGCTGTCAAAATAATTGTTTTAAAGGTTTGTTTGCCATTTTAAAGGGAAACTATAGTCACCAGAACAACTACAGCCTAATGTAGTTGTTCTGGTGAGTATAATGGCTCCCTTCAGGCATTTTCATGTAAACACTGCCTTTTCAGAGAGAAGGCAGTGTTTACATTGCCCCTAGGGACACCTCCAAGTGGCCACTCCTTAGATGGCCACTGGAGGGGCTTCCTGGCTCAGGGCACTGGAAATAAGGTGAGTTTAAACTTTTATGGGGGGCCTAAGGGGGTCGAGCCACCGAAATGGTGGGTTTAGCAGTATAGGGTCAGCAATACATGTTTGTGTTTCTGGCCCTATAGGGATCCTTTAATTGTGTAGTGTGTTCCCATTTAGTATAACATTTATGGAAGCAAAAGTATTTATTATTCAGCTGAAACATTGAATGCCGAATACAAAGAAAACTGTTGTTTTGTTTCCCCTGCTGAACATTTCATGTTTCTCCTCTTTGTATTATAGTTATTTTGCTGTAAGAAACGCCAACTATTATTTCAGCATTTTATCATGGATGGAGATGAGTCCAATAGTTATGAGCAAGAAGAAACAATTAGGCAACTTGCTCAATTTGATGAAGACCGAGACAACTTGGAGAAACTGAAGGAAGAGTAAGTATTTTGAGTCCATACAAATCGTTGTATTTATTCATAAAGCATTGTTTAAAAATTGTTTTTTCCATGTTTGCATTTTCAGATTTTAATAACCAGGGGCCATTAGAGACATAATGAACTAAATCGTATTCATTGGTCTCATTAAAAATACATTATGATTTAATAAAAACACATGTATATCATAAGTATAAAAACATTTGGGGGAATACTTTATGAAGGCTTTTCCCACATTCAAAGCTCAGTCTGCATGGAGATCTTGCAGGGCTTACTTTGCTTTTACTAGTAGCATTATCATGGATGGATTTTTATTTAGACTTTTCAGGGGATGTAGAAAAGAAGGCCTAAACAGAAAGAAGGTTTCTGAAGGTAAATATGGAGTTTGTTTACACTCAGGTATTAAATTTATTGAACCATCCCTCACTATTATCAGACCGAGGTAGTAGGTAGTGTTTTATTATTGGTGGGAATCCTAGCCATGGGTAGAGGAGAGAGATGAGGTTGGCCTAACTTAGAGGGGACGGGGGAAGGCAATGCCATGACCTCCCCCCTTCTGAAATAGTTTTTTTTTTAACCTGAGATTTATTGTTTTTTTTTTTGTTTTTTTTTTAAGACAATGAGCATCAAGCAATACATAAATGGATGCACACACAGCATATCTACATTAATACACAAGGTGTAACTTAGAAACTCATGGTAACTTTTTGTCAGATTGTTTTTTACAGTACAGTCTACATAGCAGGTATGTAGCATCCATAGTTACTGCATCAATCATATTAATACAAATAAAAGTAAAGGTAACATAGCATAGACAAAAACATAAGGTTCGCATGAAGAAACCCACGAATTGTCCTCAGCGGAACTTAGGCATGATCGTTATGGAACTAAATTTGGCATGAGGACTTTGTGGGTTCCCGGTCACCTCAGCGCGAATAACACACGAATGTTATTGAACTGTTTTCGGCATGAGGTGACCCGCAGCTTACGGACAATTTGGTCCGGGATTTTGAACAACTCTGCATCCTGCCAGGAGAGCACTTTTTGGACGTAAGGTACATGAGCCTAAGGGGCACAAATGCTACATAAGAGCCAGGCAGAGCACCCCGTATTGCGGCTGCATGTTTTGGGGTACTTTTATGTTTTTATATTTTATGTTTGCCTCTCTGTTCCTGGGATATGATTAGCTTACTGGTCTTTAACGCAATTATCTCCCAGTCACAGAGATATATGGGAGAGGATTGTCTTGCATTGAATGGAGACCCAATGCTGGGGCTGTGTATGCAAGCAGGCAACTTGACCATAATAAACCAGTTCCTTTACACCCTTCACACAACTCATTTCGACTAGTGTTTGGGTGTACAGGCTAAACAGCTATACTCTTTGCAGGAGAGCTTTAATCACTAGACTCTGGGACCCTGTCGCAGGGTGGGAAGAAATGGCGAGACCCCAGCCAAGCTGCTGTGGCTAGGAGCTGAAGTGCTGATGGTGTCCCGGCAACAGCTAGGGAGCGTGCTTGGTGGAGGTACCTAGTGGGGGTACCAGGCGGTCTGCCACAAATAGTTTTTGTGTTGGTTCCATATGGGAGGCACACAATAATAGCCTTCCAAGTTTCAGGGGATACATCATTTCCCATATATTTATTCCATGCCTGCTGGAATCCCCAATTTGACTCTTGAGTCCCTGAGGTCAATTTTCCTTCTAATTTTTCTTGTTGGTGCGCCCAGAAATTTTCTCTTGTGCAAAATGTATTCCCGATCTACCATTTTGTGCGCACTGAATGTTTGTGCGAATGTAAACCTGAAGTTGTTTCTCAATAATTTTGGTACAGCGCAGCCTCCCTCTCATGGTTTATAGCAGTACATTACAGTATTACTACGTGATAATGTATTGATAGTTACTGTTAATAGTATTACTGTAATGTCAGCCATTCAGACAGACAAGTCTCTCTGAAAATGCCCATTATAGGTCTGTCAGGCAGTCCACAGAAAACAATATGTGGCATCTGCACAGACATGGGTACACACAATTAAAATTCAGCAAGAAACATTTTCCAGCTTGTTGCCTATATACTTCACCACAAATAGTAAATAGCAATGTAATCCATAAAACAATATAGTCACTCGTACCTGTATAAGTTTAGTTGTTGTTAATGGAGTTGCCAATGGAGCAAAGCCTATGGAGGGGTTTGTGCCTTTCTTGAAATGCGTCTATTGCAGGCAAATTATGTCTGCTTTGGCTCTTTAAAGATTTTTTAAAAGGAGTGTTGAGACCCTCACATTATAAAAGTAGATCTTCATAAAATGTAACTGTGTATAAAAGTGTGTTTTGAATCATGCTGTGGGAAATTATGAGGGACATTTGATCCTGGGGCTGTGCTGTACCCCAACTAGTAACAAGATTTGCTGCTTGAGTGTAAGCTGAATATATGCTTTTAAACCTGTGCGAACCCATGGAATAAGTTGCTAAAAAGTGATTGAGGGTTTGGGAGTGTTTAGCGGACATCCACCGAGAAACAACAATTTCACATTAAAAGTCCAGTAACCCAAAAGCATAAATAAAAATAACAATACAAACATCATATTTATATAGTTCCATTTATGAGTAACACCAGTGGTATAATAGTTCTTGGGGTTGTAGAGACCGCAGATAGTGGCTCGAAGTGTCTGCCTGGGAGGCTCTGTCTTTTTTAAAAGATAAATCAGCCTTTTGTGTTTCTACCTTTGGTGACAAAAAACATTGTGGGTTGAAACACACTATACCTGTGGTGACCACCCACTAACCCCTCATCAAAAGTGACTTATCTGCCCTCTGGGCTATAATCTAGACACCTAAAAATGATATGTTTTTAAGCATTGTAACTTTTTTTGTAGCAGACACTTTGTAATGGCATCTATCGTGTTCTATTACTTGTGTACAAGCATCTCTACCATCATCTTGCGTTGGACTGTTGCTACATTTAACTAGCTTGCCCTCCAACTCAAATTTGTAATTGTGGACCCAGCCTATATAGTGCTGGATTGTTTTTTTTTTTTTTTTTTATTCTAAGGAGTTAGGAGTCGAGTTACATCCAGTGGATTGTATGGGTAGATGACCCTGAGGCCTACTAGGTATGAAAGGTTGTAAAATATTGTCATTGTATTGTGGTATGTAAGGGGTATACTCCGTAATACCTCTATTCATTATATTTCAAAATTACACGGATTGAATGTTTCAGAGGGCATACTAAACAAAATCTAAGCCAATCCATTTAAACTGACAATAAGAAACATTTAAACAAGCTCTAATGAGCAAACTGTCTGACTCAGCCTTCGAGGAGGCCTTCTTTAGCTTAGAAGTCTTTCACTCTAGAAGCAGTGCAAGACTTTCCGTGGGTTTTTCTGTTGGGACTCCGGTCAGCAGCCCGACTGATGGACCAACTTGCCATCCTTCAATATCAAGAGCTTATCTGGGAAGTCCCACCAGCAGGGCATCTGGTGATTCTGAAGTAATTCTGTGAGTTCCCAGAATGCTCATTGTCTCTGTAGACATCGGTGTAAATTTGAATATCCTTGTATTTATCAGATTTGTTCTTTTGGGCACTGTTGGAGAAAAGAATCAGTTTTCTAATATGAAAATAGTGCAGCTTTGCTAGAATGTCTCTGGAGCCTGTGGGTGGTAAGTACTTCACATACTGAAGGTTGTGGGTGGTAAATACGTAAGGAGTTCTACAAAGGAAGGACCAGATGCATTGAGAAAGTGTGCTACTCAAATCATTTGCTGTATTATACTTGGTCCTTCAATAAAACCATTGTAGCACTGTTTGTGCACATAAATTTCTGTTGTGCTGCCCTCATTTTTTTAATTTCTTCTGTTTACATTTTGTATGTATAATCTTTGCTTTAGAATTCATTACTTCAACAAACATCAATTCTATGTATTTATAGCTGTTAAGTGAGGATCCATTTTAGGGATTATAGCATTAAATATTATAACATTAAATAGTGGATCATTAAGACACCCATTGTATTTGTACAATGCACAGGTGCACAGGTCACTGTCTAACAACCCTTTTCCCTCCCTCCCCCATTCGTGGCCAGCGGTTGAGGACTTTAAGAAGCAAACAAAAAAAAAACTAGGTGGGGACTTGCTACCATGGACAGTGGGGTAGAGGCTCATAAAAGAATAATGGAGGGACATCCTTCCCCATTCAAGAATGAAAACTATTTGATAATTGCCTATCTCTGAGGGATATGAGGACATTTCTCTGCATTGTGTGAATCGCTAGCATCATTTCTCCTGAGTTACTGAAAATGCAACATCAGCATAAGATTCGGATACTTATCTCCAGTGACAATCAATAACCTACTAGATCAGCACTTGACTACAGGGAGTGCAGAATTATTAGGCAAATGAGTATTTTGACCACATCATCCTCTTTATGCATGTTGTCTTACTCCAAGCTGTATAGGCTCGAAAGCCTACTACCAATTAAGCATATTAGGTGATGTGCATCTCTGTAATGAGAAGGGGTGTGGTCTAATGACATCAACACCCTATATCAGGTGTGCATAATTATTAGGCAACCTCCTTTCCTTTGGCAAAATGGGTCAAAAGAAGGACTTGACAGGCTCAGAAAAGTCAAAAATAGTGAGATATCTTGCAGAGGGATGCAGCACTCTTAAAATTGCAAAGCTTCTCAAGCGTGATCATCGAACAATCAAGCGCTTCATTCAAAATAGTCAACAGGGTCGCAAGAAGCGTGTGGAAAAACCAAGGCGCAAAATAACTGCCCATGAACTGAGAAAAGTCAAGCGTGCAGCTGCCAAGATGCCACTTGCCACCAGTTTGGCCATATTTCAGAGCTGCAACATCACTGGAGTGCCCAAAAGCACAAGGTGTGCAATACTCAGAGACATGGCCAAGGTAAGAAAGGCTGAAAGACGACCACCACTGAACAAGACACACAAGCTGAAACGTCAAGACTGGGCCAAGAAATATCTCCAGACTGATTTTTCTAAGGTTTTATGGACTGATGAAATGAGAGTGAGTCTTGATGGGCCAGATGGATGGATTGGTAAAGGGCAGAGAGCTCCAGTCCGACTCAGACGCCAGAAAGGTGGAGGTGGAGTACTGGTTTGGGCTGGTATCATCAAAGATGAGCTTGTGGGGCTTTTCAGGTTGAGGATGGAGTCAAGCTCAACTCCCAGTCCTACTGCCAGTTTCTGGAAGACACCTTCTTCAAGCAGTGGTACAGGAAGAAGTCTGCATCATGATTTTCATGCAGGACAATGCTCCATCACACGCGTCCAAGTACTCCACAGCGTGGCTGGCAAGAAAGGGTATAAAAGAAGAAAATCTAATGACATGGCCTCCTTGTTCACCTGATCTGAACCCCATTGAGAACCTGTGGTCCATCATCAAATGTGAGATTTACAAGGAGGGAAAACAGTACACCTCTCTGAACAGTGTCTGGGAGGCTGTGGTTGCTGCTGCATGCAATGTTGATGGTGAACAGATCAAAACACTGACAGAATCCACGGATGGCAGGCTTTTGAGTGTCCTTGCAAAGAAAGGTGGCTATATTGGTCACTGATTTGTTTTTGTCATGTTTTTGAATGTCAGAAATGTATATTTGTGAATGTTGAGATGTTATATTGGTTTCACTGGTAAAAATAAATAATTGAAATGGGTATATATTTGTTTTTTGTTAAGTTGCCTAATAATTATGCACAGTAATAGTCACCTACACACACAGATATCCCCCTAAAATAGCTATAACTAAAAACAAACTAAAAACTACTTCCAAAAATATTCAGCTTTGATATTAATGAGTTTTTTTGGGTTCATTGAGAACATGGTTGTTGTTCAATAATAAAATTAATCCTCAAAAATACAACTTGCCTAATAATTCTGCACTCCCTGTATTATCCCTCTATCAATATACAGTGTTTTTCAGTTCCTTGCACAGAAAACCCTTGCCATCACTGGTTTTATTGTAATCATCAGAAAATATATAGATTATAAAAATATGTTTGCGTGAAGATCCCTCTCCTTAGTTTGGTGAAAAAAATCAAGGTTAATGGGGTGACTATCAGGACATCCTGAAGAAGATGTCCATTGTGTGAGTTTAAAAGAAATAATAAGAAAAATAAGTCTTTATAATATCGAAAGCTTACCTTACAGCACCTGACCGTGCTAGTCTGATACAAGTATTTAAACTGTTTAAAATATCATATTTTGAAAATATTTTAGATGCTTAAGCTAATACTTACAAAAGAAAAAAATTTATTAGCGGGGACATTCTGTGACTTTCTTCTTTTTATTTTTATTTTCAAGGTTTTACAATACACACTCACAGGACTATCTCATTTCACTGACAAACTATTTCAGCATGTTTGGATGTAAGTATTATTTTACTTCCAGTTTAACTACATATATATATATATAGTGTGTGTATTTAATTGCATGATTTTGCTATTACATGACGAAAAGTCATGATTTTATTAAAGACACGGAGGCGAGTATTGCATATCCCTTTCTTTACTGTTGACAAATAGCAGCAAAGGAAACAAACAGAATGAAAAAAGAATGAACATGTGATAACATAGGCCCCTCCCCCTCAGGTCCCAGTATAACAGGCAGCACTTCCCTTCCATTTCCCTCTTTCTGCAGATGCGACCAAAGAACAAAGTCCATAACTAGAGTAGTGCGAGAATAAAGTCCCAATGTAATAACAGAAAAAAACGAAGAGGTATAACATCAAAAACTGGGAAGTGTGACCGTAGAATCCATAGGACCGATGGAGGACAGCGGGAGGAGACCAATAAACCGGACCCTTGTTAGACGTCTTGCCAGATTAAGCTGTGGAGATATAAAGGACAGGAGCCAACAGGTTAAGGTCGATACTTGCAACTAGTTACAAGGTTACACCAGTGAGAACAAGGACCCTTGTATGTACAGTCCCACAAAACAATCAATGTTAACATATCCAGCAATATTGAAAACAACAAGTCTAAGGACGGCCCCACTCACCGTCCCAAACCATACTATGTGGTGTATCGTGGTATGAGTAATTGGGTGGGGAGATACATACTTACCAGCGTATAAAAATAACAAAAAAGGGTGGGGCAATACTCGCCTCCGTGTCTTTAATAAAATCATGACTTTTCGTCATGTAATAGCAAAATCATGCAATTTTATAACAAGACACGGAGGCTCATATTGCAAGTTTAAAGCTGATCCATTATTACAGTGAATGTGTGTGGGGCCGGTCGAAAGTAGAATTCACGGAAGGTAGATTCCCTAGACCAATCAGCCGTTCTCATAATGTCTTCTAAGCGGGCGCCCGCTGACATCATAGAAGAGGCTGATGCCCCTCGTACTGAATGGGCGCCAAACACTGTAGTGTCAATGCCCGCTTGGGTTAGCAGCCATTTCACCCAGCGTGACAAGGTAGTGCTGGAAACTGGGTGAAAAGGAGGACGGAAAGATAAGAACAACTGATGAGAGGCAGTAGAGCGGTGTGGTTCGGTGCGAGATTCATATTCACGAAGGCAGGTCACTGGGCATAGCGAAGGAGAGGCAGGGAAACTAGGGTAGGATACCGCTTTGATGGAAGTCTTAGTGCGCCTGCTGATGTTAAAAGTTACCCCGTCCGGGGTGTATGACTTGGCATCGACGTCCAGTGCACTAACATCCGAGACTCTCTTGCATGAGATGAGACAGAGCAGGCACACCAATTTGGCGGACAGCTGTTTGAGGGAGAGTCCAGCGTTAGCGGGCCAGGATGAGAGGAAAGTCAATACAACGGAAACATCCCAGGTCGTGGAGTAGCGGGGCCTGGGCGGCCTTGAAAATCTAGAACCCTTGACGAGTCGGCACACAAGAGGGTGTTGTCCTGCGGGGCGGCCCTCGAAACCTTGGTGAATAGCCGAGATAGCGGAACGGTAAAGGTTAATAGTCCTGTAAGCCTTACCGGCCTCGAAGAGGGACGTCAGGAACTGCAGGATCGTTGTTACAGGGGCCGAAACGGGATCCTCGTTCCGACCCATGCACCAGCTAGCCCAAGCTCGCCAAGCTGACCCATATGCCCGTCTAGTGCCGGGAGCCCATGCTGCTGCCAATAAGTGTCTAGTTGCGTCCGAAACTCCTGGGATTTCCCAGGGTCCCCGGAGATTCGCCAAGCTAGAAGTGGGAGAGAGCCCTCTAGCCGGAGGGGATGATAGCGCCCCGTCGGGTCTTGCAGCAGGTCGTGGTGCCCCGGCAGGAGTCGAGGGTAGTCCAACGTCATCTCGAGTATTTGGGGAAACCAGGACTGCGTTTCCCAGAATGGGGTGACCATGACTAGCTCCGCCCGGTGTTTGCGGGCTTGCAGGAGCGAGCGAGGGATCATGGAAAACGGGGGAAAGGCATAGAGGAGGCCTCCCTGCCAATCTTGCAGGAAGGCATCCACTGCCTCCGCCATTGGATCCGGCCTCCAGCTGAAGAAGCGTGGGAGTTGGGCATTGAGCCGGGAGGCGAAAAGGTCTATGGTAAATGGTCCCCAGAGAGATGAAATATTGGAGAACACCGTCCTGGCTAATCTCCAGTCGCTGGTGTCTGAAAGATAACGTGAACCCCAGTCCGCCTGGACGTTGTGCAGACCAGGTAAGTACTCCGCGTAGACCATCAGGTTCCGTTCCAGGCAGAATTCCCAAAAATCTTTCGCCAACCTGGCCAAGACCGCCGACTGTGTACCACCCAGGTGGTTGACATATCTCACCGCCGAAACATTGTCCATGCGGAGCCGTATGCATGATAGGGCACGGTCCTTGGCGAAGCTGCGGATGGCGAAGGAGCCTGCCAGAAGCTCCAGGGCATTGATATGTAGTCGGGCTTCGGACTCCGACCACCGGCCCCCAGTTGAGATTCCCTCGCAGTGGGCTCCCCAACCGTGTAGACTCGCATCCGAGTCGATCGTGAATTCCGGCATTGAGCCGAAGATGGCTTTGCCATTCCATGCAGACAGGTTGAGAATCCACCATCGCAACTCGTCTTTCGTCTCGTTGTCCAGAGAGACCAGGTCTGCGTAGGATGCCCCGGTTCTTAGGTGAGCGATCTTTAGGCGCTGTAGCGCTCGGTAGTGGAGTGGGCCTGGGAACACGGCCTGGATTGAAGAAGCCAGCAGGCCTATGAGGCGTGCCAATTGGCGTAAGGTGAGTTGGGGTCGGATAAGGGCCCTGCGCAATTCTTTGCGGATGGATCGAATCTTGGATGTCGGGAGACTCAGTGTTGCAGCCCCCGAATCCACTTGGAATCCTAGGAATTCCAAGCGGGTGGCGGGGGTCAGGCATGACTTTTCCCAGTTGATTATGAAACCTAAGCGTGACAGGAGGTTTATGGCTAGTCGGAGATGTGTGAGAAGGGTGGAACGCTCCTGAGCCATGAGGAGAATGTCGTCCAGGTAGACGATTAGTCGAACTCCTCGACTGCTTAGCCAGGCCATAACGGGCCGTAGAAGCTTTGTGAAGCACCACGGGGCTGAGGATAGGCCAAAGGGCAGACAGGTGAACCGCCATGTTTCGTGTCGCCAGTAAAAGCGTAGGAGGTCCCGAGAGGTCTCCGCTATTGGCACTGTCATGTACGCGTCTTTTAGGTCTAGTTTTGCTAGCCAGTCTCCGTGAAGGAGGAGATCCCTTAGCAGGTGAATACCCTCCATCTTGAAATGGCGGTACCTGACTATGGCATTGAGGGGGCGCAAATTTATGACTGGCCTCAATTGGCCGCCTTTCTTTTCCACTAGGAATATATTGCTTATTACACCCGCAGGGTTGGGGGGTGCTAGTTCGATAGCCCCTTTGGACCGGAGGGTTGAAAGTTCTTCGTCGATCCGACCGCGATCCTGGAGGGAAAGGCGGATCGGTCGAGGAGGGGGAATGTGTGTAGGGCGGCAGGTGAGTTCTATATTGAAGCCCCGAATAGTGGCCAGTACCCAGGGATCTGAAGTGATTTGTGACCAGGCTGGGAAAAAATGTTGGAGTCTGCCCCCTATGTAACCCGGAGAAGAAATGTGTGGTATAAGGCAACTCACCGTATGGTCGTCTTGAGTTTGGGTTACCCCGAAGGCCTCTGGATCGCCATTGACGTCCGCGGGATGGAAAAAACATGGGGCGGGAGGTCTCCTGGTACTGGTTATAGTGCTGAAAGGAGCCTCTTCCCGTGCCACGGGATTGGGGATAGTTGCAGCCGGACAGACGGCTCCTGATTCTGCCGGCCCTGGTAGAGACCCGCCCCTGGAATACTCGCCTCATGGAGGCCTGGGCCTTGTCTAGAGCCGTGAATGCTCCCACAAAACGCCCTAAATCTTTAATGAAGGAACTGAGTCATTTTAGGATCAACCTCTGGGGTGTCACACACCTTGTTGGGCACCAGAGGCCTAGGACACTCCGCCCTCAATTTGTTGCGGGCCGCCTTGCTTAAGGGTTTTCTGACCCAATTTTCTAGGTATGTGGCAACGTGGTCGGCCGGGAGCCACTCCGCCGACCTCGGATGATGAAGGTCATCCGGGTCGAAGAGTGGGACCCCCGAAGGATCCACGAGGGATGGCCCCGCAGCCGCGGGGTTCCTGGTCCCTGTCTCGCCTCCGGGCATCTCTGCCTGAGCAGAGGAAAGGAGGTCAAGAGCGCCATCGGCGGAATCCGCATCAGAGTCGGTATCTGACTCGTTCATAGCCTCCTCATTTGACCCGATTTCTGAGTCGGTGTCGCTCTCAATCTGTGCTCTAGCACATTTCCATAGCCGCGCCCGTTCTGCCTGGCGCGGAAAGGCTCTTTTGCGTGGATGGGACACGCTTTCTGGGGCGACCGAAGGTACGCCAGTCATGGTGTTTCTGGAGGCAGAGGAGTGTTTGGACTTACGGGCAGCCTTTTTGAAGTCCCCTTTAGACACCTCTCCCTGGGGTGTCAAGGTGCCCGAGAGTTGCTCGTCTGAAGGACGGGGCAAGAGGGCTTGTGAAATGGTATGGGAGAGGGTGGAGGACATAGACCCCATAGCAGCCATAATGGCGTCTGTTACTGAGCGCTGTAGCGCTAGAAACTGTGGTCCACCGGGTTGGGTATTCCCATCCGCCATAGAAGGCGAAATATCTGAGGTGACAGGGGCCTCAGTTCTGATTACTGGGGAATCCGACTCCCCAGAGTGAGCGGACCCAGTAGATAGTCTGGGTTTAGGCATGATGGTGATAGGAAATAAAGGACGTATGGGTTAGTCACCCAAACAAACTAAGCAAGGAAAAACGCTCTCACCAGGGCCCAGACCAGCGACACACTAAGAGGTAGGGGACAGGATGTCAGAAAATGGCCGCCGGGAATCTCGCGGGATTCGCGGCACCCGCGAGATACGCGGTAAAACTATGAAACAAGAAGAAGTGCGCAGAAAGGCGCTCGAGCAGAGAAACAGACAAGATTACATAAGCAGGGGAGGTCTGGGCCCTGAGGCTAGTGTATAAAGAGAAAATACTAACCTTAGAAATAAAAGATTAAATCAATACAAGTTAAATAAGAGAAAATTATCAATGAACAAAACAGTATATAAGAGAAATATGAGGAGAAAATATGGCATGTACTTATCTTTGTGTCAAAGCAGCAAAGAAAGAGGGAAATGGAAGGGAAGTGCTGCCTGTTATACTGGGACCTGAGGGGGAGGGGCCTATGTTATCACATGTTCATTCTTTTTTCATTCTGTTTGTTTCCTTTGCTGCTATTTGTCAACAGTAAAGAAAGGGATATGCAATATGAGCCTCCGTGTCTTGTTATAAAATTGCTGAGATAGATAGATAGATAGATAGATAGATTTCGCAATTCCCAGCTTAACATGCAATTGAGCAAAGTTAGGTGTCTTGTTCCAGTCTTTATCCATCATATCACCAGGGACCTTTAATAATGGAGCACTGTTTTAAAAACATGTTTTTTAAACTAAAGAATGGGATGTGATTAAAAAAGACGAATGCCCAGAAATCAGCAATGTAAGTGCTCATTTGCATTTAAAGCTGAGACGCTGAGTTTTCAGAATTTCTGTGCTCAATGTCCCACTTTAAATATGTAGATGATGCAGTAAATTGTCATTATATATACATATATACTAGAGCATTAATTTTCGTCTAAATTACTATTTGTCTGAATTTAGGCCGATCGGCAGGTAGCCTGAATTCCATAACTTTGAAGCACCATGTGGACACATAACCGAACAAACAACTTGCACAAACAACAAGCTTGTTTGTTTGATTTGTGATTTGGATTTCCTTCAGTGACACCGAAAAAAAAAAGAAAAGAGATGATTGATGGGGAAAAAAAGATGATTGATGTCTAGCGGACAGCCTCTTAATGTTGAATTTGTTCACAGAGCAATTGAGAAGTGACCAATACAGGGAAAATAGGGAAAATAGGAGCAACCATAATGCACATCTATATTTATCTATTTATATGTTATATATTTAATAAATATTATATAAATATAAATTTGTTTTTTTCCTGCTTCTTCTCTTTTTCCCTAGATTGGTTAGTTTTTCTAACTTGATCTGTGGCATTTCTTTCAGTAGGTGTGTTCTCTTTATTTAGGTCTACCTGTTTGCCAGTTTCAGAACACCGTAACTACCTTGCATTCTTCAGGCACTGTTTAAAAGGTTTTTTTAAAAACACTTTTGTCCCTGATTACAAATATATATACATTTTTTTCAAATTATTGTTAATGTGTGTATTCGCAAATATATATATATATGACGGTGTTTTGTTGCTGCCATGCCAAAAGTGTCACGGACAGATAGGAACCAACTAGAAAAGATAGGGAAAGCAAATACTAAAAGAACAGAAAGCGTATTACCGGACCTTAGAATGGCCGGATTAAATGGTAATAGAATAGTACAACACAAGCTGAGTTCAGTGATACAGAAATCAGAATAAAAGTTAGGAATAGCCAAAGGTCAAGGACAATCAGAAAGGAGAATAGTCAAGGATAAGCCAAGGTCGAAAATTCCAGAAATACAAGAAATATAAATGCGCTCTCGGATAAACCAAACAAATGGAAACTACGACAGGGCATCAAACAGATGGAGAGTTTAAGGGCTCTAATTGGTTACCTAGACCTGATGATGCCAAACCGTGCGTGCATGAGGTGATTATTCACTCACGTCCGCATCACTAGCGTTAAAACTGGAGGCTGTGCCTTTAAATTGTGGCCTTTGGAAGCGTCAGGCGTTTGTGGGAATACCAGCGAGATTCTTGGCCATGTAGCTTGGAGAGTGGATGGAGATCCGGCAAGAGGTAAGTGTATCTTTATTGTGTCCACGCTGATCGGGCGCTGGTACGTAGTCGTGTCTTCCAGGTGCGGGCACACGGTCTCCCCGGATCACCCTTGTGACAAAAAAAAATAATAATGGCAAACATGGAATTGATTTTGATTTTAATTGTTAACCATGGCAGCAGTACCGTGTTTACACATAATGTAGAATTGTAATTTATGATTTACACCATGCCTCATTTTACGGATGATACAATTTACAGGTGTTTCAAGTTCAGTAATTAAGGTTGAGAATTGATTTGTTTTGTTTGACTAATTCTAAAGCGGCGTGGCAGTTTATAGTCAACACAGCCGCTATATTTTTCAAATGTTTAATTTCATTTTCAACCAAACTGATTGGAAAATAGTTGCATACACAAATTTTGAGACAGTATCTGAATAGTCAAATTGTGTTTAGAAAATAGACAAATTAAAGTTTTCATTTTCTAATTCAGATTTTAAACTAACATTAAGCAGTCTGAATTCAGGCATTATCACATTGCATATTCTTTAAGCATACAATACAAACAATTATACTTTTTTTTTTTAATTTTATCTCATTATATTTGCAGTTTTATTTAGTTATATGTTTGCCCAAATTAAAGTCACGTCAATGTTGTTTTTTGTTATATCGATGCAGCATTTTTTGCCAAGGATACAATTTCATTTACACTGTCTGCAGTAGACCGACAAGATCAAGATGAATCAAATTGGATTTCAGATCCTAAGTATAGTTTGGATGATTTGTTCATTTCCATGCCATCAATATATAATCAGCAGCTAAAGGTAAAGAAGTGTTTATATTCTACTCTAAGAAATTCTTGACTATTTGACTATTATTATTATTATTATTATTATTATTATTAATATTATTATTAGACTGATAAAAAGAAAACCCTAAATTCAAGAATTATTTCCAAGTGTAAAGTACAAATTTTGAAAAACAAGCTTGAAGTCAAATTGTGAGATAATATATGAAATGTAAAATGGACACAGTAAGCACTATAGTGTCTTCATATCATTGAAGTAGTTATAGTATCTGGGGTGACCTGGTACCGTCCTTCCATTCAGGTTTTGGTTTGGGTTCTTTTCAATAAAATTTTATTGATGAATAGTAGAGGATTACATTGTATCATACATAGCAGTATTACACAGCTATACATTGAAATAGTTAGTAGTGTAAAAAAGTACATGGTGACCCAGTTTTCCAGCCTTTTGTCTCTCCCAATTCTTTTTTTATTTTTTATCAAAACCACCTATCATAAAAACTGCTGAAGCAAAGAAGAAATGAGGTAAACAATCAAAAACGAAAAATGTATAATTCCTAATAATCAAAACTACACAAATATTAGGACAAAGACATGAATGATAAGACATATGAGAACAGGAAAGAAAAAAAATATTAAATAAGTAAATAATTATATAGATTAATTAAAAAAAAAGTGGAATGATGGCTACAGAATTATTCTCTTTGTTTAAAAAAATAAATAATTAAAATCATTGCTTTCCTTATTCATCACATTTAAAAACCTCGTTCCCGTTCTGCCACAAGAAAGAATTTAAAAGGAACTATATTAAGAGCTCAAATATCGCTTCTAAGGGATCTATACACTGTTGTGGGAGTGGGTAGTCTGCCCATAAAGCTTTTGGACATCTCATCCATCTATCTATTAACAAAGGTAGTTTTTTTCACTAACACCCCAAATGGAGGTACATTATCCTTCGACCGACAGGCAATGAAAATCATTGCAGCTTTGCAAATGTCACAGCATAGCTACCATGATGGTTATTGAAGTTGAAGGCACAATGAAACACTGTTCAGTAGTGCCAACTTAGTTTCAGGTTTCAAAGTCATAAGCAAGAAGACTAATTTCTACCTTAGTCATACCTCAAGTGGGACTTTGTCTATGGGCATCCAGGGACTCTTATTTAGTGTTAAATTAAAGGAACACCAAATGGAAGAACCATGCCAGATGACTCCAGGCACTACAAACAATTCAATAGATGTTGATATATATTGGTTACAATGCCTACAGTGTCCTTTTGATGTTAAAGGGACAATCCATGCACTATAACCAATACAGCTAATTGCAGTGAATATAGTGCATGGTGGTTTTGGGTGCAGTCTTTGTTAAAACACTTTGGAGAAAATTCACACACAAAAAAACAGGGTTTTGCTGGAACCCAAAGTCTTGTCTCTCTGCTGCCACTTATTTAACCCCTCGAGGACCAAACTTCTGGAATAAAAGGGAATCATGACATGTCACACATGTCATGTGTCCTTAAGGGGTTAATGCATAAGCTTCATTTGTTTATCCAGTGCTTGAACATCAATGATAAGCTAAGAGTGCTGGTCTAAAGAGCATCTTTTGTCCTCAAGCACTTGAAGTTTATACGTTCTTGCATTTTATCATTGCAGACAATCCAACATAATGTCTAGCTACAGAGATCATTCATCTAGTAATCAATATTGTATAAAAATCTCTAAACATTTAGTCTGTCTTAAAATCCTTACATTTTGTTAAGCATAGCATTTTGGTCTAAAATGCATACCATCAAAAGGATTACTCTCAAGTGCAGCTGCAAAACACTAGATTGCTGTGCTCCTGCAAACAATATCTCAGTGAAATGAATGCCATAAAGTGTGTTTGTAAGATGAATGTAAGGTTATTCTGTGTCATGCAGTGCACATTGATTTGAAGGATGTACTCATTGTTTTGGCGCATGGCTTCCTTTGAGACTTGCTGGCTTCTTTGGTAGCTCACATGGCCCCAAGTGCCAGTATCACTGTGAAGTTAGATAATAAAAAAGATTTCTATACTTGGGGTAGAAGTATATTTTAACAAAGTAGATGAAGTATGAATCCTTCTGCTTGTTCACAACCTTCATGCTTATTGTAAATCAAACAGATTGGGTCACATCGACGCGCTTTATACGTCCCCAAGGTAGCGCGGCAGTAAATAACATACGTTTTTCAACGTATTCTGTATGAAAAAAGTTTTTCATTTTTAATGTGTACAACAAACAGAAAATGAAATACACTTGAAAAAAACACCATGAGTATTTTATTATTTCATCAAACTTAAACATGTGATGTATTAGCTTTATTGATCAAATTGTATACACTTTTTCTTTAGTGATTAATAGAAGATTTAACAATAGAATGGATAGGAAATGAACTGCTTGTCTGCTATCAAATCCAATAGTGATATATATATATATATATATATATATATATGCCTGAATATATATGACTTAATAAAATAAATAATAACTTAATAAAATAAAAAATAAAAAACCCAATCTCACTATTGGATTTGACAAAAGTGACAAAGCTTTGACAGCGTACAAACTGGTCCATACAATGTACTTGAATATATATATATATATATATATATATATATATTCAAGTACCGTATATACTCGAGTATAAGCCGAGTTTTTCAGCACATTTTTTGTGCTGAAAAACCGGAACTCGGTTTATACTCGAGTCAATAGTCTGTATTATGGCAATTTACATTGCCATAATACAGACTGAGGGAGAGGGGGCTGGCAGAGATCTTACTTACCCGTCCTGCAGCTCCTGTCAGCTCCCTCCTCCTCCGCGCCGTCCGTTCAGCACCTCGGTCAGCTCCCAGTGTAAATCTCGCGAGAGCCGCGGCTTACAGTGTGAGCTGACAGAAGAGCTGACCGGACGGCGCGGAGGAGGAGGGAGCTGACAGGAGCTGCAGGACGGGTAAGTAAGATCTCTGCCAGCCCCCTCTCCCCCCCCCCCCACTGAACTGCCAATGCTGGACCACCAGGGAAGGAGCCCTGCCATGTATCAAGCAGGGAGGGGGGACGAAAATAAAAATAATAATTAAAGAAAAAATAATAAGAAAAAAATATATTAAAATAATAAAAAAATAATAATAAATAAAATAATAAAATTGCCCACCCCCCCACCACTGCAACACACACACACACACTGCACACATACACACACATCACTCATATACACACACACTGCACTCATACACACACACACACACTGCACTCATATACACACACACTGCACTCATATACACACACACACACACACACACACTGCACTCATATACACACACACACACACACTGCACTCATATACACACACACACTGCACTCATATACACACACACACTGCACTCATATACACACACACACTGCACTCATACACACACACACACACACTGCACTCATATACACACACACACACACACACACACACACTGCACTCATACACACACACACACTGCACTCACACACACACACTGCACTCATACACACACGCTGCACTCATACACACACGCTGCACTCATACACACGCTGCACTCATACACACGCTGCACTCATACACACACACTGCATTCATACACACACACACTGCATTCATTATACACACACTGCATTCATTATACACACACTGTAAATAAATATTCAATTAATATATTTTTTTTAGGATCTAATTTTATTTAGAAATTTACCAGTAGCTGCTGCATTTCCCACCCTAGTCTTATACTCGAGTCAATAAGTTTTCCCATTTTTGGGGGGTAAAATTAGGGGCCTCGGCTTATATTCGGGTCGGCTTATACTCGAGTATATACGGTACATTGTATGGACCAGTTTGTACGCTGTCAAAGCTTTGTCACTTGAACCAACTGTCTGTTTCGATTAGAACCTTCTGATATCTGATATATCTTTATTTTCACTGTGCAAAATTTAAATAAAGAGTGTCATAAAAAAAAAAAGAATCCTGGGAAGTGTTGTCTTCCCTTTAATGACTAATCATTGCACAGCCATCATGGCATACATTAGGAACATGTAAAAAAAAACTTGAATACTATGCCTAAGCACTAGACTAGATCATAAGGCCATATTGTATAATGATAATGAAAGTAGCAAAATATAGTCTATATAACAGGCACACTTGGGAGTTTATTTATTCAACAGTGAACTGTGGTTACATTAAAACCAGATAGAGATTTCATGGGTAATAATTATTAACATTATGCTATCTGTAGATTTTTCTATTAGGCAGGGAAATTGCTTGCAAATTATTGAAGCAGCAATTATCACACAAAGCAGAAATCAAGACTTCAGATTAACTAAAAGAGTTGAGGTCTAAAGATATTGATTTCACAAAAAGGAGAAAACAAGTCAGAGAACAATGGATACCAGAACATAGAATAATTGAGAATAATGTCATCTATTTTAGGCTAAGCTTTTTTAGATGATTTAATATTTTTAGATACACTTTTGAAATGATTAAATATTTTGAAAATTATGGACATTATATGATTATTTTTGATACATTGATTTTTTTTATATATGTGATATACATTTTTAATTTTAATATGTTTAAAAATATTTATTTTAAAAACATATCCAAAAATGTAAAGTTTGAGGCCTACGCTAGGTCAGTAATATATGTATGCAAAGACAGAAATAGAAAACCACAACATGGCAATCATATATAGCACATTTATATAGGTATAAGTGAAGCTTCGTTGTTTGGCGTGATAATGGTCATGCCAAAACAAATCTGTGAGGAATCATTCAAGCTTCCAGTGTCTGAAATGATTCCAAAATGGCACTTGGCCTTTCAGTAACAAGGTTGTAGGATGCCAAACAGGCAAGGGCAACTACCCTTACACAACCTAGCTGTCTCTCATTAATGAGAAAATGCCAATAAAAAACAAACTATTTAACAGTTGTCAATGCTATGGATTCCAGGTTAGCTAACACAGCATGGGGTAAATACAGCTCTGAATTCAAAGAGTTAGTGTCACAATGTGATTTAGAGAGCATGATAAGGTTTAAGAAGCAAGGTGAATGGTTATAGTTAGGACCCACCTAAGAGGTCTGCCTTGACGTGGCAGGTGGACATATCCTCTCATGGCCATTGGAGGTAACTAAAAACCTCCATTTGTTTAAAAATACATAGGAATGTGGAAAGAGCACAGGTAACCTTTTTTTCTTAAGGTTGGACTTAAAGCATGGTATTTATTTATAAAATATTTCACCAGGATGGATACATTGAGATTCCTCTCGTTTTCATGTATGTCCTGGGTCCACAAAACATTGCATTGATACAATAGGGTACAATATTACAAAAATACAATATACAAACTCTACAAATATATATATATATATATATACAGCTGCGTACATACCGCTGCCCTGCGTACTGGACTGGACAGTTGCGGGGACTGGGTACCAGCTGCCACATTTTGCGGCCCCTGCCCATGTGACAAACCGCCGGGGCCGCATGTTAAGGGGTCCATCGGGTGGCCATGCTGTCAGGGCCACCTGATGGATATGGATTGTGAGGGGGCCTGGTCTGCGCTGGGCGCTTTAACAGCGTGACCGGGTCCCCTACATCATCGCTGCTGGGAGGAAGTGACTCCCCGGTCACTCCTCCCAGCATACAGAGAGCCCGCGCGGGAGGAAGCAGGAAGGAGGAGGGAGTGTGTATGTGTTTGTGTCTATGTATGTGTCGAGGGCCCACGGATCGGGTGAGGGAAGGGGAGAGAGGCAAGGGGGGGGGCCCACGGAGCAGTTTCGCACCCCATGGATTGTGTGTACGCCACTGTATATATATTACAATTACACATATATAAATTTAATAAATAACAGGTAATAAATATATTCAACCATGACAGGTGCATTCTGTGCTGAGGTATATTGCCATAGATCTCTTAAAAGATTTTAGATTGAATGAAGATTTGACTGTGTCCCTGAGGTTATTCCATAATTGCGGTGCTCTGTAGGAAAAGGAGGATTGAGCCACTTTATTTTTGTGTTACGGTATGCTAAATATCGTACTAGTACTGGATCGGAGGTTATGGGAGGTGGGAACAGCCTAGGGCTGGTTTTACAAGGAATTGCCATTTACTTGTGCAAATGCTTCCTTATTCATATTTATTTCATGAGTATGAGTGAGCTAGCAGGTCAATATGCACTTTGAGCTTCTCTAGCATCTTTAATCATAAACTATGAGAAACATGTACCTTACGTTCCAAAAAACTCTGCAAACCTATACACTAGAACGTAGAGGGAAGGTCAATGTCATTGGGTCTACTTAATAGAATTTCAATAGCCCATATTTGACATTTAAGCTCCTCAATTCTACAATTTTAATCAAGTTTAATTGGTTTCTGGATTGATCTGAACTCTTCAAATGAAAGATACAGTTGAAGTACAACATTATTATTAATAATACAATAAGTGTTACTGTTCTCTTTATAGTTTTGACCTTTCCATTAATCTGTTCAATATAGAATTATCTACTTAACCAAAGTGTATTAGCAGGGGCGGACTGAGAACCCTCAGGGCCCCCGGGCAAAATAAATCAAGGGCCCCCTTACAGGCCCCACCCATACTCCGCAGCAAGCGCCACCCATGTCCCGCCTCCATGCACCGCCTCCAGCCACACCCTACACAATCTTTAGACACAAGGAACAAAAGTGCAATAATCCCTTCGAGGCCCCAGTAGAGACTACAATTGAGGGCTAATGGGCCATGGAGGGGGGTCTTTCTAGCAGAGGCTATCTCAGTGTCCTTTAGAGAGTGTGTTAGAAAGAATCCCCTCCAGGCCCCATTAGAGACTACAATGGAGTCTAATAGGCTTGGAAGGGGGTCTTTCTAACAGAGGCCATCTCAGTGTCCCTGCTGGAAACAGTCGCCTCCAGGCCCCAGTAGAGACTACAATTGAGGGCTAATGGGCCATGGAGGGGGGGAGCATTCTAGCAGAGGCTATCTCAGTGTCCTTTAGAGAGTGTGTTAGAAAGAATTTCCTCCAGGTCCCATTAGAGACTACAATGGACATAGCTCACTGATACCTAGGCCAAGTTAGCTCCTCTTACCTTAATTACTGTTGCTGGCTGGCAGTCTGTGGGCTTGCTGGAAGGCTGTGGGCTTACTGGCTGCGGCTGGCAGGCTGTGGGCTTGCTGGCTACTGCCGGCAGGCTGTGGGCTTGCTGGCTGCGGCTGGCAGGCTGTTGGCTTGCTGGCTGCGGCTGGCAGGCTGTTGGCTTGCTGGCTGTGGCTTGCTGGCTGCGGTTGGCAGGCTGTGGGCTTGCTGGCTGTAAGCCTAACTGGTGGCCTGTGGGCTGGCTGGCTGGCCGGCCTGTGGGCTGGCTGGCTTGCTGGCTACTGGGGCACTTGTAGATTATTTAAAGAAATAATCCATGCACAATAACCACTACTGCTCTGTGTAGTCGTTATGGTGCCAGGAGGGCCGGACCCCCCTTTCAGAGTAAGTAGTCAAACCCTTTAAGAACAGTTTGACAACTTACCTGGGGTCTGCTGGGATATGAGGCTGTAGTAGGGTATAGGAGCAGTGGTGCAATGTGTAAGGGGTGCCGTGTGTGTGAAAGGTTCAGTGTGTGTGAGGGGGTGTAGTGTGTGAATGTGAAGGGTGTGTGGGGCAATGTTAGTATGGGGGGCTGTGTGTGTATGGGTGGGCAGTGTATGTGTGTGTGAGGCAATGTGTGTAAATGTGTATGGTGTGTGTGGGTGTATGGGGGGGCAGTGTGTGAATGTGTATGGTGTGGGGGGGCAGTGTGTTTATGGGGCTAGAGTTCACTCTCACCACTGCGACCACCAGGAATCCCTGGTGGTCACAGTGTTGAGAGTGAACTCTAGCCTGTAGCTCCAGGGCTAGTTTACTCTCGCAAGAGCCGTAACGTTGCCGTGGTAACCGCGGCAACGATCTGTGCTCGCGCAAGGACCCAGAGGAGCTGCAGGCTGAGCTCCCGGGTCCTCTCTTCCTCCCTCCCCTGCCGGCTGCCCGCACAGTGCCTGCGGACAGGGGAGGGAGCAATTGCCCTCCTCTTACTCCCCCCCTCCCCCTACCCCCCTCCCCCTCTTCTTACCCCCCTCCCTTTCTCTTCTTACCCCCTCCCTTTCTCTTCTCCCCCCCTCCCTGTCTCTTCTTACCCCCCCTCCCTTTCTCTTCTTACCCCCTCCCTCTCTCTTCTTACCCCCTCCCTTTCTCTTCTTACCCCCCTCCCTTTCTCTTCTTATCCCCCCTCCCTCTTTCTTCTTACCCCTCCTCCCTCTCTGTTCATTCCCCCCCTCTGTTCATTCCCCCTCTCTCTGTTCATTCCCCCCTCTCTCTGTTCATTCCCCCCTCTCTCTGTTAATCCCCCCTCTCTGTTAATCCCCCCCTCTCTGTTCATTCCCCCCTCTCTGTTCATTCCCCCCTCTCTGTTCGTTCATCCCCCCCTTCCTCTGTTCATTCCCCCCCCTCTGTTCATTCTGATCCCCAACCCCCCCCCCTCCCTCTGTTCATTCCCCCCTCCCTCTGTTCATTCTGATCCCCAACCCCCCCTCCCTCTGTTCATTCCCCCCTCCCTCTGTTCATTCCCCCCCTCCCTCTGTTCATTCCCCCCCCTCCCTCTGTTCATTCCCCCCCCCTCCCTCTGTTCATTCCCCCCCTCCCTCTGTTCATTCCCCCCCCCTCCCTCTGTTCATTCCCCCCCCTCCCTCTGTTCATTCCCCCCCCTCCCTCTGTTCATTCCCCCCTCCCTCTGTTCATTCCCCCCCTCCCTCTGTTCATTCCCCCCCTCCCTCTGTTCATTCCCCCCCCTCCCTCTGTTCATTCCCCCCCTCCCTCTGTTCATTCCCCCCCCTCCCTCTGTTCATTCCCCCCCCTCCCTCTGTTCATTCCCCCCCCTCCCTCTGTTCATTCCCCCCCCCTCCCTCTGTTCATTCCCCCCCCCTCCCTCTGTTCATTCCCCCCCCCTCCCTCTGTTCATTCTGATCCCCAACCCTCTCTCTTTGTTCATCCCCCTCCCCCCCCCCCCCCGTTCTTACCCACCCCCTCCCCTGTAGCGTGGCCGAGCTGCTGTGTGGTCCGCGTGCCCGGCCGGAGTGATAGGAAGGTGCACCTTCCTGTCAGTCCGGCCGGGTACAGGAAACAGAAACTTCTGTTCCGCGCGGAACAGAAGTTTCTGTTTCCTGTACCCGACCGGACTGACAGGAAGGTGCACACTGAGCACCTTCCTATCACTCCGGCCGGCACCGCGGACCACGCAGAAGCTACAGGGGAGGGGAGGTGAGAAGCTGCAGCCGCCTGAGGCTCTGAAGAGAGCGCTCAGGCGGCTGCAGGATTTAAAGGGGCGGCCGGGCCCCCTGATGGCGGGCCCCCCTCCCGGCCGGGCCCTCGGACCATGTCCGAAGTGCCCGACCGGTCAGTCCGCCCCTGTGTATTAGAAGAAGTAGACTTATGCTTGGGTTTTTTTGAATAAAGAAAATGTATTAGCAATGAGAGTTATATGTTGTTAATATTAATAGATGTACTGCTCACATCTCAAAGCACTGTCAGACATAATTAATACATTCATTTAATTTTAATCACTTAATTATAACGAGGTATAATTTGTTTTTATCTAATACTGAAAGATTCAAAGCTGAGATGACCTTGTAGAAATTTTGACCTGACCAAGTTTTACTATACCATGGGATTTATTCTGTGAGTCTTTGACAATGATACACTGTGCCATGTTTATAGAATGGTTGGAACAAACACAATATATTATTGAGATTTAAGAGATTGAAATGGTAGCATCATGATTTTTTTTTTTTTTTTTAAAAACACGATTTTCAACATGTTTTGCTGAGTAGAACAAGGATACATACTAGACTATGTATCATTACAAATTTGTTGGAACTTGGGGTACCATGAGCTAGACAACATGGCCTTTTTGGTGTGTTGACCATACTCTTATAACTTTTATTGGTAGTTGTGAGTACTGTTATCTTCATCACAGATTTTATACTAGGTAAAATTAGAAGACCCTATCATGATAGGCTCTCCATCCAACAAGATTAGATCCCTGTCATCCCCAGGTTTTTTTTCTGTTTTATTTTATTTTTTATGAGGCTGAATGCATTATTCATTGAACATCGACTGAAATGTATGGAGTTTAAATGTCATTCTTGAATAGAGACAGGCTTTATTTTCTAGAGATACTCACCACTTTTAAAGTTACAATAAACTCTATAGTTCATCCCATTATACAAGAGTTCCTGTTCACTCACGTCTGGGTGCAGAGTTTTAATCGAAACTTTCATCAAATTTATCAAAATTAGGGAACCTGTGACATATTGGGTAAGCTTGGAGCCTTCAACATACAAATTGTCAATCTAATGCCTGGCGTTTTCCCTTATTATGATATATCAGTAGCAAACTCAGAAGTTTGCTTAGAAGTGAAGAATAAATGGCTATGGTGCTAATCTGGTATGGTGCAAAAACTATCTTTTTTTTGTAAATCTGTTTTTATTGAAGAGTTGTTCAGACAGTCGATACATACGTTAAGAAGATTTGCATTTTGGGACATGCAGGTCTCCTACATTTCATCAGTTTGAGAATACTATCCGCATCGTTTTAAGGTTATTGACTAGTTCGAGGATCAAAGTTGTAATTTGATCCCCTGGTTCTTTTGGCTTGGTAACCGAATCTTTGTGCAAAAACTATCTTATGTAAAACAGCCTACTTATAGAGTCTCCTTCTGATCTTATCCTTTGTATCCTCCTTATAATGTAAAGTGAAATTTAAAGCTTTATAACCCCAAAGTTGTTCCATGCATAGGTTTTGCTGCAAGCAGAAGTCTTTCCCTGTTTATATGCCAGAGGCTTGCTAGGAGAGTCTGACAAGCACTACAGCCCCAAATGGAGTGCTGGTAAGCCACAGGTCTAATTTTGGCTCTATTTCATTGTAAGCCCCAAGTCCTCTGTAATATTGAGAGTGGAATAATAACTTCAATTATATCGTTTGTGACAATGCCAGTTTAATACATAGTATTTTAAGTTAATCATACAGCACAGTGTGATATTGCTATGGATTCCGGGTTAGCTAACACAGCATGGGGTTAATACAGCTCTGAATTCAAAGATTTAGTGTCACAATGTGATTTATAGAACATGATAGGTTGGACTTAAAGCATGGTATATGGCTGCTTTTACATGGAATTTCTAGCAAAAAAATGTGGCCATAACATTTATCCTTGGGCTGAAACCACCTAGCAATGCCCCTTCTCCATGTATTTTGTTGCTCATAGCAACAGCAATTGGGAGTAAGCTTTATTTTTATCTGCTTTATGAACATGTTTGCCATTCTCAAAGGTTTAAAAACATGCTTTATTCTGTAAGATATCAGACTGCTATTGGGAAGGCTAGGATTATCTGAGAATCCCTACTCTCTTCTGGTTCCCATAGAGGTTGCAGATGTACACCAATCCATATAAATTGAAAGAGAATAATGTATTTCTTTGTGCATATTTCTCTGCATTTGCAATCCATTGCCTCCATAATACATTAAAAGGGCGAGAAGCTCCTTTCTCAACTGTCTCTTTAGCAGTCAAATTAAGATGGTTTGCGATGTTGAGACATGCTGCCAAGTTAATAGCTTGAAGTCCAAGTACTATCATCTGGGCTGATGATAAGGAAGATCACATATGGTAATATATACAATCAAATCTAACAGCTGTCAATTCAGGAGTAAACATGTAGATGTTTGGCACCACTTGGGGTTTGGTGATATTACGATCATACCATATGTTCATGTTCTTTCCAAGATGGTATCAGTCAAGCATGACACATGGTTATTTGCTAGCCTGCCATTTCATGCTTCACTAGGCACAATCATGGCACAACTGTTTAATTTTGCAGTGATGGCATAGTTATCATTACAGATCTCACATTTGAGTAAGTTACAGCCGACAGATTTATTGTACAAAAACTCACATCACCATCCTAGCAGGTTTAACTTTTATCACCTTGATAACCTGACTCTTGATTATTATTATTATTGGCATTTATATAAACAATTACAAAAAACTTACAGGAACGATAGGTTGAAGAGGACCCTGCTCAAACAAGCTTACAGTCTACAGAAGGTGGGTTATAAAACACAATAGGAGAGGAGATAGCAATCAAACAAGGTGGAAGAGAGCAAGGCAATGCTGGTAGATCGCGGACGGCTTTTTTACCAGCGGGAGGTGGGAGCACAGAAAACACCTCTCCCGCTGGTCACTCATTGTAGCGGAATCCCAAATGAGTGAATAACTCACTCGGTACCCGGCCATTGTACTCAGGTGCCGGACGTTTTGAGTAAATAGTGTCCAGCCTCAGAGGGGATGGGAGCTGCGAGGCTAGGACGTGGCATTGCTTTAAGGTCTGAAGGCCACTGGGATACATAATGTAATATCTCTGCGGTGGAGTGCTGTGGGAGAGCGAAGAGCAGCAACACCTCGTGGGACTTGTGTGGAGCAATTATGAGAAATCGTAAGTATGTGTATGAGAGCCAGTGTGTGTGTAAGAGCCAGTGTGTGAGTGTGTGTGTATAAGAGTCAGTGTGTTTGTAAAAGCCAGTGCGTATTTGTGTAAGAGCCAGTGTGTGTGTGTGTGTGTATAAGAGCCAGTGTTTGTGTTTGTGTAAGAACCAGTTTGAGAGAGTGTGTGTGTGTGTGTGTGTATAAGAGCCAGTGTGTGTGTGTATGTAAAAGCCAGTGTGTGAGTGTGTATAAGAGCCAGTGTGTGTGTGTGTGTAAGATACAGTTTGATTGTGTGTGTAAGAGCCAGTGTGTGTGTGAGTGTGTAAGAGCCAGTGTGTGCGTGTGTTTGTGTAAGAGCCAGTGTGTGAGTGTGTGTGTATAAGAGTCAGTGTGTGTATAAGAGTCAGTGTGTTTGTAAAAGCTAGTGCGTATGTGTGTAAGAGCCTGTGTGTGTGTGTGTGTGTGTGTGTGTATAAGAGCCAGTGTGTGTGTTTGTGTAAGAACCCGTTTGAGTGTGTGCGTGTGTGTTTGTGTGTTTAAGAGCCAGTGTGAGTGTGTATAGAGCCAGTGTGTGTGTGTGTGTAAGAGCCAGTGTGTGTGTAAGAGCCAGCAAGTGTGTGTGTGTTTGTATAAGAGTGTGTTTGTAAAAGCCAGTGCGTCTGTGTGTGTGTGTATAAGAGCCAGTGTTTGTGTTTGTGTAAGAACCAGTTTGAGTGTGTGTGTGTGTGTGTGTGTATAAGAGCCAGTGTGTGTGTATGTAAAAGTCAGTGTGTGAGTGTGTACAAGAGCCAGTGTGTGTGTGTGTGTGTGTGTGTGTGTGTGTAAGATACAGTTTGATTGTGTGTGTGTGTGTGTGTGTGTGTGTGTGAGTGTGTAAGAGCCAGTGTGTGAGTATGTGTGTGTGTGTGCGTGCCAGCAAGTGGGTTAGTGTGTTCCATTCTTATGTATTAATTTTTGCACATACATACACACATACAAACACACACACACACACTACAGAGAGGAGTGAGAAAATCAGAGGGGGAGAGCTACACGATGGGGGGGGGTAAGAGACCGAAGGTGGCAAAAGAGATAAGATACATTAAAGGTGTAAAGAAGGGGAATAAAAGACATAATGGGGTTAAAAGGCCACAAAAGGTAGGATAAATACTCAAAATCAACAAAAGAATGACAGACTGGGGGTAAAATATTCAAAAAGTAAAACAAAATGTGCACCTTCCTTCACTGTTTCCAGGCAACAGAATGATCCGCTCTGACACTGGATGCGGCGGTGAGGTCGGAGCCCGTCGGCAGCAGGGCGCAGCAAGCAGACATACATCCATTGTGAGTGGAGTGTCTGCTTGCTTACATTTTATTTTAAATGGATACTGCTGTAAGGGGCTGGGCAAGGGTTTGTAGAAGGGGTGACAGGAGTTTTGTAGAAGGGAGACAGGTGTTTTGTAGAAGGGAGACAGGTGTTTTGTAGAAGGGAGACAGGTGTTTTGTAGAAGGGAGATAGGAGTTTTGTAGAAGGATGACAGGTGGTTTGGAGAAGGGGGTGACAGGGGTTTTGCAGATGGGGTTAACATGGGTTTTGCAGATGGGGTTAACATGGGTTTTGTAGAAGGGGTAACAGAGGTTTGTAGTAGGGGTAACAGGGGTTTTGTAGAAGGGGTGACGTGTTTTGTAGAAGGATGACAGGTGGTTTGGAGAAGGGGATGACAGGGGTTTTGCAGATGGGGTTGACAGAGGTTTTGTAGTAGCCTTCCATTTGTTCAGTGCCCTGTTGTGGTATCTTCGCGATCCTAATAGTGTGTTCCTTATTCTCAGAATTCCTGGTTTCCTGATTTGTCTTGTCTAACAACTCTCCTTTTTGTACTGACCTTGCTTTGTTCCTTGACCTTGCTATTTCTATTAAGCACAGCACTCTACAAATGGAGAAATAAAGGATAGCCGTGTATTACGGGACTTTAAAGTATAGTTTTAAACACTGCGTGTAGGTTTGTTATACTTACACACAGGTACACGGATACACACACTGACACATGCAAGTGAAGATATACACATTTTAGCCACCCTCCTGTTTTACACAGATACACATACAGGTGCACAGATACACATACACTGACACATGCAGGTCAAAAGATACATATGTTAGCCACCATCCTGTTTCCTACATTTTGGATATTCAATTAATTATTAACTATTTGTATTGTAGATTTGCTAAACTATAAACAAGCTTATTTTTAACATTTACGTGTGCTACATTGGCATCTCAAATACTTGGTTCCCCTAATTTAACAGTGCAGATGTTCCTTCGAATTTGATAGGAATTTTAGTATGGAGGAGAACAATGCATTCCAGCTAAGATATCCCTCCAGAGAGCAAAATGCTGGCTATTTGATCAGTATGAATGAACTGAGTAATGACTTGAAATGCTGGTTTGACACTGTAATAAAGAGATGTCAAGTTATTTCTGTGTCAGTGAGGCAGGAATGGTGTTATCAGAGGCCACAACTCACCAGACCAGGATTTACTGAATCCTGTAGAAGTCAAAAGAATAAGCCTTCAGGCTTAACATGATCTGGATTGTATTTAATTTTTTATTTATGAACTTGCAGGGTTTGCTTAACAGAAAGAAACATTTAAACATGGATTCTATTTTCAAATAGATCATTGACATCAAGGGCAAAATGCATCTAAAATTATTCACTATGAAATAATAATGATAATATAATACTATTAGGGAGTGTGTATATATGTGTGTCTCTCTCTCGCTCTCTCTTGATATCCTAGTATTCACGTCAGGGCTCATGGATTGATTTATATTCTGCCTAGGCATAAATATTTCAAGCACTGTATGACCCAAAAACATAGATATAAAGACACATAAAAGTGTACCGACACACAAATACTTCAATTTTGTGGCATAGATATTGAATTGCTGTAGACATAAAATGTACAATTCCTTTGTCCCCATTGATATCTTAAATTATTTGGTGTTCCTAATTTAATATCAGAGGCTTTGCATGCAATAGCAGTGTTAATAAGGACGAGAACTATGAATAATTATTATTTTATTATTTATATAGCGCCAACAAATTCCGTAGCGCTGTACAATGGGTGGACTAACAGACACATAATTGAGATAAGACCACTGGACGTACAGGAACAGAGGGGGTTGAGGGCCCTGCTCAATGAGCTTACATGCTAGAGGGAGTCGGGTATACTGACACAAAGGGTTAAAGTAGGGGAATTAAATAGTTTGTTAGAGAAGGGTTTATTGAGTGCTTGGTAGGTCATTTTTGACAGTTGCAGGAAAGGGGTCATGGGGTGGGGGATGAGAAGCCTGTTGACAGTTTAATTGATACGCTTTAATGAAGAAGTGAGTTTTCAAAGATTTTTTTGAAGGAGAGAAGGCTGGGTGAAAGTCTGATTGAGGAGGGAAGGGAGTTCCACAGAATAGGTGCAGCCCTAGAGAAGTCTTGAAGGCGAGCGTCAGAGGTGGGGTTACGGGCAGAGGATAGGCATAGATCTTGGGCTGAGCGCAGGGGTCTCGATGGGACATACTTGTGTATGAGGGAGGATAGGTATGTTGGAGCAGCATTATGTAGGGATTTATAAGCAAGCGCCAGAATTTTGAATTGGGCCCTATATCTAACTGGAAGCCAATGCAGGGACTGACAGAGCGTGGAGGCGTAGGAGGTGCGACCGGACAGGAAAATAAGACTCGCAGCCGTATTCATTATAGATTGCAGCGGTGCAAGCTGGGAACATGTAAGACCGGTGAGAAGGGGATTGCAGTAGTCGAGGCGTGAGAGAACAAGTATCTTAGCCGCGTCAGATATGGGCGGATGCGCGCTATGTTCTTGAGTTGGTAGCGACAGGATTTGACTATCGATTGGACATGGGGAGTAAAAGAGAGGTCAGAATCGAAAAGAACCCCTAGGCAGCGAGCCTGTGAGGTAGAGGTGATAGTAGCGCCGTTGACTTGGATGGAGACTGACACAGGAGTAGCAGCACTTGAGGGAGGAAAAACTAGAAGTTCTGTTTTGGACAGATTGAGTTTAAGGAAGTGAGCAGCCATCCAGTTGGAAATAGCAGAGAGGCAGTCAGAAACACAAGTCAAGGTGGGCAGAGAGAGATCAGGGGAGGACAGGTAGATTTGCGTGTCATCTGCATATAAATGATATTGGAAGCCAAAGGAGCTGATGAGTTTACCAAGGGAGGCAGTATAGATAGAGAACAATAGGGGGCAGAGGACAGAACCTTGGGGGACGCCGACAGAGAGGGGTTGGGGAGAAGAGGCAGAATCAGAGAAAGAAACACTGAAAGAGCACTGGGAGAGGTAGGAGGAGCACCAGGAGAGAGCAGTATCCCGTAGACCAAAGTTATGAAGAATGTGAAGAAGCTGTTGATGATGATCAACAGTGTCAAAGGCGGCAAAAAGCTCAAGGAGGATTAGGATAGAGTATTGGCCGTGAGATTTAGCAGCAATTAAATCGTTGGATACTTTGGTCATAGCAGTTGGTCACAGCAGTTAATAAAAAAAAACATACACTTATAAATACAGTGATACCTCGGTTCACGAACTTAATTCGTGAACTGACTCTGGTCGCGAACCGAATTGGTCGTGAACCGAGGCACATTTTCCCATAGGGTTCAATGTAAATCCGGTTAATCCGTGCTGACTTTTTTTGGGGGGTTTTTGAAGCCCAAAAATATGAAACAAATGACAATACACATTAGTAAAGTACAGTATACTGTAGTTATTTATTAAGAGAGGACAGTAAGGTGGGAGGCAGTTATTGTTTGGGGGGAGAGTCCCCCTCCATAAGGACATCAGGGAGATCTTCTTCAGGGGTTTCCTCTCTCCTTTGTCTCCTAGCTGCAGGCTCAGTTTGTCTGAAAAATCTGTCCAATGTCACTTGTCTCTTTCTGCGCTGCATAACCCTCCGGAAATGAGAGACCACATTATCATTCATGAGATTTAACACTCTGTTTGTGACAGTAATGTTGGGGTGGTGCTTTTCAAAGAAATCATGGCACTCATTCCATTTTTGCATAATGGATTTTATGGCATCACTGCTAACCTCCTCCCTTTCTTCTTCCTCCTCATTGGAATGCTCCTCAAGAAGTGCCTTCTGCTGCTCACTGTGGAGTTCATAAAGTTCTTCCGTGGTCAGCTCCTCCCTATGTTCCTCAACAAGCTCTTCCACATCAGCACCATCAACGTCCAGACCCATATTCTTGCCCATGGACACAATTTCCTCCACTACCTCTGCATCAGACCCTTCTAAGTCATGTTCACGTTCAGCGACACATTCTGGCCACAGTTTCCTCCAGGCTGAACTTAGGGTTCGGGAAGTGACCTCTTCCCAGGCTTTGTCAATGAGGTTAATGCAGTGGACAACATTGAAATGTTTCTTCCAGAATTCTTTCAAAGTCAAGGATGTCTCTGAAGTGACATTAAAACACCTAGTGAAGAGCGCCTTTGTGTACAGCTTCTTAAAGTTGCAGATGACTTGCTGGTCCATGGGCTGCAGAAGTGGTGTTGTGTTGGGGGGGAGGAACTTTACCTTGATGAAGTCATACTCAGCATCCATATCATCCACCAAGGCTGGAGGGTGTGCTGGGGCATTGTCCATCAGAAGAAGGCACCTTTCAGGCAGCTGGTTATCAGAAAGATATTTTCTGACGGTGGGTGCAAACACCTCGTGCAGCCATTCCATAAATTGCCTTGTGACCCAAGCTTTGGCATTGGCTCTCCACATGACGGGCAGTCTGGCCTTGTTCACATTTTGTTCCCTAAATGCACGAGGGGTCTGAGAATGGTACACCAGTAGTGGTTTAATTTTCAGATCGGCGCTTGCGTTGGCACACAGCAAAAGGGTCAATCTGTCCTTCATGGGCTTGTGCCCTGGTAGGGCCTTTTCCTCCTGTGTGATATAGGTTCTGTTCGGCATTTTTTTCCAGAAGAGCCCTGTTTCATCACAGTTGAACACTTGTTGAGGGACGTATCCTTCTGTCTTCATGAATTCTGCAAATTCTAACTTGTAAGCTTCTGCTGCGGCCTTGTCAGAACTGGAAGCCTCACCATGTCTAATCACACTGTGGATGCCAGTTCTCCTGCGGAATTTTTCAAACCACCCTCTACTGGCTTTAAATTCGTCACTTGCTGCACTTGTAGAGGGGCTTCTTTGCTGTAAATCACTGTGCAATTTCCTGGCTTTCTCACAGATCATAGCTTCACTTACACTATCACCTGCCAGCTGTTTCTCATTCAACCACACCAACAAAAGTTTTTCCACCTCTTCCAGCACTTGTGTCCTCTGCTTGGTTAACATTGTTACTCCTTTTGCAACATCAGCTCCTTTGATGGCGGCTTTGTTTTTCAGAATAGTCGAAATTGTTGACTTTGCCATCTTGTACTCCGAAGCCAGATCAGTCACACGAATACCACGGTCATGCTTTTCTATAATTTCCTTCTTCAGCTCAATGGTTATTTTCTTCACAACCTTGCTGTCACCTTTACTACTGCTGTGCACTTTCTTTTTGCCACCATGCTTGCGCTGCACATTCTTGTCACTTGCATTTCCACTTTGCACATTGTCACCTGCATTTCCACTTCGCACATTGTCACTTGCATTTCCACTTTGCACATTGTCACCTGCATTTCCACTTCGCACATTGTCACTTGCATTTCCACTTTGCACATTGTCACTTGCATTTCCACTTTGCACATTGTCACTTGCATTTCCACTTTGCACATTGTCACTTGCATTTCCACTTTGCACATTGTCAACTGCATTTCCACTTTGCACATTGTCAACTGCATTTCCACTTTGCACATTGTCACTTGCATTTCCACTTTGCACATTGTCACTTGCATTTCCACTTTGCACATTGTCACCTGTATTCAGGGGTGTATCCTGGTTTTGTGCTGCCCTAGGCAGGACAAAACTCAGGCGCCCCCCTCACCCCCAACCCCCCCCCCCCCCCCCCCCCCGCCACCCCCACCCAACCCTTCCCCCGCCTTCTAAATACACACACACTGACAGATACGCATCCATTAGCTAACTGTTAGCTAATGGATGCGTATCTGTCAGTGTGTGTGTGTGAGTGTATGAGTGTGTCTGTTAGTGAGTGTGTCTGTTAGTGAGTGTGTCTGTTAGTGAGTGTGTCTGTTAGTGAGTGTGTCTGTTAGTGAGTGTGTCTGTTAGTGTGTGTCTGTTAGTGTGTGTATGTCAGTGTGTGTGAGTGTCTGTTAGTGAGTGTGTCTGTTAGCTGCTAACAGACACACTCACACACTCACTAACAGACACACTCACACACACTGACATACACACACTAACAGACACACACAGTCAGACACACACACACACACTCTAACAGACACACTCACTAACAGACACACTCACTAACAGACACACTCACTAACAGACACACTCACTAACAGACACACTCACACTCACTAACAGACACACTCACATACAGACACACTCTCACACACACACACACTCTAACAGACAAACAGACACACTCACACTCACCAACAGACACACATTAACAGACACACTCACACACACTGACACACTCACACACACTAACAGACACACAGTCAGACACACTCACACACACTCTCACACTCACTAACAGACACACACACACACTAACAGACACACTCACACACACTAACAGACACACACACTAACAGACACACTCACACACACTGACAGACACACACACACTAACAGACACACTCACTCACATTAACTCATTTTTTTTTTTTTTAATTTACCCCCCCAGCCTCCTTACCTTTGGGAATGCTGGGGGGGTTCTCCCTCTCCCTGGGGTCTAGTGGGGCTGCCGGTCGGGCTGCTGGGCGGGCGGCTGGCGAGGGAGCACTTCCTCTGAGCTGTCTGCTCAGCTCCCTCGCGCGCCGCACAGTGAGGCTGGGAGGCGGAGCCGGAATATGACGTCATATTCCGGCTCCCAGCCTCACTCTGCGGCGCGCGAGGGAGCTGAGCAGACAGCTCAGAGGAAGTGCTCCCTCGCCAGCCGCCCGCCCAGCAACCAGCCCAGGATGTCTGTTAGCCGCAAGGCTAACAAGGCATTTGCCCTGGGCGTTTGGGGGCGGCTTTTTTTGCCGCCCCCTGGAAAATGCCGCCCAAGGCAAATGCCTTGTTTGCCTCGCGGCAAATACACCCCTGCCTGTATTGCTGTTCTTGTCACCTTTATTGCTGCTCCGCACTTTCTTCTTTCCACTATGCTTCTTGGGAGCCATATTGGGTGTCCAGTGAACTGTACAGTATGTACTGTATGGGATAAAATACAGTATAATCACTTATAATGCTTGCAGAGTACAGTACTTCTTTCTGTGTACTGTATGTACTGTATGTGATAAAATACAGTATAATCACTTACTGTACTGTATAATGCTTGCAGAGTACTTCTTTCTGTGTACAGTATGTACTGTATGTGATAAAATACAGTATAATCACTTATAATGCTTGCAGAGTACTTCTTTCTGTGTCTCTTATTCTTGCTTCTTCTCTCCACGGTCTTCCTACAGGAAGTCCCGACCATGTGACAGCCTGAAATTAGCATTAAAATGGCCGCGGCTTGCGTTCGTGAACCGAGGTGGAGTTCGTGAACCGGAGCATATTTTTACGAACTTTTCTGTTCGTGAACCGAGTTGTTCGTGAACAGAAGCGTTCGTGAACCGAGGTATCACTGTACTACAAAATAATAATAATACCATGAATTGCTGGGTGGCTAAAGAAATGGCCCAAACAACCAAACTCTAAGCCTACATTTCTAACATGAAAAAAATATAATACATCATCTATCTCCCAAAATCACCATTCTTATATGATGGCGGCAGTTGGGGGAAAAAGCTTGATGCTCCTTGTATAAAATCGATAGGCTTAAATTAAATTTCAAGACACAATGACTATATGTATATTTTAATGTTAGACTGGATTTATTGATTTGTATTTACATAGTTACATAGCTGAAAAGAGACTTGCATCCATCAAGTTCAGCCTTCCTCACATTTGTTTTTTGCTGTTGATCCAAAAGAAGGCAAAGAACCCAGTTTGAAGCACAATTTTGCAACAAGCTAGGAAAAAAAATCCTTCTCGACCCCAGAATGGCAGTCAGATTTATCCGTGGATCAAGCAGTTATTATCTTACATTGAAAGATTATATCCTTGAATATTCTGTTTTTGCAAGTATGCATCTAGTAGCTGTTTGAACATCTGTATGGACTCTGATAAAACCACTTCTTCAGGCAGAGAATTCCACATCCTTATTGTTCTTACAGTAAAAAAAACCTTTCCTTTGCCTTCGACAAAATCTTCTTTCTTCCAGTCTAAACGCATGACCTCGTGTCCTATGTAAAGTCCGGTTTGTGAATAGATTGCCACACAATGGTTTGCATTTGAGGAATACACTTTTCCAGTTCAGTTCAACCTGCTTTTATATATGTAAACACTACTTTTGTAATTGCAGTTGGCAGTTGGTCAGCCGTAGATTGTATGAAATTGCCACAGTTGACTGTAATTTTTTAAGTACTTGAAAATAGAAGCATGGCCGGTAGCTGCAATAAGAATATAGTCACTAGAAGGTGGAAGCATGGCCACTGAATGCATTTAAGTTATAGTTAGTAGCAGGGGCGGGCTGGGCCGGGGGGCAGGGAGGCAATTGCCCCCCAGGCCGCCCGAAATTCTTTTAGGACCGGCCGCGGCGGGCCGGCCCTTTAAATGCTGCAGTCGCCGAGCGCTCTGTAAAGAGCGCTCAGACGGCTGCAGCTGCTTCTCCCCTGTAGGTGGCCGAGCTGCACTCCAGTCCGCGGTCCCGGCCGGAGTGATGGGAAGGTGCACACTGAGTGTGCACTTCCTGTCAGTCCGGCCGGGTACAGGAAACAGAAACTCCTGTTCCGCGCGGAACAGGAGTTTCTGTTTCCTGTACCCGGCCGGACTGACAGGAAGGTGCACACTGAGCACCTTCCTATCACTGCATCCGGGACCGCGGACTGGAGTGCAGCTCGGCCACCTACAGGGGAAGGGGTAAGAAGAGTAAAAAGAGGGTAGGGGGGGGGGAAGAGTAAAAAGAGGGGAGGGGGGAGAGTAAAAAGAGGGGAGGGGGGGAGAGTAAAAAGAGGGGAGGGGGGGAGAGTAAAAAGAGGGGAGGGGGGAGAGTAAAAAGAGGGGAGGGGGGAGAGTAAAAAGAGGGGAGGGGGGGAAGAGTAAAAAGAGGGGAGGGGGGAGAGTAAAAAGAGGGGAGGGGGGAAGAGTAAAAAGAGGGGAGGGGGGAGAGTAAAAAGAGGGGAGGGGGGAGAGTAAAAAGAGGGGAGGGGGGAGAGTAAAAAGAGGGGAGGGGGGGAGAGTAAGAAGAGGGGAGGGGGGAGAGTAAGAAGAGGGGAGGGGGGAGAGTAAGAAGACGGGAGGGGGGAGAGTAAGAAGACGGGAGGGGGGAGAGTAAGAAGATGGGAGGGGGCGAGAGTAAGAAGAGGGGAGGGGGGAGAGTAAGAAGAGGGGAGGGGGGGAGTAAGAAGAGGGAAGAGAGGGAGTAAGAAGAGGGAAGAGAGGGAGTAAGAAGAGGGGAGGGGGGATAATAAGAGGGGGAAGTAAGAAGGAGGGGAGATAAGAAAAAGAGGGGGGTAAGAAGAAGAAGGGGGGAGTAAGAACAAGAGTGGGGAGTAATTAGAAGAAGGGGGTAAGAAGAAGAGGGGGGGTAAGAAGAAGAAGGGGATAAGAAGAAGAAGGAAGGGGTAAGAAGAAGTAGGAGGGTTAAGAAGAAGAATGGGGGTAAGAAGAAGAAGGGGGAAGTAATAAGAAGAAGGGGTAAGAAGAACAAGGGGGGGAGTAAGAAGAACACAGGGAGGAGGGGGGGTAAGAAGAACACCACAGGGGGGGTGAGAACATACAGAGGGAGGAGTGAGAAGAACACAGGGAGGGTGGAGGGGGGATGAGAAGAGCCCAGGGAGGGTGGGTGAGTGTGAGAAGAGACCGCTAGGGGAGGGTGGGGGAGAGGAGAGACCACTAAGGGGCAGGGGAGAGCTCTAAGGGACAGCTCTATAGGACAGGGGGCAAGACAGGGAGCTCTTTAACACTACGCGCACACACACACACAATGCATCCCTATACATACACAGAAACAGAACATGCTTCCCTTACACACAGAGAAACACAAAATGCAACCCTTACACACAAAGACAATGCATCATTTGCACACATACACAGAAACATACAATGCAAACCTTTACACACACATGCAAACACACACACTGTTTTTCTTACATACACACAGAAACACAATGCATCTCTTACACTCAATGCACACACATACAGACACACACCTTGCATCCCTTATGCATACAAACACAGATTCACACAATGCATCCCTCACACACAATCAAAAACGCATAATACATCCCTCATACACAAATACACACTGCTTCCACTACACACAAACACACTGCATCACCTGCACAAACTGGTATCCCTATACACTACATACCATAAGCACACATATTAGATAACACATAACACATCCCCTACATACTCCACTCCCTGTGAGCGAGCTCATGAGTGGGTGGAACATATAAGTGGACTTATGAGTGGGCCTTATGGGCATACTCACCGTCAGGCACTGGGGCCCAGACCTTGAGCTGTGTAAGAGGCCCCCAAAAAATGGAGCTGCTTCCAATTCTCCCAGAACGTTGAATTTTGTGACCACAGTTGCAAACAGCCTCCAGAGGTCCTGTTCTACACCAGACCAGTGGAGCCAAACTGCAGCCCATCATCATCCTCATCTAATTGTAAGTAGGCAATCTAGTATATTATTAGTGACACTAATCTATAATTTGCCTCACATTAAAGGGACACTATAGCTTAATGAAGTGGTTGTGGTGTCTATAGCTGGTCCCTGCAGGCTTTTTAATGTAAACACACACTGTGTGCAGCACTGGTGTTAGTTCATATGGCAGATCATATGGGTGGGGCATTGTGATGTCACATGGGGGGGGAGGGCGGCAAATTTATATTTTGTCTAGGGCGGCAAAAATCCTTGCACCGGCTCTGATCCTGGGCAGGTGCACCAGTCTACTGGTGACCCACAGGAGGGGAGTGCACTGATTGCACTGCACTCTCCTCCTGCCCAGACCCGTCTTGACCGCAGTGCAAGTGCCCTCTGCCCCTAATTTACAGTGGCTCACACTCACAACAAGCAGTGCCTGGAGCCCTTTGCAGAGACGGAAACAAAGAGGTTCTGCGGCAGCTGGCCGTCCTGCAAGCATTACATTAAACAGTTGTTCCCCATGCAGCCACAGGTGGCGTTGTGCTGGGAGACTGTGATTACTCTTCACTTCCTCCCAGCCTACAGAGCAGCGCATGGGCGAGAGAGGAGGAGGCATGATTTAATCTTGAATAAATCCTCTAAGCAAACCTTTATAAATTTGGGGGGATCAGCTCTGTTTCCACAGTTTATTGGTGTTTACTCTCATCTCTGTATTAATATTGAGGGATGTCTAAGTAGTAACATCAGTGTGTGTCAGCAGGGCCAGCCGTTGGGGTGGGCAAGCTGTGCGGTCACGCAGGGTGCCATGACAACAGAGGCGCCCGGCGGCCAACACAGCTCACAAGTTGGGTACACCAGCATATTTAATTTAAACGATTCGCTGGTGGTCCACTGGTGCGCACCAGCAGTAGGTGCAGTCAGATCATATCCTCTCCCTCGTGGTTCCAGCGCTCAGTTAGTGAGTCAGAGCACAGGCTCAGAGATTCTCAGCCTGTGCTCTGACAACATTGAAAGTCAGAGCCGTGAAGGAGCGGGTATGGCAAAGAGCTACTGATTAGCATAACATCAATATCCGTTATAAAACCAGAAAAAGGTGGGCATGGATGGTGAACTGATTTGGTGGCGCAATGGGCCACTTGACTGGTTTTGCCCCCCAGGCCTAAGGCTGCCAGCCCTCCCCTGGTTAGTAGAAGGTAAAATCATGACCATTTGGTGCAGGTACAATATAGTGACTAGTAGACTAAAGTTTGGTTCAGCCCCCCAAAAAGATTTTTTTTTTTACAAGACAAATCAAAAGGGTACAGAAATGGTACAATCAGTATATAAATAATATGTATATTTTTGCAGTACACTGAGAGGATAATTTTCATGCCATTTGGTTCACAGATCAAGTGAGAAAAATTAGCCAATAGAGGAAAAACAGAGGCCCAGTAAAAATCTATATTTCTATATGAACGTATTATATATTTATTACATATTTTTTAATGCTCTTCCTTTTTTCCCTCTTTTGGTTACTTCTCAGGGATTTCAACCGATTACCCAAATACGGACAAATTGCAGTTAGTAACGATGGGTCAATTGGTTGTCACTGTACTCATATGAATTATATTTAACCTATATGTGTCTTGTAGTATTATGTATCTGTATGGATTTATCATGATGAATGAGCATGTGACGAGAATGCACAATCTTTATTAACTTTCAGGTTTGGAATTTGTGGATGAGTGAAAGAGTGATAATTTATGTGCAGTGTTGCCCTAATCTCTAAATGCCTAAAACTGACTTAGTTATTTTTCCAATACCATGAAATGTCTTTGAGCTGTGCTGTTAATTTAATTTAATACATTTTCAATTATTTTAATTATTGAGTACACTCTAAATCTAAATCTCTGAAGGAACATTATAGCCATAAACACAACTAATATTCATTGGATTGATTTTGGCCTCTTACAAATGCTGTATTTTCCATTGTTCGGTTCTATTTAGTTTTGATATAAAAAATAAAAAATAAAAAAATGTTTTGCAGCTTTCAGTGGAATAAGCTGGCCAGTCCTGTCTTTTTATCCATGGCCCCTTTTTTTAGGAAATGTGTTACTGGATTGACATCTGCCTCTCAGTACATATTGATAGGGCAAATTTGCCCATCATATGTATGAAGTTAGGTATATGTGATTAGATGGATGAATATAACTAGTTTGGGCTATGAGATTGGAAGGTTGCATACAAGTAGTTTGTGGTGACTAAATGTTGAACATGACTAAGTTAATGGTTGGATGGCAATATGTGCAGGGTGAATGGGGGTAGGTGATGTGCTAAATGGTCAAGTGTACGAACATGACAAGGTTATTGGGTATTACTGGGAGGTGAGGTGTGGCTGTCTGAGTGGGTATTCAGAGTATGTGGCTGAATGGCAACGTGTGGCAATCACTGTTGTGACAAGCGCTCCTTCCCACATACATTTGCCACAGACTCCTGGAGGAATGTGGAAGCTGGCCTCCTGCCCACCAACTATGGAGTTTAAGAGATGCAGCACAGCTCTCCCCTTCTGTCGGTAACCCGGCAACCTCGGGTCCCGGGGCAGTGCAGCTGTGCATTGGCCTGAGGCTATGCCGGTGGCTCATGGTCACAGGGGTCACTGCTGCAGCCGGGCCCTCTGGAGTGACTGGCCCAGTAGCAGTGATGACCCCTGCAACCGTGGTAGGTACGCCACTAGCCCTTATACTGATGCCAGAATAATGCAGGTTAAGGAGAGATGAACTGCGTCAATATGCTGACCCAGAATGACGCAGGTATGAGGAAGGGACTCTAAAAGCAGCAGGTAACCTTTCATTATCATAGAGAATCATTGCTTTGTTCTGATACGATCAGAAAATGATATGATTTGGGGGTTTTTTTTCACTACTTGCCCTAAATTTAAGAAATGCAGTTTTGTACTTCAATGCAATTGCTTTTTAGTGAATATTCAATTTAAATTGTTATCAGTACGATCTAGAATTGTGCTTTTCCGATAAAATCGTTTTAATGCTGACCGCTTTTGGACTAAATTACACAATTCTACATAATTCCCACTACAAATGAATCCAAATAACTGTATAACATTCTCTCCTTAAAGTGATAAAAACTTTCCTTCCTGCATACTAAATAATCAAGTCAATCTCCCAATCCACTCTCATCTCACACAGTTTTAAAATGTAAAAGAACTTACAAAGTGTTTTATTACTTGTCTAACAAATAGGCATTGCCTAACACACGACCAGCACTGTCAATGGGCAGGCATTTAATTGAATTTTAAGATTTTCATGTGTAAATAGGAGCTGTCAAAATGTCATTTGCTAGAGTAAGAACATCTCAATTGCTCTCCTTCCTTGGTAAATGCCCTTTGCAACCAATTAGTCATTTAATTGCCTTTCCCTTTAATACGCAGAATATAGTAATGATATGAATGTATTTATTTGCTCATTGTTTTTAAAATTCATGAGAACACAAAATGTCAAATCGCTGCCAATATACACAGCTCACAAATGTACCAGGATAAATAAACCAGTATCTGAAATGGATACATTGCAAAACATCTCTCTTTTGGGAGTCATTAGGATGTTTACAGAAGATAATGTGTATATTCTCTGCTCTGCCATATAATGGATTTTTTTTTATTGTAGTTTATTTTTTATCTCCTGGAATGATTACCAGTTGCCATCTCATCATAGTCAAATTTTACTGTTATTACTAGATTATAAAAGATTTATATGAACTGTCATATAATGTGTAGTATTCATATATAATATGTTAAACAAAGGTGACCAAAAAGTTGCTTTACTGGACACAAGAATCATAGCAGCTTTAGTTCTTAAAAACCTTATTCCCTGATGTAGGCAGTACTCACAAGTCTGTATTAATGTATATAGGTACAAGAATTTGACGTGCTGAACAAATAATGGGTAGATGCTGGGATTTATTCACTAAACTGTAAAATGTGAAGAACGGATGAAAATTTAAGGCCAAAATAGTTAAGAAACTTTTGGAGATATTTCCTATTCAATAATTTTGCCTTAAATTTACAATTCTCTTGGCAATTCTCAACAAATCAGAGTTTAGTGCTGTTTATTAAACATATCTGATGTGTCTCTCTTTCATAACACCTCTCGCTAAATTTTTCCCACAGAGACCCAATGAACTCTCCATAGAATGTTACCAAGCAAGGAACAACTTCAGCATTCTCTTTCCAGATGGAACAGGACAGTTTTTGTATCCAAAAATGTGCAATGCCTTATATGAGCTATCTATATTATGTTTCTTTATAAATGATCAAGCCATTAGTGGAACGTAGACCATTCTATGGCACACGCATATTCGTTTACTGTACATCTAAGACACTACATCCTATATGGCTTTGTTAAATCCTTGTTGGCAAGAGTTTATCATGTACAAAAACAAAATGTAACACAAATTCTAATATATCAATGAATAATTGGTTAATTGCTTGCTAGTCAACAATGTCTAAAATGCAGTATTAAAATTATGACATCAGAAATAAAAACCGAAATATATAGTATACATTGTGGTAAATAAAAGCACTAAAGTGCTTACAAAATATAGAGCAAAAGCTGGTTGCTCAATCCACAATGCTTGGGTGGCATATCCCCCGCCACAGGGCAATATTCCTCAAATTAGGGGGGGAATATATGCTATCTTTAATATATAGTAGAGACGTACTGGTAACCCAGGTGCTCTGAAACCAGGGCTGGCCAGGCCTCCCTTACAAGATATGCAAAGTAAATAATGGTTCAGGCACTCCGGGATAACTTGACAAGCTTGATAAAGACCCAGAAGGGTCGAAACTTACTGCTTTTGCCCCAATAAAGCTGCTATTTGTTGTTATCCCGGATTGCCTGAAACGTTATTTATTTTGCACCGGTATATATAAGAACAAAAAGCCTTGTGAATTGAGAAAAACATTTTTGTTCTATATTTTGTAAATACTTATTGCATGCATTATATATTTGTTAGTACAAATATATAATGGAGAGGACACCTTCCACTCAAATACCCCAGAGAGCAGATATTACAACTCTACGCTGATCATAAGGAACCATTCTGAGGCTCTGTAAAATGTGAGTGTATATCCATTTATATACTTTATCTAAAGATTATTCCCTGAATATACTATATTGGACCTCTTTGTTTTTCTTTACATATATTACATCAGGTCTGGAGTATCAGTTCTGGATCAAGGGGTACACTTCTTATCCATAAGCGGAATTGTACCGCTCACGAGCAAATGTTGGAGCTAAATCATAGCTCTGAAAGTGTAAGTGCTCCTCGTTGTCCTATTCTTCCTGTGAACATAGATCTATTACAGTTAGTTTCTACCTTTGTGCCTATTTTTGTCAATCCATACCACTTCACACAAGGGTGTCTGGGGTGCAATTCCCACCTCCCCTCAAGAAGTCTTCTATCTACCAGAGAAGAGAAACCTACCTCTATCTTACCAGTATTCCCTCAATGCTTGACTATCTGTTTTGCATCTTGAAAAAGAAACTGGCTTTTTTCATAGGTGGCAAGGAGGGCACCAGACAATTTTGCACAGAATTCATAATAGACTACCTGGAATTATTTTTCCATACTGGCTAATTACTGTCAATGATGCTGGAGTTACACCTCCAGCAGCAGAGTGGTTAATAACTGCATGTGTAACGTTTCAAAGTGTCTGCACGTACTAACTCCAGGCACTTTAACCACTTCAAATCCCTGAAGTGCTCATGGTGCTTGGAGTATCCCTTTAAAGTTTATATTGTTTAGCCTTGACAACTTTACAAGTCACCAAATAACTTTCAAAACTCTTAAAAACATTTCCTAAATTGGTTCGTTCTACTGCTGAAGTACAGTTGTAAATGTAAATATTTTGTGTCTTAAAATATATAGGGATTTTATTTGTATAAAATCTTAAAATAATATGTGCAATTTTTTTGTTGAAAGTTTAATTGGCTCTTTAAGAGAACGTGCAATCTTTTTTGAAAGGCAGAACAGTTAGGTACAGATTCTTGACAGAGTTAAAAAAAAATATATGACTTTTTCTTTATGGTATAAACTGTAGCTTTAAATCTTAAATCTCCTTGGTTACAAAAAGTATTTTTCTTCCTTGACCGCCAAGCAGCTATCCATCAGGAAATATAGGTATCTTGATCATCTGCTCTGACCCAGTTCAATACACGTTTATCATTTTGGAGGATGTTGAGCAAAGACCACATATTCAAGCTGTTTTCATGAGTAATGGCCATGCAGCCTGTTACCATCTGAACGGGACACTTTGGTAAGTTGAATAGTATATTAAAAATCAATTTAAACCAAGGCTGTGGAAAAAAAGATGATAGTCTTATATCAAGAAGCACTGGCTGGCGTATCTCTATCTTATCATTCTTCACAATGCCCTTTAGATTACCGCAATGTATCAGCAATCACAGTGCCTTATAGCGGAGAATCTGAAATATTGTGTGCTGATGACTTCTCTTATGCTGAGTGAACAACAAGGTTTTTGAGAGGTCACATCAAAATCAGAGTGAACAGCAGACATTATGAGACCTTCCCTTGTTTAATAACATCATATTGGTGAAGCAGTATTTTTATTCTACAGTTTTGAGACAGAAAGCTGTGTGAGATATATATATATATTTATTTTTTGTATGTTCAGAGTGGAGTTTGTTCTAAACCATGTTTTAGCAAGTTTGCACACATTCAAAGGCAAATTAAGCACATCCTGCTGCCTGGGTCCAAACGTTAAATTTAGCACCCCTGCACACCAAAATCTACATCCTGGACCCACAGCAACCCCAGCATTATAAAAGGAAACTTTTCTTTGTCCCCAATTTTATATTTCACTTACTCTTCTGCCCCTAGGTTTGTTATACCTCTTCTACTACCTCCCCATTTCATTCTACGCTCCCCTGCTTCCATGTAACTGATCTAATCCATTCCACTGCCCTGCAATTGACATTTACAGTAACGGATCCCCTATACTCGGACTGAGTATATCCGCTGTAGTTCTCCCAAATCCCAAGTAAAGCAGTGATTAAAGCCCTGAGCTACCCAAACATCAGCCTAGACTAGATGAAGGGTACAAGAAGACTGGTTTTATTATGGCCAGATGGCCCACTTATATACACAGGAAGGAAACAGTAAAACACGACCAAAACACACCCACAACATGCCCATTAATATCTGAGTCAGAATGACTAAGTATAAAACATAAAAATGCCATACATAAAACATTATAAAAATATATAAAAAAAAACCCACAAAAATCACATCCTAGTGCTCAGATCAATGCAGTGTAGGGGAAACGCCACCGTGTCAAAGTTCTGACCGGCCGCACACGTGGTCCTATTCCCAAAACAGTTCCGGGGTGTTTGGTGCTTTGGCTGGTCAACTTTCGGGAGCACCTGTGGCCACAATACTGGGTGCTCCGCCTGGGTCTCGGGTAGCGTTTGCTCCCCTTAGTCTCAGGTACCTTCCCTCCAAAAAACACTCTCCTAGCAGATTTCAAAGTCGTTCAAAACCCCGGACCAAGTTGTCCAGGAGCCGCACGGTCACCTCATGCTGAAAACAGTTCTATAACATTCGCGGCTAAGTCCCGCTGAGGAACTCACGAAGTCCTCATGCCAAATTTTGTTCCATAACTATCGCGGCTAAGTACCGTGGTTTTCTTCATGCGAACAGCCGCCAAGGAGCTAGTGTTCGGTTCCATTCGAATGAAGGGAAAGTGCCGAACCAGGGGCACCCAGGGAAAGTTGCTAATGGCGGCTGGGGAGATTTAACTCTCGAACAGGGTCTTTGTATGTGGCCCATTGTCCTTGGGCAGGAGGCTAGCTAGCAGGCTCCTCCAGTAGTTTGTGACAAATGTCCAGGGTAAGGAGCGTTTGTCACATATGCAATGTAATCCCTCCTGTTCTCTCAGTTCATTACCCTGTTGACATATTCCCCCAGTGCATCAGCTGAATGCAGTTTACTCTGATTTAACAACTTTAACCAATATTCAAAGTTTTTTGCCTCCAACTATATTCATGCCATTGCATTGTTCTCAGACAATATTGCCCCAAATAATTGCCCTCTTGCCATATCCTTCAGTATCATCTCCAACAATTTGCATAACAGTGTCATTTGTCCCCTTGATATTTTCCCTGATTCTGCACCCCCCTCTCTCCCCCTTCCCATGTAATTTCATACAATTCCAAATTCCATGCTAATTCCTTAAATTTACACTCCACACTATTTCCACAAATTCCAACAGTAAAGCTTCATCCCTCCATAATGCTATTTTCCACCAATAACCACCACTCAATCTTTCTTCTTGATTCCCATTTCAACACTCATATCATGACTCATGTACAAGTTCTTGAAAACTACTTCAGACTCAGAGGTTGCTGAATAGTTTGAGCAATGCATGTTATTGTTGGTTAATCATGCTCTGCGTGTGCCGTAATGGCGAAAATTTTCTACTGTATTCCAATTTCTGGAGTGACCACAAGATAAGAGAACACCAGGGCAGTAAATGTTAGCACATAATAGGGCAAATATGTTAAATTAGGCAATCAGAGCCATAAATGGATAAAAAAAAAAAAGTAAAGGGTTCTTGTTTTCAAGAGTCTGTTTGATTCCTATTATCAGATTGGAAAATGCATGTTTATTTCAGATGTTTTGCACTGAAATGTCTTTAGCATATGTTTCATATATTATATATTATATAAGTATATATATCTTATAAAATACACAACGATCAGGGATCCAGCTTGTACCACTAAAATGGAAACATGAAATACAACATAGTGTAATAAAGTTACAACTTTGAACACTCGCTTCACATTTCAAGGTTACACTCAAAGATGATGAATTAAGTCAGGCCCTCAAGGTGCCTCCCCTTATATAGGGGGGGTTTTCTTTGCTGGTTACCACGCCAAATCCAGTTATAAGGAAGTCCACACACTCCCAATAGTCGGGTACAAAAAAGATTTATTGGCTTTTAAACAATAAATAACGGTCCTACGCGTTTCGTTCCCCTTAGGGAACTTCCTCAGGGACCAAAATTCAAAATAACAATAAAATATGTAATTACATACACTGCCAACAAAGTGACAAATGCACAAATGAGCCTAATAACCCCCTCCCTCTCCTTCCCTTAAATATGGTGGAGCTGGAAGTCCATTGGTGGTGTGGTGGGTTTACCTTGGACATGACCCAGGTCCATAAGCTACGAACATCAGATGGCATGACCACGCAATTCCCAGATAAAATAGCGTCCGAGTTTCGCTCGTTCTACACCTCGCTATATAAACATCCCTGGACTGACACTCCCGGAGGAGATGGCAATCAAACGGGACAGAATAAGGAGCTACATTGAATCACACGTGGGGACACGACTGCAGCAAGGAGAGTCAGAGATGGATACACCGATCACGGAAGCAGAAGTAGCGGGAGCGATCAAGTCCGCCAAAACGGGCCGTGCACCGGGCCCTGACGGCTTTACCTTGGACTACTATAAGAAATTCCGAACCATATTGCTTCCAAACCTCACCAACGCGTTCAACGCTCTGGTAAACGGCGCCCAGTTCCAACACGAGTCCCTGGCGGCAACTATAATGGTCCTCCCGAAACCGGGGAAGGATCCCGAACTATGCAGCAGCTACAGACCAATCTCACTACTGAATGTGGATGTGAAGCTTTTTACCAAAATCCTATCCACCAGAATTGGGTGAATACTCCCAAAACTGGTCCACCCATACCAGACCGGGTTCATCCCCGAAAGGGAGGCAAGGGACAGCACCCTTAGAGTACAGTCCATCCATCACCTGGCGAAGAGGTCAAATGACAAGCTCCTACTATTGTCAACGGATGCGGAAAAAGCATTCGACCGGGTTGACTGGACGTTCCTTATAGCCACACTTCAAGAAATGGGCTTCGGGGAGAACATGATGAAATGGATTGATGCGCTATACTGATGCCCCAATCCGAAGGTGAGAGTGAACGGAGCGCTTACCGATTCCTTCCCGATTCACAATGGGACGAGACAGGGATGCCCACTCTCCCCCATGCTCTTTGCTCTGGCCCTTGAACCGTTCCTAGAGGCAGTGCGCAACTCAGATGACATCCCGGGCTTCAAAAGCGGTAATACAGCACACAAGGTAGCTGCATACGTGGATGATCTTCTATTTTTTATCACGGACCCGGAAGCGACGATGCCCCACCTGGTCACCATGATCACAAACTACGGAGAGATCTCAGGATTCAAACTGAACATGAATAAATGCGAAGTACTCAACATCAACGTTCCGACAGCCCAAGCAAACGCATTGAAAAACTAGTTCCCATTCCGATGGTGCGCAAACCAAATGCGATACCTAGGTATAGCAATAACCAGAGACCTGGGTGACATGTACCGAACGAACTTCTTACCGCTGCTGCAACGAATACAACAGGATCTGAAAACATGGGCATACCCCCACATATCGTGGTACGGCCGGATTGCAATTCTCAAGATGAATATACTACCACTGCTATTATATCTATATCAGACGATCCCGCAAGCCCTACCGACGGCATATTTCACATCACTTCGATCCGCAATGGTGAAGTTCGTCTGGAATAGGAAACAGGCAAGGCTCCGACAGGAAGTCCTATGCTTACCTCGAGCATGGGGGGGACTGGCGCTCCCTGACCTACGCAAATACCATCATGCGACAGTACTGCAACGTGTACTGGAGTGGCATACCCAACCGGCACACAAACAATGGATCGACCTAGACAAAAACCATATAGGCCCTCCTTCCTGACATCAGTATGGAACTCGAAGAGGTTGCCACGGGTGATTCAGGAACCGACCTCTACTGTAGCGCAGTCACTGAAAGCGTGCGATACCATCAGGAGAGCTCCTCACATGTCTCAAACACCAAGCCCGATGATTCAGATACAACATAATCCTCAGATAGGGGAGGGCTGCCGCCGACGGCATGGACCTTCCTAGGACAGGGAGAATCATTCCCCATACATAGGGTACTAAACAACACGGGCATGACCCCCCTGAGGGAACTACTGGAGGGCAACCAACCCACCAGCTTACAAACCTTCCATTATATGCAACTCAGATCATACTATCAGACACTCCCGGGCAAGGAAACGCTACATCGGGACTTAACATGGTTCGAAACACTCTGCGATAACAAAACTACCCTAGATAAGGCGATATCCCTTCTGTATCAACACATGCTAGTGGGACACCTCACCAACAACGACCAATTCCGCAGACGCTGGGAACGCATGCTGGATACATCCTTCACCGCGGCCCAATGGGATAAGATCCTCATCTTGCACCATAAATGCTCGTCGAGTTCCCAATATCAAGAAACAAACTACAAACTTCTCTCATTCTGGTACAGAACACCTGATAGCCTACACAGGATCTTCCTGAATATACCTGACACATGCTGGAGATGTGGGGATGAGCAAGGTACACCACTGCCCCCTCATTAAGCCATTCTGGGAAGAATTACAGCAGAAAATAGGGGAAATTTTAGGGACGGAAGGAAATCTCAACGCAGAGGCGGCCCTCCTACACTCCACACCAGACCCCATAGGGGCATATAGGAAAAACATTCATAGACACCTGCTGAACGCAGCCAAAGCACTGATTCCACTATACTGGAAACGGATGACTATCCCTACAATAAAGCAATGGATGGAACGTGTAGAAGATATGGGTCTCAAGGACAAAAATGTGGAGAGATGGCGCCCATGGTTACTTTACATAGCAGACCAAAGCACAGACAGGAATGACTGTCTGCAACCCCGAGGAACCCCGCGCCCCCCCCCCCCCCCGGATGGAGACTGAAATCTGTTACGATACACGCGATCCCATAGGCACGGGCAATGCAGTGCTATGATGGCTTTTACAATGAATTGTTTATTGGTTATCTAACATTAGCTTGGATGTCTTCTATATGATGCCCCGATAATGAAAGCTTTCATTTATTGTATGTTAATCTCATTTCAGAGATTTTTAAGATTTCAGGGAGGGTTCATATTATATAAAACAGTGACTTCCACAAGTCCACAATTAAGTCTCAAGTGAAACAGTGCAATTAAAGCAGAGAAAGTACTCCAAAGTTATCCTCAGATCTTCAAGATATGTATTTACAATAAATAGGAAAAATGCATACTGCACAACATAGTATTACTATATTCTCAAATGTAGGCCAATTAGCCAATCACAATTCTGAGCCAAAAAAGAGCCTTCAGAAAATTGCTTTGGTATCTTCCCAGATCTTGAGCTTTATTTTGAATCTCAATATATTTATATGAGGTAAGAGAAAAAGTGCAACCATATAAAATAAAAGCAAAATAAAGCACACTATGCAAATTTATCACTTACACGGAAGTAAATAGTAGCAGTCATAGCATGTCATCATCAGTGCACAAGTCCTACGCGTTTCATCCCAGTTAGAGACTACCTCGGGATAGTTCTGTTGTAAGTGCAGAGTTCAAAGTGCAGATATTGGCTCAAAGATGTCAGTGGCTTATTGTCATACATTTCATAATATAGATTTTCTATGGAGTTGTGCCATATGGCAATATTGTGTTAAAGAGAGGTCCGTGAGGACGTCCAGCATCAGATAACAGACCAAAAGTCAGTTTGGATTCCGGAAGCACCCCCAGTGGCTGTCTGGTAGAGAGCCACGGGGGCAGACCTAGAGCTGCAATGTAAACATTAGCTGAATTAGCTGAAGTGGTCTGGGTACCTAAAGTGTCCTTTTAAGCCCACCACTACAACACGGTACCCCAATATCAGTAGGTCCTACACTAATCCCAACATGGGAGACAAATCAAATAGTGCTAGTGCTAAATAAACTGAAGTGTATGAATACCCCATCACTTTCGGCTCCTTTTTGTTCTCTGGATTCGTTTATTTTGTTTGGTTCTCAAACTGAGACCACCTCAGAGACCCATTAGAACGTGGAACGTTAAGTATCTTGTATGAAAACCACAATGGAACAAACTAATTGAATGCTTCACTGGGTGACCGCCATTTCATGTATGCGAACGCACGTGTTCAGTACAATGGATGGCGGCCATTTTATCTCCCAAACGCAGGCAGCGGGATTTGGTCATCAAGTGCCTGGAACTCATTTTGGCCAGGCACTCCTGCGAACCACGGTCATCATGGACCTGCTGCCCGTTACCCTACACGAATGACGTTAGGGAGATATATACTATCGAACACAGTGAGCATTCTCTACTGATCTGCTTTCGTCTAACTTGTGTGGTTTTCATACAAAACTCCAGGAACAGAGACCGGCTCTTGCCACAACTTCCCTGGAACTATTTTGGGCTTCAACCTTGTGGCAGACTGGTCAAAACTGCTTATATATATAATTGTTATACTTTTCTGTCCCTGGAGATAATTGAGTTTTGAGTTGAGTTTTTACAGTTGAGTTTTTACAGTTCCTGACTCAATTATCTCTCAGGCACAGAGGAGGAGTTTACTGGCGGTCTAAATTTGAAGCCTGTACATTGAACAGTCTTCTCCCAGCATTAAGCCTCAGCTCATGTGTGGGGGGTTATGCTACACCAGCTATATTTTACCTCTGGGATTATTTGCTTGTCTAAATGGGAAAAAGGATATCGGTGGCAGTGATACCTTGGCAGACCACCACACTGTTTATAAGAGCATTGTGAATATATATAATGCAAAATTAATCTGATAAACTGCATTTTTTAAAATTACGTTCATCATATGTTGGAAGCTGTGTATAAGGAGTGTGACGATTCCTAATGTATACACTGGTATATCGACACTATCCTCACTCATGACAATCATGTAATATATTTATAAATATTTTTTGAGACCTGATACTACTAACGATTAGAGAAGCCTCATGAATTGATTGAATGCCTGGTCGATTCTTTTATTTTCAATGTAGAAATTGGATGATTTTTTTGCAAAGACTGTTTAATTCTCTCTGGGGTGCATTATCAATGCAGGTTCTGCCATAAACGTAACCTTTTTTTTTTTGCTTATGATGCATGACTTGCAGATACATGTGAATTCTTCTCTGAATAATACCCAATAAGCAAAATAAGATAAAGAAAAAGTATGAATCACTAACTTAGAGAAGAAAGCTATTTCCAAAGTAAAACTATAAGGCTGCTCAATGACTTCAGATGCATCCCACAGGCACAAAGTGCCAATTGCACTTAATCGAATTCCATGCGGTGCTAGTAGAATAAATTTAACCTGACATATAGTATTCCTGAGTGCTCTTTCACTATGGAGAGAGAATACAAATTGGAGATTTAGATCTCAATGAGTACAGAATTGGCACAAAAAAGAAAAAAAAATGAAAGAAAAAAACAAAAGAAAGAAAAAAAAGGCAAATGTGTAAAATAAAGGTATTATAAGTATGCCTTTCATAGAAAAGGCAAGAAACAAGTTTTTTCTTTAACTGTGAATTTTTTTGTTAGTTTGGTACTGTGGCAAAAAAGCAATCAAGAAACAATAATGTGAAACTACTTATCCATGTGATGCTCCCATTAATATCTTACTCTGTCAGATTGCATTTTAATGTTACATTTTAAAATGATACCAGTTAATAAGGGGATATGGAGATGGTTTTATGGAAAAGGTCTCAGAGGATGTAAGGAAACATTTAGAAAATAAAGTTCATTGGTTTATTGTATTTGAGATGAATGCAGTCTAAGAAAATTTTATTTGTACTTTGAATAAAATGTATAACGAGTTCTTTTTGTGTAGGATATTTAGTGTAGGCTTTATGGTAAGATGCATGGAGCTCTTTTAGATTAACTTCTTAGTCTACTATCTTCTTACTCCTTTCTCAGATGATTCTCATTTATCTAACTGACTAATATTCACCACGCCACTGCCCAAATAAAATAAATATCATTGTTTGCATGCTGTGACGGACTGCCTGGCATCCCAATTGGGTAACTCCGTCAATTGCTGCTTCCTAGTAATCCTTGAGAACCATAAGCACCGCATCGGACACCATAATCACCGTGAACCCCACAAACCGCCGCTGCAGGCTGCTCTTACAAGAGCAAGTGTTGTGATCCAAGGGAATATAGTGGTTATAGCAATCCCCAGAGTGTGAATATAGCTCTCCAATCCCCCAAACATGAGCCTAGACTTCATGAAGGGTAAAACGAATCTGTTTAATGGCAGCCACAACTGGACCTATATGCATGTCCCCATGCAAGGGGCACTCCCTCCTGGACCTGAGAGTAGACTACAGTAAAAACACACACACAAATACATTGGCCCTAAGGTCCAGGACACTCCAATACAAAATAAGATAATCCCTCCCCTGTGCCTGGGAGATAATTGAGTCAAGCACTGTATTAAACTCAATTATCTCCAGGCACAAAAAACACACAAATCTGAAACACCCCAAAGGTACCTTAAAATACATAAAAACGCCCCAAATGCTACATCCCCTGATAGCCCCGATCTGGGTGACCAACATATCCAAAAATCACCCAGACTGGTTCAGGGGTTCAGGATTTTCCTGGTAGTAAAATCTTGACCCTCCGCACGCATGGCCCCATGCCGAAAATAGTTCCATAGAATCGCGGCTAAGGGCCACTGAAGACCGACCGGGAACCGCAAAGTCTTCATGCCCAAAATAGTTCAATTGCATTCGTGGCTAAGTCCCCCTAAAGTCTATTCGTGGTTTTGGTCCATGCGAATGGGCGCCAGGAAGCTAGCGTTCGGTTCTATGCACATGAATGGAAAGTGCCGAACCAGGGGAAATAACATATGGGTCTTTACAGTCGCTGACTTGGCCCATAGTCAGTGGGCAAGAGGCTGGCCAGCAGGCCCCTCCAAGAACACGTTACGAGGCTCATTTCGTCACACATGCATTTACTTTTATTTTAAATCTATTTTTATTATATATTTATTTATATATATATATATATATATATATATATATAAATATATTAGAATAGTTAATACAGTGTTCAACAGAAATCTGCATACCAGTCAAGCCACCTAAAAGGTCTTCCTTGACGTGGCAGGTGGGCATACCCTCTCATGGCTATTGGAGTAACTAAAAACCTCCATTTGTTTAAATATACATAGGGATATGGGAAAGAGCGCAGGTAACTTTTTTATTTGTTTTTTACTGTATGTATTTGGGCTGATGTTTACTATGGTCGTTGCTGCCGCCCAGGAATGATGGGAGTGAGCGCAGGACTTGTTTTTTTGTATTGGGACATCTCCCAATCAGAGATGTCACCCACAGTGGTCTTTGTAAAAATTGAAAAGATTCACAAAAGTGATAGATCCACTTTAAAAGAGAAATCTAAGAATTATTTCTTTCTGTTTTAGATATTCAGGCACATCTTTACAAGTCGTACAAATAAAGTTTAATTCACTTTTTTCCTCTCTTGTCTGAGATCATCATTACTTATGATCCAATGCTTCTCCATAGATCATGCCCTTGCAGTTTAACTGCTCAATTCTCTGCCACAGAAACAAAAGGGATTTAACTCCTAAATTACAGAGAACTGAAAATTAAGACTGCAGGGACTTGATCTGTACGTTAAAACTACTTCATTAAGCTACATTTGTGATTGTGCTTAGAGTATTCCTTCAAGCTGCAGTGGTTCTGAAGTTAAGAATGTTCCTTTATTGGAAGGATTATTTACTATAAAAAGCTCTTCTTCCTTGAGAGCAAACATAAAGCACTAGACACAGTAAGAAAAAAAAAAAGAATTGTTCACTAAGTACCAATTCTAACTATTGGATTTACATCAATATTGTGCATAATTCTTGCTCTGGGCACCACGAACTGCATTTCCGATATATTTTTTAGCGAGTTCACAACTTTTGTTTGATAAAGAGGTGGACGACAAGAAAATTTTTGCATAATCTAGTTGACCAATAACGTGACAACACATACACAACTAACCCAAATTTTCTTATATTTGAATTCATCTAAATCAGGTACAGAGTGATACTATTTTTAAGACATTATTATTCTTTTTTTTTTTTTAATTCTTTATTTTTGTTGTGCATCGATACAGCATGGATATCACAGTTACAAGATTTGAAGCCACATAAGTTAATATCCAGCTTGGAATACGATAGACTGCACTTTTTTTTTTTTGTAAAGAGAACAAAAGTACAAACAGGGTAAGCTAGTAAGCATATCATCAAAGAGACATGCAAACAGAAAATCACAGGCATAGGCTACGTGACTTATTCTAATACTGAGTTGCTGGGCAGGTACCTGTCACTTAGACTAGAGGATATGCAAAAATCGTTAGTTGATAATGAAATCTAATAAGAAAAAAAAACATGTTAAATGTTAGTAGTGATGAATCAGGGTAACAAAAAATACAGAAACCACTGGAGCTCCAGAAAGCTTAGAGCCTTAATCCTGCTTAGTATAGTCAGTTTGAGCAGAAAGACTGCAGTGTATGTGCAGAGTAATAGCATGACCAATTGATCGTGATAATAGCTTCTCAGGAGATTCTCTCTTCCCACTCCGATCTGCAGTGCTTTTGATGTGTATGTTTGTAAAGTCCCAGCTTAGAGATATGTCCAGCTCAGACTGCTCCACTGTCAGGATCGGGACAGGGATCCAACACGCAGAGTACAAACAGTAGCCGGATACGTATACCGGACCTTAGAATGGCCGGACTAACGTAAGTAGTACAGTATAGAATGGTCAAAGACAAGCCGAGGTCGAGGGTAACAGAAGACAGGTAAACGAGAGACAAGCCGAATCAAGGGTAACAGAGATAAGCAGAGTAAGGTAAACAAGCCGGGTCAAAACCAAAAGGGATAATAGAATACACAAGCACTGAGTGACTAGAACAAGCTAGAACCACGACAGGGCAATGAGCTAATGAAAGAAGCTCTGTTAAATACCCTGTTCAGAGCAGTAACCACGCCTCCAAGGCGTCCTGATTGGTCCTGCAGCCATTGACTGACAGGTTGTTCCGGGGGAGTGTCCTGATGACTACTTCCTGCCTAGATGCTGTAAAAGGCAGTCACTCCCTCGCGGCCGGTCTAGCATGACCGGATAGACCGCGGGGAAGGGAGCCATCAGACCGTCTGGATGGAGGAACAGCTAAGTCTTTACCTCTTTCGGAGGTAGAGACCACAGGTACCCTGACAGTACCCCCCCTCTCAGATACGCCCACCGGGCGGAATGAACCGGGACGAGATGGGAAGCGAGAGTGATACGCCCTGCGGAGACGGGGAGCATGAACATCCTCCTGAGGTACCCAACTCCTCTCCTCAGGACCATATCCCTTCCAATCAACCAGATATTGTACTCTCCCCCGGGAGATTCGAGAATCAATAATAGAGTTAACCTCATACTCCTCCTGACCCTCCACCTGAACGCGGCGAGGAGGGGCTATTGTGGAGGAAAATCTGTTACATATGAGTGGTTTCAGCAATGAAACGTGAAACGAGTTCGGGATGCGTAAGGTATTAGGAAGAGCTAAACGATACGCAACTGGATTGATACGGGTCAGCACCCTGTAGGGTCCAATATAACGAGGAGCGAACTTCATGGAGGGCACTTTTAAACGGATGTTCCTCGTGCTCAGCCACACCCTATCACCTGGAACAAAGACCGGAGCCGCCCTTCTACGTTTATCAGCGTGTTTCTTGACCAACATAGAGTTGTGCACAAGGATTTGTCGAGTTTGATCCCACAACTTCCTAAAATTGGCAACATGAACATCAACCGACGGCACCCCCTGGGAAGGGGAATCCGAAGGAAGAATAGACGGATGAAAACCATAATTCATGAAGAAGGGGCTTGAATGAGTAGAATCGCAAACGAGATTGTTGTGTGCAAACTCCGCCCAAGGAATCAAACCGACCCAATCATCCTGGTGTTCAGAAACAAAGCATCGTAAATATTGTTCAATTTTCTGGTTGGTACGTTCAGCAGCTCCGTTAGACTGAGGATGATAGGCAGAAGAAAAGTTTAGTTTAATACCAAGTTGAGAGCAGAAGGACCTCCAAAAGCGGGAAACAAATTGGGAGCCTCTGTCCGATACAATTTGAGAGGGTATCCCATGTAGGCGAAAAATCTCCTTAGCGAATATCTCTGCCAATTCGGGAGAAGACGGGAGTTTAGGCAGGGGAATGAAGTGTGCCATCTTAGTAAACCTGTCAACCACGGTGAGGATAACAGTCTGTCTTTTAGAGATAGGTAGATCGACAATAAAGTCCATGGCCAAACAGGACCATGGTTTTTCTGGAACCTCCAAGGGTTGCAGGAATCCACATGGAAGCGTATGGGGTTGTTTGGTTTTAGTACAAACTTCACATGCAGCGATGAACTCCTCAATATCCCTCCGTAAAGCAGGCCACCAGAAGTCCTTAGAGATCAACGCGTAAGTTTTGCGAATACCAGGATGTCCCGCCATCTTGCTATTATGTAAACACTGTAAAAGTTCCAGTTGAAGAGCAGGAGGAACGAAATGACGGCCCGCAGGAGTCTGTTTAGGTGCTAGATGTTGCAACTTAATGATCTCGGCCAGTAGTGGAGAATGAATCCTGAGATTCGTATTAGCAATGATATTGCATTTCGGAACTATAGAAGAAAGAACTGGTTCAGGTACAGTAGAAGGTTCATATTGGCGAGATAATGCATCGGCTTTAGAGTTTTTAGAACCAGGTCTGTAAGTCAGTACATAATTGAAGTGAGTCAGGAATAAGGACCAACGAGCTTGTCTAGAGGATAAGCGCTTAGCCTCCCCAATATAGGACAAGTTTTTGTGGTCCGTCAAAATCGTAATAGGGTGTAGGGTCCCCTCCAACAAATGTCTCCACTCCTTTAGGGCTTTAATGACTGCTAACAGTTCTCTTTCCCCGATGTCATATCTGCTCTCAGGCCCAGAAAATTTCTTAGAGAAGAAACCACAAGGGTGTAACGGTTTATCCACCCCTAACCTTTGAGACAGAACAGCCCCAACTGCTGTCTCAGAGGCATCGACCTCGAGCAAGAAAGGCAGAGTCGTATCAGGATGGACTAGAATGGGAGCCGAGGCAAAAAGTTCCTTGAGAGTCTTGAAAGCACCCAGAGCTTCCTTAGACCAGAACTTAGTATCAGCCCCTTGTTTGGTCATATTGGTAATAGGCGCGATGATAGAGGAGTATCCTTTAATGAAGCGCCTATAGTAGTTGGAAAAACCAATAAACCTTTGGATAGCCTTGAGTCCTTTGGGCAAGGGCCAGTCTAAAATAGATTGAAGTTTTACAGGATCCATTTTAAAACCCTCCCCAGAAATCACGTATCCAAGAAAGTCTACCTGAGACTGATCAAAACTGCACTTCTCCAATTTGCAATATAGACCATGTTGCAGCAGCTTGTGTAATACCTTTCTGACCTGTCTATGGTGAGTCTCAATCTCCTTAGAGTGTATTAGTATGTCGTCCAGGTAAACAATAACACAATCATGCTGAAACTCCCTAAGTACCTCATTAATCAAATCTTGAAATACTGCAGGAGCATTGCATAGTCCAAATGGCATAACAGTGTATTCGTAATGGCCATACTGGGTATTGAATGCCGTCATCCACTCGTGACCTTGCTGGATTCTCACCAAATTGTAAGCCCCTCTGAGATCTAACTTGGTGAAGATTTTGGAGCCCTTAAGACGATCAAATAACTCGGTAATCAGTGGGATAGGATAGGCATTTCTGACAGTTATTTTATTCAAGCCTCGGTAATCGATACAAGGTCTCAGCGTGCCATCCTTCTTCTTAATGAAAAAGAACCCAGCCCCGGCCGGAGAAGAAGACCTCCTGATGAATCCCTTTTCTAAATTCTCCCGAATATACTCCTCTAGAACCGAGTTTTCCTGAACAGACAAAGGATATACATGGCCCCTCGGAGGCATAGTGCCGGGTAGAAGCTTAATCTTACAGTCAAATGACCTGTGTGGAGGCAAAGAATCGGCATTCTTCTTGTCAAACACTGCCCTTAAGTCTAGGTAAAGGTCTGGTATTTGTCTTTCTGTGGACTGAGTAGGATTCTCTGGTATGTTAATATTAGCTAATGGAGAAACCTTGCACAAACACCGATCCTGGCAGCCCTGGCCCCACAAGAGTATCTCTCCTAACTCCCAATCGATAATAGGGTTATGTTTTTTCAACCATGGGTACCCCAGAACTATGGGAACGGAAGGAGACGAAATGAGCAGAAGAGATAAATTCTCCACGTGTAGGATACCCACATTTAAATTAATGGGTATGGTCTCACGAAAGATAACAGGGTCTAGTAGTGGTCTACCATCTATGGCCTCAACGGCCAAAGGTGTCTCCCTTAGCTGGGATGGGAAATTGTTCTTACTAGCAAAGGCTTGGTCGATAAAATTCTCAGCAGCACCGGAATCTATCAATGCCATAGCCCTTACTACTTCCTTCCCCCAAGTTAAGGAAACTGGTAGCAGAAGCCTGTGATCTTTATAATCAGGAGTAGAGGACAAAATAGAAACACCCAAGGCCTGTCCTCTAGAGAGACTTAGGTGCGAGCGTTTCCCGGGCGGTTAGAACAGTTCGAGAGTAAATGACCCTTGGCTCCACAATACATACACAAACCCTCTCTTCTCCTGTGCTGTCTTTCCTCCTCAGAGAGGCGGGTATACCCTATCTGCATAGGTTCAGTAAGCAAAGATATCGTGGAGTCAGGACTTGGAACAGCGGGAGCTAACCTAAAAGAAGGTCTCTGGTTCCTCTCTCGAGTGTTCTGTCTCTCTCTTAGACGTTCATCTATACGAGAGATGAACGAAATTAAATCCTCTAAATTCTCAGGGAGTTCTCTGGTAGCAACCTCATCAAGGATTACATCAGATAGGCCATTCAAAAATACATCCATATACGCCTGCTCATTCCACTTGATTTCTGCCGCCAGAGACCTGAACTCTAGTGCATAATCCACCAGTGTTTGGTTCTCCTGTCTCAGGCGCAACAGTAATCTGGCTGCATTAATCTTTCTACCTGGAGGGTCAAATGTTCTTCTAAAAGCAGCTACAAATGCGTTATAGTTATAAACTAATGGATTATCGTTCTCCCATAATGGGTTGGCCCATCTCAGAGCTTTCTCAATGAGTAGGGTGATAATAAATCCTACTTTTGCCCTATCTGTAGGATAAGAGCGAGGTTGCAATTCAAAGTGGAAACTAATTTGGTTTAAAAAACCACGACACTTCTCAGGAGCCCCACCATAGCGTACTGGGGGGGAAATGTGAGAAGAAGCACCCACTGTGGCTACCTCTAGACCTGAACCGACAGGAGAAACAGGGGTATTACGTATCTCCTCTGGTGGGTTATTGGCACAAGCTAATAGAGCCTGTAGCGCAAGCGCCATCTGATCCATTCTGTGATCCATGGCTTCAAACCTAGGATCAGGAGCAGCCAGCTGACTGTTTGTACTTGCAGGATCCATTGGCCCTGTCGTAATGTCAGGATCGGGACAGGGATCCAACACGCAGAGTACAAACAGTAGCCAGATACGTATACCGGACCTTAGAATGGCCGGACTAACGTAAGTAGTACAGTATAGAATGGTCAAAGACAAGCCGAGGTCGAGGGTAACAGAAGACAGGTAAACGAGAGACAAGCCGAATCAAGGGTAACAGAGATAAGCAGAGTAAGGTAAACAAGCCGGGTCAAAACCAAAAGGGATAATAGAATACACAAGCACTGAGTGACTAGAACAAGCTAGAACCACGACAGGGCAATGAGCTAATGAAAGAAGCTCTGTTAAATACCCTGTTCAGAGCAGTAACCACGCCTCCAAGGCGTCCTGATTGGTCCTGCAGCCATTGACTGACAGGTTGTTCCGGGGGAGTGTCCTGATGACTACTTCCTGCCTAGATGCTGTAAAAGGCAGTCACTCCCTCGCGGCCGGTCTAGCATGACCGGATAGACCGCGGGGAAGGGAGCCATCAGACCGTCTGGATGGAGGAACAGCTAAGTCTCTACCTCTTTCGGAGGTAGAGACCACAGGTACCCTGACATCCACCAGCCCCAGAGCTCTATTCAAGCCAGCATCCAATGCCCTCAGATCCGTTCCTCTAGGAAGTCGAGATCGGTATTCCCGAAGAAGCTCACCTCTCGCCGGTGAACCACTCTCCTGGGAGCAGGTCTGTGATGGGGAGTTCCACATCACAAGGCTGGCGTCCAGGTAAGTGGATGCAGGACCTGGACACAGAACTTGGTTGTTCAGCTTGGGACAGCCTGGGTCAGAGTAGGTAGCAGGTTCTGCAATTAGCCCTCTTCACGGTGCTCTTCCGTATGCTAATGGTGAGGCAGATGCTGTAGGGGCTGCGGCGTCGGCCATCTTAGAAGACAAGCTTTGGCAAGCTCCTTACAGGCCCTTTTGAGGACAGCTTTGGAGTCTTCCAGCGGGGACCGGGATAACCCCCACCGGCCCATAGGGGAACGGGACCAGAGAGATGGTATTCAGGGAGCCCCTGCTCTGAATTCAGGCACGAGAACGAAGCGGCGGCCGTCCACTGCGCTCCCGGCCCAAGTAGGCGGCAAAATCTGCATTTCTTCCTAGGACCTCCAAAACACCAAGTTTAGGGGAAATCTGTAGCCCCGGTAGTTGCTTACATAGCCATCCGTTAATTTCATGGTTTTGGGCAAGTGTTTGCAAAGGTTATGTTTGCCTAATCCCAATAAATTGCAGGAGCTGTGCTGACATGCGGCCAGCTCGCATGGCGGTCCGGCCCCTCCCCAAGACATTATTATTCATTTATAGGTGCTCATAAACATCAAAAGATAAAAATTATGTTTTAACAGGTTCTTGTTTGTAAAAAAAAATTTTTTTTAAATAAGTATAGTCTCTGTCCGAATCCCATGCATCAAAAATTACATCTTAATGAATTACTGCGAGATTCAATTAGCGTTGATGTCCTAGACTCTGTGTTCTTTTGGAAAGGATCAGTCTATGTAATGAATTTGATTAGAAAAAGTATGGTGCATTGCTCCATAAAACTGTCTAGGAAATTAGTAATGTATCGATGTCTTAACAATAACGTTGATTGACATTCAATGTGCAGATTAAAGATGTTCTAAAATGAGCAATGCTATGTGCAATAATGACCCAATAGGGGTTTGCAGATAAAAGGACTAACTCAAAGCACAAGTGATTACTTGGCACTTTTCTTCCCAGTGAGCATCATTGATTATTCTGGATATGTCTGATCATTAAAAAGATTCTGTTGCAGAAAGACCTGATCAATCTACCTTAATCCATAATTAGTTTTAAGATGATTTTCTCTCTGTGAACCTTCTCACACAGGCAAATAGCCAACCGTGATGATAACAATAGGGACGATGTACAGGATTGCTCCTGCTGGCGCAGTAGAACAGATCATGTAAAATTAGAATCTTCACAAACAGAATTTATAAAAAAAATATCACCGAAAAAAAGCACAGATGTAACAGCTTCTCTAAAAAAGGGTGAATTACAATGTATTTGGTATGTTTATAGCGCTGCTTTCATTCACACACAACTAGCCGAAGATCCTTTATGCACACAGTATAATATATACTTGGTTTGACATTGTAATGGTCATACTGTTTTCAGATCCACTTACCAGTGTTTGGAATAATTCCAGGGTTCGAATATGTGGATCCCCAAATGCAGAATGTAGGAGGGACGATCCCAGGGTTAATGAAAAGACAGGAAATGAAAGAGTATTGCAAAGTCTATTACTGAAACTTAAAATGACCCACAATTAAACAGAAACCGAAATGGAGACAAATGGCATAGAGAAGTCAGGTATATTGCAAACAAGCCTCAACAAGGAACTAGTCAAAGTTAGAAAACTAATGGTAACTAGTCTATAGTTGGTACAGTTAGCAAACAACAGAGTAGTAAGGGAACCCAATGTAAATATAACAAAGATTAGGGACCTATCCCAAACAGAATGCACAGCATATCCAAAGTAGCACAGACTAGGTATGGCACAGAGCAGTGCTAGATATGAAGTATTTGGGTCCAAGAGAGCTAAACTGTATTATGTAAGGAAGTGACATCTGTGTGCATAAGTGCATTCATAGAATTGATGATACCATTTGAAGAATGATCCCATTGTGGAAGCTTTCAAATGGTGCAGCTGACGAGTATTGGCATGGCATGTGATGTGAGGATGATTTAGGACACACAGTAACTCTTGAAGGCATAACCCCACACTTTATAGGTAAAATCGTCAAAATATAGTAGGAAATAATAGGAGATTCATCTTTTATCCAGTTTAAAAAAATTTTTTTCAATATTTGATTAAGTATTGTAAAAAAATATCCATCCACATAGGTATGTGACAATACAATGTAAATAATAACAGCAATTTTGCAGAGCTTTTTCTACGCGATCTTACCTAATTGGCAAAACAAGAATTAAAAAAAAGCTAGCAAACACTGTGTAAAATTCTAAATATACTGTAGAATATGCTAATAGTAGCCTCTTAGACTTTTAAACACATTAGTCAGCTTATTGAAAACATAGTACTGCTAAGAGATATCCCGAGATACAATACCGTAAATTAACTAAACATCCTTTTATTAAAAGTAAATGCACAGTGGTCACACTTTTTGCTGATATAATGTCTGAATGATAGATAGCAGCAGAGATAACAGTGAAATGTTCTCTCTTCAATTTGGTTAGTTGAGCAGTTGGTTGATGCTGAAGTCTTTTTTTCTGAATCTCTCAAATTAAATTATTAAATGAAAGCTATTGCTAATGGTCTTTTTAAAAAAAATACAAAAGACTTCCAATTATACTCAGTGCTTTGAAAAATGCTCATTCTTACTAAAGCGAATGGCAAGCATTAAATGTGACATATTCAGCATAGAGTGACAGTCTGGTACCAGTCATGAGTATAGGTCAAAGCAGAGCCACCTAAAGTTAGAAAAATATATATCTGCACTAAACCAAAGTAAAAAAAAAAAAAAGAGGTACAATAGTGCATATTTTTTCTTAGAAAATGTTCTCCCACTGTCTGAGTGGATCTACTGTTACAGGTAAGCATTCACGGTCTTCCTTTCTGTTTAAATTGTGAATGCGTCTTTTTTTTATTTTAGGAGTTGTATTCATTCGTCTTACCTAATGAATGTAATCTATGTTAAAATCATTAGTGAAAAAGAGTATTATTTGGTGTAATACAAGAATACAGAAAAAGCTGGAATCCCAGAAACAAAAAAATTATTCGTATAGTGGCAATGTGACTTTTTTCTTTCAGTACAGATGTATTTTGTAAATTAAAATTTGTCTCATATTTAAACAAAATCTCAGATATAAACCATTGTTAGATCATTCATGCTCTATGATAAACACTTTTCCTCCCCCATTGCTCCTGATGTTATCCCTACCGCTTGTGGAATTAATCCTAATAATCACGCAGACTGCAAAGAGTAAGAACAAAGAATATTTAAATGTAGAAACAGCATCTTTATATATCCAGCTTCCCCTTCATTTACCTAGCTCTAGGTGTTCTTGGATTTTGGAGTGGTCATGCGCTCCTGAGACTTTTATTGTGTTTGATTATTAAAAATGGTTTTGTTTCTGGAATAGTTCAAAATGTGCTTTGTCCAAGATGTACCATAAGATTTATTTACTTAACATTGACTGAACAATTCAATTGCAAAATGTTGGCACCAATAATTGATTCCTAAAAAAAAAAAAAAAAAATCTGCAAATATGCTAGGATGGAGTTTTTTTTTTATCAGTTTTGTTCTTCTGACCTTAACTTTGCAGGGTTGCTGCCAATTCACCACCTGGGAGGTAATAATTCATATTTTGATAGATTTTTACGAGAGCAAATCGTTGACTGTTTGTTTTTATCGGGCTTTACTAGAATAAAATAGATCAGATTAGAAAAGTCTGGGAGATTTTTTTTCTGTTCTATATATTTCTGTGGTTGGAAATCTAATGGTAAGTAGTTGTTTTTATATAGTGGTAACGTATTTCTGTATATAATGAAGAATGTGTGGATAAGTTCATAATTATCTGAAATTTTCAGGTAGTCTTTTTTTTTTTTTTTTGAGTGCTAGCTTTCTATCTCTTCTCTTTCCTTGTATTTTTCGTTAACAGAAAGTACTTCTATTTTTCTTAAAGGGATACTATAATCACCAGAACCACTACAGCTTAATGTAGCATGTGATATAGATCCAATATCGATCTTTGTTATATTCAGAGGAACCCAAATTGTTATTTCAAGTACACTTGGAGAAGCATGAAGCGTGTTTTGTCATCCCCAATGACAAGCATGCCCCATCTCAAAGTGAGCATGCTCTTCCAGGGCATGAGAAAAAGGCACTGTATTTGTTCTGCACAGCGCAAGCAAATTTAATAACATGCTTGCGTTGTGTTAGCTTGAAACTTGTCTCAGGGGTTTCTATAATTTGGATACTCACTGTATCCCATTTATGTCATGAAATGTAGTGTGTATGTAGGTGGTACAGTGTCTGTGTGTAGGGGATCTAGTGTGTGTTGTAAGGACCCAGAGTGTGTATAGGAGATCTAGTGTGTGTGTGTGTGTGTGTGTGTGTGTGAGGGGTGTGCAGTGTGTGTGAGGGTGATGTGTGTGTGTTAGGGTGCTGTGTGAGAGTGATGTGTGTGTGAGGGTGCTATGTGTTAGGGTGCTGTGCGAGGATGATGTATGTGTGTGTTAGGGTGCTGTGTGAGGGTTCTGTGTGTGTGTGTGAGTGAGGGTGATGTGTGTGTGTTAGGGTGCTGTCTGATGGTGATGTGTGTGTGTGTGTTAGGGTGCTGTGTGAGGGTGATGTGTGTGTGTGTGTTAGGGTGCTGTGTGAGGGTGGTGTGTGTGTTAGGGTGCTGTGTGAGAGTTATGTGCGTGTTTGGAAGATTGTGTTTTGGGGGTGGCAGGTAACTTCCAAGATTTATGTATTATTATTTATATATATGTATATATATAATAAAAAAAAAAAAAAAAAGGCATCATACCCCCCTCCCTTCGTACCTGTAGCCTGGGAGGGGGGATCATGCTGCTGCTGCCATCCCTGGTGGTCCTAGTGGTGAGTAAACTCTAGCCTGTGAGGGTTGAATACTCGCCCTGGCAACGGTCCGGATCTCGCGAGAGAAACCCGGTGGAGCTGCAAGATAGAGCTCCTCCGGGTTCGTCTCCTGGATGTCTCCCTCCCTCTCTCCCCCGCCGGCGGGCGCGTTTCAATTCATGTGGGCTGGTGAGGGAGATCTTTGATCTCCCTACCAGCCCGTCGTGTAACACAGCGGGGCCGGTGCTCGGATAGCGCCGGCTCTACATCGCGGCTGTAACAAACCACCTCTTTTACAGGTAGGGCTGTCACAGATCTTGCAGTAACCACCGCCTTCTAGCGTATATAAAGTCCAGGACACAGTCAGCTCGATTTTCCTTTTTTCTTTATTCAGTAAGAAAACAGGTGCTTTAAATAAAAACAAACAAAATCCCTTGCTCTTACTTGAGCTCTTACTAGACAGGAAATTGCTATCTGCAATTGGGTGGCTTTCCCACTTACCAATTTCCAAACAAAAGAAATGTCTTTGCAATGAACACAGTTGTCATTCACTCTCCTAGCTGTCTTTTTCTCCCTCCCCTGCAGCAGGCTGCCCTCTTCATTTTAAAGGCCTGTCTACTAATTGACTAGCTACAGGTGAGTGTCAATTAGTTAACTCTTAAGTCAAATCTAAATTGTGGTTTGTTACACAGCAACTAGTGCTGTTGGAGCATTGGCCCATCCTACTCTCCAAATACTCTGCCCCAGGGATCCATACCATGTTTTGCAGAACCTCAGCAATGTAGATTGCAAACACTAACATCTTTCCTGGGGCATTTAACTGAAAATTCTCAGGTCGCAGTTTAGCAAATCAGGCCTGATGTATCTTCCATCAACCACAATGCCACTTTTACGCTCACACGGCCCACTGGGCATTTGACCGGTTTGCCCGATGGCCAGTCCGGGCCTGCCTCTAGTGATTAGTACTCCAACAATCACTAGAGGGACTTTTGTATTCGGTCATGCAAAGATTGCAGGACTGACGTTCAGCATCTCCACACTTGGCGAACATCTAAATACTCAGTAGAACACTGTAACATTAGGAATACATGTTTGTATTAACAAGTCTCTCGTACTTAAGTAAGTGCACGCATAAAATTTGACTTATTAGCGCCAGTTAAATGACAGTTCTATGAACCACTGATCCAGATGAATATTGGTTTCTTTGGGAAAAGAAGGGATCTGTATAATTAAATTAACAGATCTTTCCCTAGAGTAGTTATTGTATCCAAATCAATAAAGTAATAAATGAAATGGTTAATGAAACTGGTTTCACCCTGTGGCCATTTATCTTTTATGGAGTTGGTCTTCAATATAACATATATCATCAACAAATATGCCTATTAACACAAATTGACAAACTTATTGTATCACCCGAACAACCGAGTCAGTGTCAGAATGGAAAATGTTGTAATGTGGTTTGTTAAGGAAGTGTACGCATTTAGCAAGCATTTAAACAGGTGTCGCAATGGGTGAGTCACTGATTATCCTAAAGACAAAACAAAAAAAGACCTGTAACCTCTCTGGATTTGACAGTTCCTTCTTCCCTCGGCCAAGTAAACACCATGGAAGCAGAGCTAAGTAAATTCTTTGATGCTCCATATTGAACATCTGCAGAGAAATGCATGTATGGAAGTTAAACGTATGTACATGGAAAGCGCTAGCTGTGCCAAGACAGTCAAACAGAAAATGAATATTTTACAAAAAATAGATGAGAATAAAAAAAAAAGCAGAATCCCTAGATAATTTATAAGTTGCTATCAGGTAGTGCAAAAATCACAAACATGACAGCTCCAAATTAGAGAGCCCTGCATTAACACAGACAATATCTAAGGTTACCTAAGGTTACCTGGTGGATTTTAACTTTTTGGATGGAAAACCAAATTATATGCATGGCACCAGCTCGGTGACATATAATTTATGTTATGAATATAAAAATACCTTTTCCAAAACATCTTAGAATCTTTACAGTTTTAAAGGTAACTCCATTGGTGAAGCCAGTTCTGCCACAGTAAGCAGCATACCGTATTTATTCTAATGTAATGCGCATCTTTATTGGCAAAATAAAGTCTCCAAAATGTTACATAGTTAGATAGCTGAAAAGAGACTTGCGTCCATCAAGTTCAGCCTTCCTCACATTTGCTGTTGATTTTTTGCTGTTGATCCAAAAGAAGGCAAAAAAAAAAAAAAAACCCCAGTTTGAAGCACAATTTTGCAACAAGCTAGGACAAAAAAATTCCTTCTTGACCCCAGAATGGCAGTCAGATTTATCCTTGGATCAAGCAGTTATTACCCTACATTCATTGAAGGATTATATCCTTGAATATTCTGTCTTTGCAAGTATGCATCTAGTAGCTGTTTGAACATCTGTATGGACTCTGATAAAACCACTTCTTCAGGCAGAGAATTCCACATCCTGATTGTTCTTACAGTAAAAAAAACCTTTCCTTTGCCTTAGACGAAATCTTTTTTCTTCCAGTCTAAACGCATGGCCTCGTGTCCTATGTAAAGTCCGGTTTGTGAATAGATTTCCACACAATGGTTTGTATTGGCCCCGAATATATTTGTATAATGTTATCATATCCCCTCTCAGACGACGTTTTTCTAAACTAAATAGGTTTAAATTTGTTAACCTTTCTTCATAGCTGATATGTTCCATTCCTTTTATTAATTTTGTAGCCCGCCTCTGCACTTTTTCTAGTGCCATGATATCCTTCTTTAGAACAGGTGCCCAAAATTGCACAGCATATTCAATATGTGGTCTTACCAGTGATTTATAGAGAGGCAAAATGATATTCTCATCCCGAGAATGAATGCCCTTTTTCATGCATGACAATACCTTACTGGCCTTGGCCACTGCTGATTGACATTGCACATTGTTGCATAGTTTGTTGTCTATAACAATTCCCAAGTCCTTTTCGTGTGTTGTTATCCCTAATTCACTTCCATTAAGGGTATACGTTGCTTGTGTATTCTTTACGCCGAAGTGCATAACTTTGCATTTTTCAACATTAAATTTCATCTGCCATTTGAGTGCCCAGTCCTCCAGTCTATCTAAATCATTCTGCAGCAAAGTAATATCTTGCTCACATTGTATTATTTTACAAAGTTTTGTGTCATCTGCAAACACTGAAACATGACTTTCAATGCTGTCTTCAAGATCATTTATAAAAATGTTAAATAGAAGGGGTCCCAGAACAGACCCCTGAGGGACACCACTTGCCACCTCTGTCCAGCTTGAAAATTTACCATTAACGACAACTCTTTGTATTCTGTTTTTAAGCCAATGTTCTACCCAAGAACATGCATTTTCATCGAGAACGATTTCCTTGAGTTTGAACACTAATCTTGTGTGGAACTGTATCAAATGCCTTGGCAAAATCCAAATAGATCACATCCACTGCAACACCCTGATCTATACTTCTACTTACTTCTTCGTAGAACGCAATCAAGTTAGTTTGACATGACCTGTGCGTCATAAAACCGTGCTGATTTTTGCTGATAACCATATTCTTCTCAAGGAATTCTTGAATATTATCCCTTAATAACCTTTCAAATATTTCACCAGCCACAGAAGTTAAGCTCACAGGTCTATAATTTCCAGGCAAGGATTTTGAACCCTTTTTGAATATAGGAACCACATCTGCCTTCCTCCAATCCTCCGGAACACTTCCTGAAAGAAAAGAATCTTGAAAGATTAGAAACAGAGGTTCACTTATTTCTACACTTAGTTCCTTAAGTACACGTGGATGGATACCGTCAGGCCCTGGAGCTTTGTTTATATTAAACTTTCTTTAGTTGCTGCAGCACATTGTCTTGAGTTAACCAATTACAATTATTCTGCAAGTTTTTAGTAGCAATCATTTGCACATCTATTGCCATGGGTTCTTCTTTAATATATACGGAGGAGAAATAGTTATTTAGAATTCCTGCCTTTTCTTGGTCTTCATTAACTAACACCCCCGTTTCAGTTTTAAGTGTACCTATAATGTGTAATAGTTTAGGCATAATGAATATGATCTGCCTAACTTTTTCAATAGTGGCTCCCTAAAATGATATATATACCCACGTATTAAATACTGTAAGATACAAAAGCAGAAATAAAATACACATAACATAAGAATGATTATAGAAAGCAGGAAAATTATTGAGAAACACTGGATTTCTTTAAAAAAAGACAAATTGGCAAAGTCTCAGGCCAATATCCACTAAACCTATTTTGCGGACAATGATTATATTCAGCACTTTCATAAATAATAAAGTGATTGAATTGTTCAATGTACCATTTTAATTGTGATAATCAAAGGAAACATCTAATTAAAGTGCTTTAATATGTCCAGACTTTAAGCTAATTTACAACTTGTTTTTGTATGCTTAAATTGTTATTTAAATTTGTCAGATTAGCACAAGACCATGAATTTAAATTCCATGATTATAAAACAGAGCAAAACTAAGCAGGTAACTACTTAGCTGCACCAAAATAGTTAAGTAATCTCTGTTTATAGTCACTTTGCTGGACTGTGGCTCTTGTGTGGACTTTGTGGGCATGTACAAATATTCCCTCTTCTTTGAAATTTTGTCATGAACAGTTAAAGGAGCACTCTAAACACCATAACCACTATAGCATGCTTTAATGGTTTGGGTGCCAGGAGTTCCTTTGCACCCAGTCAGTGTAAATAGTCAAACCATTTAGGAACAGTTAGACTTATTACCTGAGGTCAGCCAAGCAGCACTCCTGGCTCCCACTACAGACAGAGTGATGGAAGCTCTCTGTCTGAGCTAAGCACAGTGGTGGTCAGGCACTCGGTCAAGCAGCAAGGTCTGGTGGCATGCCCAGTGTACAGTCAGGTGCAGGTTCCAGACCCCGACTCTCCATCAGGTAAATCGGGAAATTGTCCAGGGACCTGTGATGGCCATAGGCCAAGGCTGACAAGGGAATTCAAAGGAGCACCAGTGTCAGGATACACTAATATGCCCAAGATGCAGAACTTAAGTAAAAATGAAGAAACCCCTAAGACGTATTACTGGGCCTTAGAACGGCCGAATTTAACGTATAAAAGGAAAAACACAAGACAGGCAGATGTCAAGAATACATATATGGTATGCAAGCCAATGGTCAAGGAATATAGAAGTCAGAATAGTCAGGAGCCAAGCCAATGGTCAAGGGATACAGAGATCGGAATAGTCAGTAGGAAAGCCAAGGTCAAAATACACAAGAAACAATACCAGAAACGCGCTCTCGGATAACCAGAATGGAAATCACGACAGGGCACAGAGAAATGAAGGAAAAAGGTTTAAATAGCCTAAGGTGCTCATTGATTGGCTACAGGGGAGCATGTGACAGTGAATGTGTGTGTGACGTCACACACACATGTTTCCTAAGTTAGGCACTCAAAGGGTTAAGTAAGAACCTTAAAAGGTTCTTACTTGCAGCGGCCGGCGTCTCGAATGATTTCAGACCCGGCCACTGTGTGAGGGGAGAAGTGCCTGTCAGAGGACAGCAGGCATCACAGGAGGAGGTAAGTGATAGGTGGGAATGCCGCCACAACAAGATGTCCCAGCGTCCCAGTCCATTCCTGGGCAGGAGTGGACCCGGTGGGTGCCTGGAGAGGGGGTGAGTATTTGGCGGCTTTCCCTTTGCGATGTGGGAATGTCGCCACAATGATGCGCACCCGCTGGGACCCATACTGCTCTCTGGCAGGAGCAGACCCATCGGGCGGCATGACAACAAGCGAGAGAAGGAGTTACACAGCCTGTAGGGAGATACACATCAGGAATTGTCCAGGATCAGCATTCCCCCCACCCTCACCATAGAAAAGCAAAATTGAAGGGTGAATAACTTTACATTTTTAATTAAATTATTTGTTGTAATATATGCCTCCACACACTATAGCTTCTCACATACCACAGCCCTTGTTCCCCCACACACTACAGCCCTGCAGACTCCAGGAAAAAAGTCAGACTCCAGGGAAAAAGTCAAACAATATTATACATTTTCAATTTATATCTCTTTTCTTTCTTGTATTGGATCTGGGATATCTCGGTACCTCCATTTTGTTCTCCATGAAGTTTTCCCTACCATGCGATTATGGGATTCTTTTGACGGATGGATTCCGAGTAAATTGTCTTTGTGACTGAAATAGAACGTTAAACTTTGCCCACTGTTAACATCATGCACGACATGAGAAAGAATAGTACTTACTCTTTCTTATGTATAAAAAGTGAATTTATATAAATTAATACAAAATAAATAAAAACAAGGGGAAATAGAGGGACAAAAAATAATTTATTTTGAAAAACTAGAAAAACTAGAAAGGGACAATGCTGCTCTGGTGCAAGTGAGAGTTATTGAAAGTTTAGTTTTTCCATTAATCTTCATTAATTCTTCACCTACTATCATATCTAGTATCCAATATAGACATTTTCAAAATTAGGCGAACCCAGATAGTGTTTTTAAAGACAGACACTAGCACTGAAATAGTTAACATTTTGTGAATAGTCAGCTATGAAATTAAAAGACAAAATTGTGTTCAGTGGCATCTTTTGTGCGTAAACTGTAGCATCACGTTGCTATATATCTAAATACCTGTGGGAGTTGAACCAACACACATTGTGAAGTCAGAATATCAGCTGGACATGCTCACTGGATGAAATGATTAATCCTTATACAGAGGGCACAGAGCAGTGCCAGACATTAAATAGAAGGCTTTTTGGCTTTCCCTTTTCCAGTTTGGGATGAAAGACATATGAGAGATTTAGCATCCACATTAATTCTCAACATTTTTGGCCAGCAAATGTTTTATTATTATTTTCATTATTCCCATCATGTATTCTGTACAATTTTATATTGGGGATATAAAACAAGTATTGACATACAAAGTAATGTTGAGAGATACAAGAGGACCCTACTCAAGAGGTGGTTATATACCGTAGTTACAGTAAGAGTCTGGTTATATACCGGTACAGTAAGTACAGTAAGAGACTTGGAATAAACCATTACAATTATTACAGTAAGAGTCTGGTTATAAACGTGGACAATAATTACAATAAGAGGGCAGTTGAATGCCAGTACAGTACTTATTGTAAGAGGTCAGTTATATACCAGTAGAGTGATTCACAGTAACTTATTTCTTTCTATGGGGTTTAAGTCAGGTGACTGCGATGGCCACTGTAGAATTTTCAAGGACTTCTTCTGCAACCAAGCCTTGGTGGAATTTGAGGTATGCTTGGGATCATCATCAGGATTTCCTGATAATTCAATTAATCCATCTTGCCTTCCACACGCTGCAGGTTTTCAGTGCCAAATACAATACAAAGCAGCCCCAGAGCATCACCGACGCAGAGTGCTCTTTTCAGCATATGCTTCGTTCTTCTTCCTCCAGACATACCACTGATCCATTGGGACAAAAAAATTCCAGTTTTGTTTCATCGCTCCACAGAACGAAATCTAAAAACTTCTGTGGCTTATTTATATGATTTTGAGTATATTGGAGCCAACTTTTCTTGTGCTTTTGCTCCAGTAGTTCTGACATGGAATCCTTCTGCATTTAGTACGCGCCTTACTGTGCTCACTAGCACCTCAGTGCCTGTTGCCACCAAGTCTTTTTGCATGTCTTTTGCGGTCACTCAAGGGTTTTGGTTTCAAGAGGCCTTCTTAGAAATCTGGTTGCAGCCATAGATAGCTTCCTTTTTCTGCCCTGTCCAGTTAGTGTAACCACTGTTCCTTTAACTTTGAACTTGCTAACTATGCTTCCAACGCTGTCTCTAGGAACATTCAGTGCCTTCATTGTCTTTTTGTATCCTGCTACTTGTTTGTGAAGGGTGATGGTCTCCTCTCTTAACTTTCTGGACCTTTATTTTGACTTCGTCATATTTCTAATATGCAGTTAAATGTGACACTCAACAAATCCCTAGTCAGTTCTGGTATTTCAAGTGTTCCAGCTCAACAACACCTGGTGCAACTAATGAAGCCATTGATTAGTTGCATCAGACAACACCTGTTTGCAGATGTGTGCTGTTGTGAGGGATTCTCTTCAGGGGGTTGAATAATTTTGAGGCTGGAGAAGTCATTATTTTCAGTTGAAATTGTGGAAATCACTTGAAGCATTCGTTGAGTTGAGCAATTTCAATTGTTTTTGTTTGATTTGTTAATTGAACGTCTGTACACCTTGACAATAAACCTGAATTTCAATGCAGGTTGAATATTTTTGATTACAACTGTAGGTACCAAAATATTTTCTATTTTGGGGGAAAATGGTTCAGCCAAACAGAAGTTTGTTTTTGCTGTACATAATCTGTTTGACATCATTGGTAATGAAAAGCTAGCAAAGCTTCTGTCCTGCATAGCAGCTAAATTATTTTGGACTGATCCAAAAGAGGGGCAAAATGACTAAATTCAGAATGAATCAGACTAAATATAGAGATCCCTGAACCCTATTCGGTGGTATAAACCTAAACTATTTGTGCACAAGAATAAAAATCATAAGTGAAAACTAATTTAAAAAAAGGTGACCCCCACCAAAAAAAATGACAATAATTACACCACAGTACCCAACACACATTTCACTTAAAGGGACTCTCCATACCCCTAAGACTTTTCATTGAGCTGCATTAGAAAGTTTGAAACTCTGGGCGGGAATAGAAGGGGAGGGTTTGCAAAGGCAGAACTATAAAATTTACAAGCTGTTTTTAGATATAACCTCAATGAAAAAATGCATAATTAGATGCATGCCTGCTTTCATAGGGGGTTTATCTACTAAACAGTAATTTTTATTTATTTAGTATTTGGGCAATGGAGTGTCCCTTTAATAATCATCAGGGGTGCACAGTTTCTGAAATGTCTCATTTACATACATTATTTATCAAAAAGCAATCTTTAGTATCAACTAGTTTCTGCTGTAGTGTATCTTTTGGATAAATCTTATATATAGTATTTCATTGGATACATCCTCATATATAGTACGCCAATGGATACAGCCAGGGCCGGACTGGGAAAAAAATTCAACCCGGGCATTTTTCAATCACAGCGGCCCCCTGAGAAGTGGGCGCAGCCAGAGAGGGTGTGTTTTGTCATCACTAATGACAAGCACGCCCCCTCTCAAAGTGAGCATGTTAGTTCCATGCGCAGAGCCCCGCTGAAGAGCTCTAGCATTAGAAAAAGGCCCTGTATTTGTTCTGCGCAGCACAAGTAAATGTAAAATCATGCTTGCACTGTGTTTGCTTTTAACTTGTCTCTGGTGTCTCCATAAGTGGGATACCAGAGGACAAAAGGGCCAGAAAAGCATATGGTGCATGTGTTTGGAGCCTGCTTGTAGGATTGCGTGTATGTGGAGTGAGCTGATTGTGGTGTGGTATTGTGTAAATAGGTTGATTTTATTTGTGTTTGTGGTGTAATATGTGTGGCTAGGGGCTGTAGAGAGTGTGTGTATAGAGGGCATAGTGTGTATAGGGGATGTAGCGAGTGTGTGCATACGGGCTGTAGTGTGTGTCTGTGTATATAGGTGACGTAGTGTGTGTAGGGGTTTTTAGAGAGTGTGTGTTTAGAGAATGTTGTGTGTGTTTGCGTACAAGGAATGTAGTGTGTGCATAAGGGATCCAGAGTTTGTATGTCAGGAATGTAGTGTGTGTAGGTGGTGCAGTGTGTGTGTAGGGGACCTTGTGTGTAAAGGACCCAGAGTGTGTATAGGAGATTGTGTGCGTGTGTGTTTAGAGAATTCAGAGTGTATATAGGGTAAGGGATCTAGTGTGTATCTGGAGCGTAATGTGTGTAGTGGTGCAGTGTGAGGGGTGCTGTAGTATATATATATATATATATATATATATATATATACACATATATATACATATATGTATATATATATGTTTGGACGTATTGTATGTGTGAAGGGCACAGTGTGTTGGGTGTGCTGTGTGTATGTGTGAAGGGTGTTCTTATCTACTGTCACATTCTTTGTTTCTAATTTTCTTTGAGAGTGTGCTGTGTTTGAGAAAGTGTTGTGTGTGTCTGAGGGTGCTGTGTGAGTGAGGGTGCTGTGTGTGTCTGAACGTGCTGTGTGAATGAGGGTGCTGTGTGTGTCTAAACGTGCTCTACATTTACCTGTCACAGCACTCTGATTGGTTGGCTTGAAATCCAACCAATCAGATTGCTCTGTGTCATTTTACACAGCGTAGGAAAGTTCTTTGGAATTTTCCCATGCCGTGTAATTTGACTCATAAGTCTCTGATTGGTTGCTTTCAATCAAGCAATCAGAGTGTTATGAGTCAAATTACGCAGGGCCCCCACCCGCCGCTCAGGGGTGGGGGTCGGTGGGGGGCAATAGGTCCCCCCTTCAGTTTAAAAGTCCCAACTCGCCTGGCACAAGTTGGGGGGGGGGTTAATAGTGACATGCCCCTACTGGCGGTATAGCGAGTAGGGGCAGAATTTACTAATACTAAGTAATTTTTACTTAGTATTAGTAAATTTGGCTGAAAGACCAATTTAGGTCATTCAGCCTTTTAGTAGATAGCTCCCTAATAACGTGGTCATTAGGGAGTTATCTACTTACTTACTCATTCCCATCCATTGACTGGCTAAGTAACTTAAATTTTATATGAACATGTTACTTGATTGTTGTAAGTGTTGCAACAACAACTCTGCAGCGCAGTGAGAACCTGATCCCCGAGCACGCCGAGCCGGCGCCGCCCTCCTCTCGCTACTAACTAGGTCATCACGAGCAGGCAGGGCACCAGATGGGGCCTGGGGGTCAGATCCTGGGGTCCTTCGGTAAAAGTGTAGAAAGCCAAAGAGTCTGGCCACTGCATTTGCACAGGGGAAAGCAGTAATTCCTGGACCAAAGCCTTAAGGTCATCCACGCCCTTGACCAGGAACAGGCCTGTCGCAGTAAAAACGTGTAGTCCCGTTGGAAAGCATCAGCGGTACCTCAATTTTTTGGATTGTAGGATCCTCATGAGTGGGCATATCGCTCGGCGGTAGGCCAGAGTGGCCGGTGAGAGATCCGGGTATAGCTGGAGCTCAGCTCCGTTCATTAGGACTTTGACCATTTCCTGCATCTTCCGCAGCACTTTAACCTGGAAATTGGCTAGGCAACAGACTATATCCCAAGGAGGGCTTTCTGGTGGGGTCCCTTGGGACGCAGGGCCCTGTTTGCTTGCACAAACTCAATTGTGGTAGATGCTGGTCTGCCTAGGAGCCTGTTAAACAGTTCGGTGAGGGTCACCTGTATCGGTGTAGAGTCATTCAAAGCTTCATTGGCTCTCCTCAGTCTTATGTTTTGCCTCCTATCCCTGTTATCCAGGTCCTCCATGTGGTAAGACATCTGTCTAAGTTGGTCTGTATGAGTTTGAATGGCGTCTGTGTTCACAGACTGTGCCGCAGACACGTGGTCGCAGTCTGCCTCTAATTGAGAGACCCTGTGGTGCAGGCCTTGGATGTCTACCCTTGGGGCGTGCAGCTCTATCGTGATTTTCTGAGATCAGCACTCGCTTCCCTGAGATATGATTTGGTCGGCAGGTTGCTGAGTAAGGCCACCCAGTCTGGCTGAGAGACTGATGGAGCGCCAGTATGGGAGTCTCCACTGCTTTTTCCCCTCACCTGGGAGGGTAATGGCAGGTGACTCGTGGCCTCAGAGTCTTGTGAGGCCTGGGTGGCAAGATCCACCGGGGGTTATCAGGAACTGTCGCAGGGACGAGGCCGGGGAACCCCTCGGAGCATCGCCGGTCTTGAGGGCCTGAGAAGCCCTATGTGTCTTGCCCATGTCGGAACCTGACACGCTGTTTTTTGATGAACTGTGCAAAGCCGGCAGGGAGCTCACTCACTATGCGGCCATCTTGCTCGGCTTCCAAGCCATACCCCCCTACCAACCCCCCACCCCTGGATCTCTTTTATTTCACTCTTCTATGGGTTCTGAATTGACATTAGGATTCCTCCCCTATCTGGATTGCTTGATTTCTTGACTTTGGACTCATTTTACATTACCTTGCATGAAATGTTCCTATACTGACTTGGGTTTTGCCTGAGCCCTCTTACTCACTTTCCTGGACAGCTTTTTTTTTATCTTGGCTCTGTACTTCACCTGCACGATGTCTGCAGACCAGTTCCCAGGGGTGTGTAGTTGTCCCATACAGACCATATGTACTCAAAACTCTGTATACTGAACAACTACCGTCTAAGAACTTCAACTAACCCCTTTTCTGATGTTTACTCCAGATTAGCCTAAACCCTAAAACATGCTCTTCTGTCCTCGTTGCCTCTAAACCTGCTCTGTGTATTTTTCCTGTGCCCAGTAAGGGTAGTGAAAAGGTAAAATGCGAAAAGATCAAAATAATAATGTAGAAGAAGTTACTTTATAGATGGGAGAATCTTTTGATAAAACTCAAAGTTTACATAGATCTGACTTGTGTTTCACCAGTCCAATTGGAATTGATACTGGCAACACATCTCGAGTATGAATACTATTCAATTGGGTAATAGTAACATTCCCTAGATGTTGGGCAAAAGTGACGTACTTGGAACCCAGAGTAACCTGAATGTACCTTTTCCCTGGTTAAATACCTTGTTATTATTATGTAAGAGATGTGAGAACTATCAATTTCTGCTCCACAATGCAGCATTGTCATGTATTAATCTTCCTAAATACTGCCTCAAATGTATTCTATGCTCCTGGCACTATTTAGCAGTATGAAAGTGGCCACCACAGACCATGCAATAACCAAGAGACCTGCTAGCTAGCTACCTTAAGTGTTTAATGGAGGCCTGGGATAATGGCCAGATACATTGATATTCTGAGTGTCAAGGGGACTGAAGGTGCATTACTCTTATTAAGAATTGACTAAAAGTGATGTATTCATACTAATTTATCTTTGCTTTTAAAACACTGGACCAATATATTGTTGCCAGAATGCCTGTCTAATACAAGCCACATGGGAAAAATGAAACCTAAGGCTGCATTTAAAGTAATGAAGCTTTAGTTTCTGCTTACCAGAAGAGTTTGATAAGTGTTTAGCCCAGAGTGGACCTATAGATTGTAAAATAGAAATCTGTTTAATGCCTACAAAATACAACTTTAAAGGGAGTACCGTTATAAAATGTGCTTCTCTGAAAGGCAGTGCTGATAGTATTAACTTATCTCAATCAAAATATCTGTAGCCGACGGGGGCGTGGCCTGAAGCTCAACCGCAGCGGTCGCATGTCGGAGTAGCTCCGTGCTACCCGGGCCTACAACTAAGCGTAACGAGCTCCAAAAGCGCAACAATCAGGACACGAACCTCACGGCAAGATGTCCCAACAGAAAAGCAGACGCCAGCAAGAAAAAGGCGAGAAAAACAGCTTCTTCAATGTCAGAAACCCTCAAACGAAAAATGTGGAAGGGAATCAAGATGGCGCCCACGGAGAGGTCAGTGAGACGCAGGCAGGGACACCAGAGGATGCTCCTGTGACACAACATGTAATGCAACAAATGCTGGACGCAATGCACCACAAAATCCAGCATACCATCCAGACCACTCTGAAAGAAATTAAATCTGACCTCATGGAACTGGGCACACAAACCACCACGCTCGAGGACAAGATGGCGGATCAGGAGGAGGCGTACAACGACATGAGGGTGGAAATGGAGGAAATACAGCACACTCTGACAGCTCTAGACACCAAAATGGCAGACATTGAGGACCGGTCACGAAGAAACAACCTCCGATTGAGAGGAATACCGGAATCAATTGGAGTGACGGACCTACATGCTCACCTACAGGGACTATTTAAAACGCTAATCCCTGACATCCCTCAAGACATGCTGCTACTGGACAGGTACCACAAAGTACCAAAACCGCGGTTCCTACTGACAGTGGCACCGCGTGACGTTCCAGTGCGACTACACTACTTCCATACTAAAGAAGACATAATGAGAGCTAGCAGACAGCGCCCCAACCTGCCAAACCCTTATCAAGGGACAGCTATATACGCCGACATATCAGCGGCCACCTTGAAAAGGAGAAAATCCTACGTGGGCATTACCGAACAGCTGCGCCTCCACAAGAAACAATATAGGTGGGGGTTCCCGGTCAAGCTGCTTGTTACCCATGAAGGAAAGACCACAGCCATTACATCCCCAGAAGCTGGGCTGAAGGCCCTCAAAGAGTGGGGACTACCTCCACCAACGACGGCAAAACCCGCAACGGACCGAGGCAGGCCCACACCCTTTTGGAAGAGGGTTACAAAGAACTGAGATGAAGAATCAAAGCAGGCTGCAAGAAAGGGCAAGTAACCCCCCCCCCCCCCCCAAAAAAAAGCAATTTTGTAATAACTAAAGATTAAGACATTGGGACTGAACCCACATTTGGGGTACCGTACACCGGGAGTGGGGAGAAAGAGGCCAGAGGTAGCTCAACCCGCCAGACAGCACCGAGGCGCCCATGAACCCCACGGTACCCCCAAAAGAACTGTCACCCACAGACATTATGATTGATTGCTGGCTCCATAACAGCATTTTTAAGGAGCATGATGCATTATGTCATTATACAGGTTAGGCCATTTGACCGGTATGCCCAGGCATGGTAGCACGAAGCTTCCTACCCCACAACGCCTTTAAAAGGCGCACAATACTGGGGGGCGGAGCCTGGCAAGCAAGCGAGCAAGACGTGCTCTGCTCGAGCTCCAGCCGATTGGGAGGTTTACTGCCTAATATCTGGGGGTGAACCGCAGAAAGAACCACGTACAGTGTCTAGAAAGCTTGGGGAAACCAGCACACACATGCGGATACCCGACTTGCCACACAGCATGCCTGGGAACCGAAACGGCGGAGTGAGGCCTACAAGGTCGGACGGGCGGGGAAGGCGGCCGCTTCCTGCTCACCATACCGGGCCACAAGCAAGCACCAAGCATCCCCCCCCCCCCTATGGACCGGGGGGGATATCCCGGTCCCCGCCACATGGAGCTGGCTCGGCTACACACCTGCACTCGGGACCGACAGCCGAAACAAGCAGACCGGAGGTGAGGGCCTCCAAAATGGCGGACGCAAGCGACGGCAAAACTCATGGTACGCAGCAGCAGCCTACTACACCCACATGCATCTCTAAAGCAGGCAAGAGGGAGGTGAAGCAAAGTGGGGCAACAAGTCCACACAGCCTGTCCACAAGGGCCACCCAGCCAGTGCCCGAAATGCGTAGCATCAGCCTCAGGACACACAAGTCCTCACTAGAAACCTTTGATTGGCTCTGCGCAGGCCTCAGGGAGGCTTTATACAGCCGGGGAGTAACTCACCGCCAAGCTGAATTAAAGGTGGCATCATGGATACGTCCTGCAGCGAGACGCAGCTACTTTATACAGATGCCCCGAGCCTCCAAGATGGCCGTCCGCCACAACAGATATCGCCGGGCTCTGAGGCGAGATGGGGTACCAAACCCCCAGCACACACGAACCCAACAGCACAGTCGGCACAGCGGACCCAGAGATGTAGGGCAGAAATCTTCACCATGGACGAAAAGCCGAACCTCTGCAGCAGCTCAGGGATCAGATCCGAACCATCCGCACCGATATACCGGGACCCAGCGGTGGCACATACGGCCAGACTGCGCAAGGAACACCCGGCGCGTTAAACGACTGACAACACCTGCCAACTGCCGTGCGAGCGGAGATGGCCACACATGCCCAAGGGAGCGAGGTATGCCAGCGCTTGTCCCGCTCCTGAAATGCCCCAGCCAGCCCCACTGGCCCCAGTTCGGACCACGACACCCGAGAACTTTGCACTCCTGGGTTACCCACTCATGGGCATTGGCTAAAAGGACCGATGGCAGAACCCCACAGTTGCCGCCTGCCTCTACCTAACTAAATCTAGCCAGAAAAGCTCCTAACCCTTTGTTTATCATTTTCCGACGAGAGCAGGCGTGAGCTGATCGGGACTCTAAACACAGGCCAGCACTCCTAATTCAAAGTATTCGCTGACACCCAGCCTCATATGCCTCAAATGGACCCACAAGACCATCTATTACAGCGTTTGGTTCATCTTTTATGTTTATTTTTTCTGTTTGTAATATTGCCAGAGGCCTGACTATCACTATAGCGCAGCCATGTGTCACCCTGTCGACATATCCCCTAGCACTCACCCAGCTACTGCTGTTTTGTACTAAGCTATGGCTTAACCACAATTACTTTACCTACCGTATAGCACCACGGCTACATAGTTAACCTACCTTGTTTATGTTACAAGCTCAGTACTAATGCTATTAGTTTTAATGCAACAGCTCATTCTTAACCTTCAAAACGTATACTAAGCATAGAACAACATTGTATGTTCCTATATAAATAACATTTAGCAGAGTCTTAGCCATGAAGAATGATTCGCAGTTAGATATATATACCTAGCTTGTTTACCATTGTATGAATATAAAAAGCAATGCTCCTTAAGTGAATTAACCTATAATAAAAAAATTGTGCAAGTACTAACCTAAACCCTAATGTTATATCTGTTGAACAGCATGAGGACTGCCGTTGGGGTACCGCATGCCAGCTTGTTATATCTCAATGCACTGAAAAAATAAAGAATTAAAAAAAAAAAAAAAAGGCGCACAATAGTGCACAAGGCACATAGGTTAATTATTTGTTTAATATGTTTTGGTTTATTTAGAATGTTTAGTTTAACTGTTTCACATTATACACAAGCAAGTCACACAAGGTACCTAAATACTGCCAGATATGGCAGTCTGCCCTGCTCAGGGAGAACAGACGCGAGGCCGGAAATAACTAGGGACCTGCCGCCCCATTCGATCATGCTGGGAAGGGCGACACCCCTACCTGACTATAGACCAGCGCAACTTACACCCAGACATATCACGCACTACCCCCCATGAAAATATATACACGCAACGTGAAAGGACTTAATCACCCCTCTAAAAGGAGCCTCCTCCGCACATACCTAAGCAAACATAAACCGGACGTAGTATGCCTCCAAGAGACACATTTCAAAACAAACGCACATGCCCCGTTACTCATAAAAGACTACCCACACCAATTCCATGCCACGCACTCCAACAAATTTAAGCGCGCATCCATCCTCATACACAAGGATGTAGCGTTTACCCTCACACGACAAGAAATAGACCCAGAGGTCTATGTCATGATAACGGGAACCATCAATGACGTCACGTACACCTTCACTTGCATTTATGCCCCCAACAAAGAACAAAGAAACTTTCTCCATGAATTTTTTAAAAAAATTAACACACATACAAACAGGAATAGGAATAATATGCGGAGACCTAAATCACGTCATGGACCCAGAAGTGGACACCACAACCAGGCACACCGCCACTAGACTGAAACCACTCAAAAGGCAGAGCAAGGCAATAATTAAACTACTACAAGATCACCACTACTACGATATATGGAGGGCAACACACGTAGGGGAAAGGGGTTACACCTTCTTCTCACCAGTACACAACTCGTACTCGAGGATAGACAACATACTGATAACCGGTCAACACCTTGAACAGATACGAAACTGCTCCATAGAACAGATTACAAGGTCAGACCATGCCCCAGTGCACGCAACACTGACGGACTTATACGAATCCACCCACAGGAGCCCATGGTGATTGAATGACTCCCTCCTCACAGACACCAACTTTACAAACGAGATAACAACTGAACTAACACACTACTTCACAGACAACAAGGCAGACCAGACATCACACAACACAGTATGGGCCTGGTGCTGACAATTATGATGGGCCTAATTACAAAATCTTATTGACCAAAAACACTAAAACAGTCCTACCTCCTAAGCGTCATGTATCTGATGGAGATGGTGCTGGAGGGAAACGCAGCTATGAGAAAACACATACTCTATGCTAATCTCATGCTTTCATTTTTCAAGTAAACTCATACCCCCTAACAGCAGTGTCTAGTAAAGCAGGAAGTCTATGGATGGGGTAAAAGGGTGGGCGTCTGACACAAATCACACAACCAGAACTACTGAAAGGGACGAACATACACAAAAAGGGGGCATGTCTGTGTCGCCATGTCTTCCAGTCCCTTAGTGTCTGTGACACCATGTCCTCCAGTGTCCCCATGACACTAGGGGACATTGAGAGACATTGGGACACTGGGAGACATGGGGACACTGAGATACTATGAAACAGTGGGATACCTGGGGAGACTGAGACTCTTGGGGACACTGGGAGACATGGGGACACTGGGTGACTTGGAGACACGAGGGAACATTGGGAGACATGGGGCACTGAGACACTGTGATACATAGGGGACACTGTGATATTTATGGGACACTGGAGACTTGATAGAGACCTGGGTACAGGTCAAAACGTTGTGGTATCCAATAAACCTGCTTAAATCTATCACAGTGAGTGCCTGAGATTTTTTTTTTTTACTGGGGGACAGTGAGACACTTGGGGGCACTGTGAGACATGTGGACACTGGGAGACTAGGGGACTTTGGGAGACTAGGAAACACTGAGACACTAAGGACACCGAGAGACACCAGGGACACTGGGAGACATGGGGCACTGAGACACTGTGATACATTGGGGACACTGGAGACTTAATAAAGACCTGGGTACAGGTCAAAACGTTGCAGTGTCCAATAAACCTGCTTAAATCTATCACAGTGAGTGCCTGAGATTTTTTCTTTTATACTAGGGGACACTAGGAGACTTGGGGACACTCGGAGACATTGGGACACTGAGACGCTGGGAGACTAGGGGACTTTATATATTAAAGGGGTTGGTCCTATATAAAGTGACAGCACAGGGGGTAACCCTAAGTAGATAAATACGAAAGGAGAGAGAAGAGGCTGTCTCTAAATCGTGTATGGAAAATCGTTAAAAAAATCATTAGAAAAAATATGTTGTTTAATAAGATACTAAAGACACACACAATGACTGACGAAGTTGCTAGTCACTCCTGACTCAGTAGTGGATACCTGAGGCAGACACGGTGGCTGCAGCTAGACAAACTACGTGAAGATGGGTACAGACGGGAAGACAATAGACAGAACATAAATGGACAAGAGACAGGGCAAGAACCACACTACACTAGTAAGTTAGTCCCCACCGTAGGAGTAGTACAATGCATACGATATGATTGCCTTGTTACGATTGACTGGCAGGATCGTAATGTGTGAATGCAGAGTAACTAAAGTCTCGAACAGAAATGCCAGTATGGCTGCAATATGCCAGAAATACCCCTACCTCTGAGAGGATAGGGGAAATCTGTAGTCAATACCGGGTATAGGGTGGGAACTTAGTTATAGGTGGGTGCGCTGTGCAACATATAAAGGTTAAAAAACTTATATCCTCTAAGGGAAAGTAACGTTTGTGATCAACTCTGGCGTTCCTATATTAATAGAGGGTATAGTGGTAGGTCAGCATCCCGGTATGCAACTGGTAAACTGTATGTGACAGTGTCTGTATAGGGATATATCCTGATATGCAGCTTGTGAAATACATATAGCAGTGTCTGTATATAAATATACAATTAAGGTGCTCGTGGTTACAGTGTCGTCTTATACCAGTATCCTGAACTTTGCCTCAAAGGGCACGAGGCTTCTCGTAAGGTTATGGTAGTGCTCGATGTACTGGGCACACATAAGCGCCTTGTAGACTTTGCCAATGAGAAGCATTCGAGTGGTTGGTGAATTAACCAAAGATATCCTGTGCCTACGTGGGCACCTAAATGGTTGGCCGAAATAATATTTGTTGTAACGGGCTATTCACGGCTATGCCTTGGTGGGCACCTAGCTCTTGCCGTGCCGATTACCAAACCATATAGTTAACGAAAGATATCACCTGTGCCTTCGTGGGCACCTAAACGATAAACAATATTCTGCTAACAGTTTCGCCAGACATATAGGTTGACAAAAGATATCACCTGTGCCTTCGTGGGCACCTAAATGGTTAACAATATTCTGCTACCAATATTAGCAGACACATAAGTTGACGAAGGGTATCACCTGTGCCTACAGGGGCACAACAAACCATATAGTAAACGGTAGATATCACCTGTGCCTTCGTGGGCACCTAAATGGTTAACAGAATTCTACTGCCTATATTGACAGACAAATAAGTTCACGGAGTGCATCACCTGTGCCTCCGTGGGCACCGAACTGGTTAACAGAAAGCTGTATATTAACAGACCCTCCAGATAGCAAAAGAGAACGAAAACTCCTGTGTCTAAGTCGGTACCTAAACGGTTAACAAAATTGCTGCTTCCTATTGATGGCTATACTCAGCTGTGCCTTTGTGGGCACCTAGCTCTGACCGTTCAATTTGACAGACCATCTAGTAAACAGGGGATATCCTGTGCCTTCGTGGGCACCTAAATGTATGATAAGATACTACTTGCTATTAGCAGCTATTCTAAGCTGTGCCTTCGTGGGCACCTAGCTCAAGCTGTACAAATTAACAAACTAGGATGCTGACTGGAACCTATGATCAGAGTCCAATGATCCTCGGTGTAACTGAGCGTAAATAGCTCAAATTGCTCAGATATTATGAGATTTATCGTGTAAGGTCACACGAGCAGTAAATAAAATAAAAGTTGATAACACCGGGTCAGATATCGAGCCCCGACGCGCGTTTCACCAAACACAGGCTCTTCAGGGGGAACCGGCTTCCCGATTGAGGCGAGTTTAAATAAGCCGCCTATTTTCCTCATTGGACCACAAAGTGTGACGTCATTGTCAGGAGGTACGGTGGCTGGACGAAGTCAATTTTAGTCAGACTGCGCTGACTAAGTGATGCCCCGTAGTGATCGGCTGGTATTTTCAGAGGGTAACAACCAGAATCATGCTGATTTAAAAAGGGGAACTCATAAAAGTGGGAATAGTACATCCTGCATGATAACATGATAGTCTATAGTATATAATGGTTCCCCTCAATTAGGGACACAAATCCTAAAAAGAAGGAGAGGTCCCTTTGCCAATTTGGTTAAGTTATATGGCAAGGTAAATAAGCTGTCCGGGTGAAGAGTATAGTAGTTATTGAAAATACATAGTGTATAGGTCACAAGCGTTTTGTGGTTGGTCATAGAGGAAGAATATATCATTAGGTGTATGTCTTAGTGAGTAGTTTAACTAAGAGGTATCTCAATAGTGTAAATGTAGTATAAGTGTTAATGCATTATAAGTGAGGTCTAGAGTGCTCTTCATCGGTGAATGAATGCGGTGTAATTAAATTCTTCATTCAATCCCGACGGGGCCAACGTTTTAAAGAGATAGATCCACTTGGATTCTTTTTGTAGTAGTGTTTTATTAAAATTGCCTTTTCTTGGATTTGGCAATAGTTTTTCTATTGCCTGGAACTTGAGATTTTCAGGTTTGCCATCATGGAAATTCCTGATATGTCTGGCCACCGGTGTAGGATTAATGGTATTGTCGACAGAATTGATGTGTTGCAAGATCCTTCTGCGGAACTGTTGGAAGGTCTTGCCGATATATTGTGTTCCACAGCTGCAGGTAATCAAATATACCACCCGGGTGGTACTGCAATTAACCAAGGCGTTGGTGGTTATGGTCATATTAGATTGTGTCGAATGGACCGTCTTGGAGGGTGTGATGTATTGGCAAGCCTTGCAGTGGCCGCATCTGTACGTCCCTTTGGTGCTGGATAACCAGTTACCGGGTGAGGGTGATGGTGGCAGGTGGCTATGGACCAGACGATCTTGTAAGTTGGTAGGTCTCCGTGCTGTAAGGGGAGGGTAGTTTGGCAGAATGTTTTTGAGGAGTGGGTTATGAAGCAGAATGGGCCAATTGGTGTGAAGTATATTTGACATTGTCTCCCATCCTTGGTCAAAGGTCGCGACACATCTTGGGATTTTGGAATCCACTTTTGGTTTGGTCGTGGTGAGGCTCTGTTGTCTATTGATTCCACTTGCTCTTTGGAATGCCTGTTTAAGGATACGGTTCGGATATCCTAGCTCTTTGAATCTGGATCTTAACAGTTTGCATTCTCTATCATATGCCAAATCTTCAGAGCAATTCCTTCTTGCCCGTAGATATTGGCCGAAAGGAATGGATGCTTTTAATTTAAAGGGGTGGTGGCTTTTCCAGTGGAGAAGACTGTTAGTCGAGGTGGATTTGCGAAATAGTTCAGTTTGGATGGTACCTGCTTCTGTAAGTATAATTTTTAGGTCTAAAAATACCAATTCGTGATCGTCGATCACGTGAGTGAGTTTTAAATTGATCTCATTGTCATTCAGGGTCTGTACGAACTCCTCAAAAATGTGGATGGGACCTGTCCAGAGGAGCAACAGATCGTCAATGTATCTGTGCCAGCTCAAGATATAGTCGTGATACTGGCCAAATTTGTCTGACATGACGATCTGTTGCTCCCACCATCCCAGGAACAAGTTGGCGTATGTAGGTGCACAAGTAGTGCCCATAGCAGTCCCGGATGTTTGTAGGTAGTACTGTCCATTAAAAGTGAAGTAGTTATGGGTCAGTATAAAGTTAAGTGCATTGATAAAAAACTTCTTTTGGGAATCATTGTAAGAAGTTTTTTCCAGAAAGTGTTCACACGCTCTCAAGCCCATATGGTGCGGTATGTTGGTATATAGGGCGACCACATCCAAACTGGCCAACATGGTATAAGGGGGGACCGTCATATTTTGTAGAAGTTGCAACGTGGTTTTGGTGTCTTGTAAGTACGAGGGTAGCGTAAGTACAATGGGGTGTAAGATTTTTTCCATGTACTGGCTAAGGTGTTCAGTGAGACAGTTGTTGCCCGATATTATCGGTCTCCCTGGTGGTGGACGGGTGCCTTTGTGCACTTTAGGTAAGCAGTAGAAAGTGGCGATTGTTGGGTGTTTATGAGGTATCAGAAATTTAAATTCATCCGATGTAATAACCTGCAGTGTCCTAGCTTCCGTTAGTATAGTGTCCAGCTCGGTTAGAAATTTGGTAGTAGGGTCAGAGGGGAGGGTCCTGTAGGATAGGGTGTCATTTAGGTGTGTCATGCACATATTGATATAATCTTGTCTGTTTTGTAAAACAATGTTGCCCCCCTTGTCTGCTGGTTTAATGACAATATTTTCAAGTGATGTGAGTTCTTTTAATGCCAGGCGTTCTTGCGAGCTTAGGTTGTTAGGCATGGGGGCATGGTGGGGTGTCATTTCAAACTGATTGAGGGACATCTCAACAAAAAGATCCACATGAGGAGTATCTTTGAAGTTTGGTGTGAAGCAACTGGGTGGTTTCAAATTGGTTAGAGGTCTAAGAGGATCCTGTTCCTCCTGGAGGCTGGTCAGAATTTTAGAGAGCTCGTAGTCTTTTAGGGAGAGACCTAGGTCATTTGCTTGTTGTAAGTCCTGTTTGGCGTGCATGATGTTTAGGGCGAGTTTTCTACCGAATAGATTAATGTCTTTCGACCAGTTGAAGTTACTGCACAGTGGGGTTGGCACAAAGGAAAGTCCCTTACTGAGAAGGGTAATATGACGTGTTAACAGTGTATAGTCTGATAAGTTTATGATTCTATTGTTAGTTATGTCCTTTGTGTTCGGCCCTGGGTTTTGTACGCCCACCGATCCCTGTCCCTGAGTCTCCCCCGTTGTTGTCGTGGGGGGTCCTGCTCTAAAAAAGTAGCTGACTGTGCAGTGGACTGGGTTGTTGGATTGTTGGTTTCCAAGGGAATCGGAATATCCAAGAAGGAAACAGATTTATCTGGGTTCCTAAGAATGCTTTTATTCTGATAGAATTGGGTGTTGTGATCCTTATTGCGTTCAGTGCTTCTATTTGCTGGTGATTTGTATCTAGTTCTAGAGGATTGATCTTGGTCAGACCAGTCCGTCTCCCCGGAGGATGATCCCCTATAGTTACTGGGTCTTCTGTTGTATTTTCTTTTTTGTCTGAAAATATCACCGTTTTTGAAATCCTTGAAGTCTCGTTGAAATTTCTGGTGTTTCTTAATTTTTAAATGCTGTCTAAAGCTGGTGATGTTAGTCTGGAGTTTGTTTTCCATAGGTATATAGAGATTGTCAGATTTGAAGTTTTTTATTTTTATAATTTCATTTTGTAATTTAACATTTGTATCGTCAAAGATAGTAGTTTCTAATTTAATCAGGAATTCCATTAACCGAAAAGAACAGCTCAGTAGAATTGTATTCCACTCTTCGAGCTGTTCTTCAGTTTTAATTTTATCCGGTAGCAGAATGTCAGGGCGTAGGCCTCTAGGTACTAGTTTTTGTTGTGAGTATTGCTTTAGGCTCGTAAGTTCCCAGAAACTTTTAATTTGTTCCTGGTATAGTTTTTGGATGGCAAAAAATGAGAGATTAATGTCAGTATTTACAGTGTCGTTATTGGCAAGTGGATTAGTCGAAAAAACATTGGTAATGTCGTCATGTTCTAAATTGGGATCACCCAATTTCTCCAATAGGTCAGTCATAAGAACAGGCACTCTTTTTAAAGTTTTGGAGAATTTTAACAATTTATGTTAGAAAAGCCAGTAAAAGTCTGTATGTATAGGCTGATAGATCTCCAAAGTGGACCAGAGTTGGTATTGAAACCTGAGAGGAAATAATATATATTAAAGGGGTTGGTCCTATATAAAGTGACAGCACAGGGGGTAACCCTAAGTAGATAAATACGAAAGGAGAGAGAAGAGGCTGTCTCTAAATCGTGTATGGAAAATCGTTAAAAAAATCATTAGAAAAAATATGTTGTTTAATAAGATACTAAAGACACACACAATGACTGACGAAGTTGCTAGTCACTCCTGACTCAGTAGTGGATACCTGAGGCAGACACGGTGGCTGCAGCTAGACAAACTACGTGAAGATGGGTACAGACGGGAAGACAATAGACAGAACATAAATGGACAAGAGACAGGGCAAGAACCACACTACACTAGTAAGTTAGTCCCCACCGTAGGAGTAGTACAATGCATACGATATGATTGCCTTGTTACGATTGACTGGCAGGATCGTAATGTGTGAATGCAGAGTAACTAAAGTCTCGAACAGAAATGCCAGTATGGCTGCAATATGCCAGAAATACCCCTACCTCTGAGAGGATAGGGGAAATCTGTAGTCAATACCGGGTATAGGGTGGGAACTTAGTTATAGGTGGGTGCGCTGTGCAACATATAAAGGTTAAAAAACTTATATCCTCTAAGGGAAAGTAACGTTTGTGATCAACTCTGGCGTTCCTATATTAATAGAGGGTATAGTGGTAGGTCAGCATCCCGGTATGCAACTGGTAAACTGTATGTGACAGTGTCTGTATAGGGATATATCCTGATATGCAGCTTGTGAAATACATATAGCAGTGTCTGTATATAAATATACAATTAAGGTGCTCGTGGTTACAGTGTCGTCTTATACCAGTATCCTGAACTTTGCCTCAAAGGGCACGAGGCTTCTCGTAAGGTTATGGTAGTGCTCGATGTACTGGGCACACATAAGCGCCTTGTAGACTTTGCCAATGAGAAGCATTCGAGTGGTTGGTGAATTAACCAAAGATATCCTGTGCCTACGTGGGCACCTAAATGGTTGGCCGAAATAATATTTGTTGTAACGGGCTATTCACGGCTATGCCTTGGTGGGCACCTAGCTCTTGCCGTGCCGATTACCAAACCATATAGTTAACGAAAGATATCACCTGTGCCTTCGTGGGCACCTAAACGATAAACAATATTCTGCTAACAGTTTCGCCAGACATATAGGTTGACAAAAGATATCACCTGTGCCTTCGTGGGCACCTAAATGGTTAACAATATTCTGCTACCAATATTAGCAGACACATAAGTTGACGAAGGGTATCACCTGTGCCTACAGGGGCACAACAAACCATATAGTAAACGGTAGATATCACCTGTGCCTTCGTGGGCACCTAAATGGTTAACAGAATTCTACTGCCTATATTGACAGACAAATAAGTTCACGGAGTGCATCACCTGTGCCTCCGTGGGCACCGAACTGGTTAACAGAAAGCTGTATATTAACAGACCCTCCAGATAGCAAAAGAGAACGAAAACTCCTGTGTCTAAGTCGGTACCTAAACGGTTAACAAAATTGCTGCTTCCTATTGATGGCTATACTCAGCTGTGCCTTTGTGGGCACCTAGCTCTGACCGTTCAATTTGACAGACCATCTAGTAAACAGGGGATATCCTGTGCCTTCGTGGGCACCTAAATGTATGATAAGATACTACTTGCTATTAGCAGCTATTCTAAGCTGTGCCTTCGTGGGCACCTAGCTCAAGCTGTACAAATTAACAAACTAGGATGCTGACTGGAACCTATGATCAGAGTCCAATGATCCTCGGTGTAACTGAGCGTAAATAGCTCAAATTGCTCAGATATTATGAGATTTATCGTGTAAGGTCACACGAGCAGTAAATAAAATAAAAGTTGATAACACCGGGTCAGATATCGAGCCCCGACGCGCGTTTCACCAAACACAGGCTCTTCAGGGGGAACCGGCTTCCCGATTGAGGCGAGTTTAAATAAGCCGCCTATTTTCCTCATTGGACCACAAAGTGTGACGTCATTGTCAGGAGGTACGGTGGCTGGACGAAGTCAATTTTAGTCAGACTGCGCTGACTAAGTGATGCCCCGTAGTGATCGGCTGGTATTTTCAGAGGGTAACAACCAGAATCATGCTGATTTAAAAAGGGGAACTCATAAAAGTGGGAATAGTACATCCTGCATGATAACATGATAGTCTATAGTATATAATGGTTCCCCTCAATTAGGGACACAAATCCTAAAAAGAAGGAGAGGTCCCTTTGCCAATTTGGTTAAGTTATATGGCAAGGTAAATAAGCTGTCCGGGTGAAGAGTATAGTAGTTATTGAAAATACATAGTGTATAGGTCACAAGCGTTTTGTGGTTGGTCATAGAGGAAGAATATATCATTAGGTGTATGTCTTAGTGAGTAGTTTAACTAAGAGGTATCTCAATAGTGTAAATGTAGTATAAGTGTTAATGCATTATAAGTGAGGTCTAGAGTGCTCTTCATCGGTGAATGAATGCGGTGTAATTAAATTCTTCATTCAATCCCGACGGGGCCAACGTTTTAAAGAGATAGATCCACTTGGATTCTTTTTGTAGTAGTGTTTTATTAAAATTGCCTTTTCTTGGATTTGGCAATAGTTTTTCTATTGCCTGGAACTTGAGATTTTCAGGTTTGCCATCATGGAAATTCCTGATATGTCTGGCCACCGGTGTAGGATTAATGGTATTGTCGACAGAATTGATGTGTTGCAAGATCCTTCTGCGGAACTGTTGGAAGGTCTTGCCGATATATTGTGTTCCACAGCTGCAGGTAATCAAATATACCACCCGGGTGGTACTGCAATTAACCAAGGCGTTGGTGGTTATGGTCATATTAGATTGTGTCGAATGGACCGTCTTGGAGGGTGTGATGTATTGGCAAGCCTTGCAGTGGCCGCATCTGTACGTCCCTTTGGTGCTGGATAACCAGTTACCGGGTGAGGGTGATGGTGGCAGGTGGCTATGGACCAGACGATCTTGTAAGTTGGTAGGTCTCCGTGCTGTAAGGGGAGGGTAGTTTGGCAGAATGTTTTTGAGGAGTGGGTTATGAAGCAGAATGGGCCAATTGGTGTGAAGTATATTTGACATTGTCTCCCATCCTTGGTCAAAGGTCGCGACACATCTTGGGATTTTGGAATCCACTTTTGGTTTGGTCGTGGTGAGGCTCTGTTGTCTATTGATTCCACTTGCTCTTTGGAATGCCTGTTTAAGGATACGGTTCGGATATCCTAGCTCTTTGAATCTGGATCTTAACAGTTTGCATTCTCTATCATATGCCAAATCTTCAGAGCAATTCCTTCTTGCCCGTAGATATTGGCCGAAAGGAATGGATGCTTTTAATTTAAAGGGGTGGTGGCTTTTCCAGTGGAGAAGACTGTTAGTCGAGGTGGATTTGCGAAATAGTTCAGTTTGGATGGTACCTGCTTCTGTAAGTATAATTTTTAGGTCTAAAAATACCAATTCGTGATCGTCGATCACGTGAGTGAGTTTTAAATTGATCTCATTGTCATTCAGGGTCTGTACGAACTCCTCAAAAATGTGGATGGGACCTGTCCAGAGGAGCAACAGATCGTCAATGTATCTGTGCCAGCTCAAGATATAGTCGTGATACTGGCCAAATTTGTCTGACATGACGATCTGTTGCTCCCACCATCCCAGGAACAAGTTGGCGTATGTAGGTGCACAAGTAGTGCCCATAGCAGTCCCGGATGTTTGTAGGTAGTACTGTCCATTAAAAGTGAAGTAGTTATGGGTCAGTATAAAGTTAAGTGCATTGATAAAAAACTTCTTTTGGGAATCATTGTAAGAAGTTTTTTCCAGAAAGTGTTCACACGCTCTCAAGCCCATATGGTGCGGTATGTTGGTATATAGGGCGACCACATCCAAACTGGCCAACATGGTATAAGGGGGGACCGTCATATTTTGTAGAAGTTGCAACGTGGTTTTGGTGTCTTGTAAGTACGAGGGTAGCGTAAGTACAATGGGGTGTAAGATTTTTTCCATGTACTGGCTAAGGTGTTCAGTGAGACAGTTGTTGCCCGATATTATCGGTCTCCCTGGTGGTGGACGGGTGCCTTTGTGCACTTTAGGTAAGCAGTAGAAAGTGGCGATTGTTGGGTGTTTATGAGGTATCAGAAATTTAAATTCATCCGATGTAATAACCTGCAGTGTCCTAGCTTCCGTTAGTATAGTGTCCAGCTCGGTTAGAAATTTGGTAGTAGGGTCAGAGGGGAGGGTCCTGTAGGATAGGGTGTCATTTAGGTGTGTCATGCACATATTGATATAATCTTGTCTGTTTTGTAAGACAATGTTGCCCCCCTTGTCTGCTGGTTTAATGACAATATTTTCAAGTGATGTGAGTTCTTTTAATGCCAGGCGTTCTTGCGAGCTTAGGTTGTTAGGCATGGGGGCATGGTGGGGTGTCATTTCAAACTGATTGAGGGACATCTCAACAAAAAGATCCACATGAGGAGTATCTTTGAAGTTTGGTGTGAAGCAACTGGGTGGTTTCAAATTGGTTAGAGGTCTAAGAGGATCCTGTTCCTCCTGGAGGCTGGTCAGAATTTTAGAGAGCTCGTAGTCTTTTAGGGAGAGACCTAGGTCATTTGCTTGTTGTAAGTCCTGTTTGGCGTGCATGATGTTTAGGGCGAGTTTTCTACCAAATAGATTAATGTCTTTCGACCAGTTGAAGTTACTGCACAGTGGGGTTGGCACAAAGGAAAGTCCCTTACTGAGAAGGGTAATATGACGTGTTAACAGTGTATAGTCTGATAAGTTTATGATTCTATTGTTAGTTATGTCCTTTGTGTTCGGCCCTGGGTTTTGTACGCCCACCGATCCCTGTCCCTGAGTCTCCCCCGTTGTTGTCGTGGGGGGTCCTGCTCTAAAAAAGTAGCTGACTGTGCAGTGGACTGGGTTGTTGGATTGTTGGTTTCCAAGGGAATCGGAATATCCAAGAAGGAAACAGATTTATCTGGGTTCCTAAGAATGCTTTTATTCTGATAGAATTGGGTGTTGTGATCCTTATTGCGTTCAGTGCTTCTATTTGCTGGTGATTTGTATCTAGTTCTAGAGGATTGATCTTGGTCAGACCAGTCCGTCTCCCCGGAGGATGATCCCCTATAGTTACTGGGTCTTCTGTTGTATTTTCTTTTTTGTCTGAAAATATCACCGTTTTTGAAATCCTTGAAGTCTCGTTGAAATTTCTGGTGTTTCTTAATTTTTAAATGCTGTCTAAAGCTGGTGATGTTAGTCTGGAGTTTGTTTTCCATAGGTATATAGAGATTGTCAGATTTGAAGTTTTTTATTTTTATAATTTCATTTTGTAATTTAACATTTGTATCGTCAAAGATAGTAGTTTCTAATTTAATCAGGAATTCCATTAACCTATAATAAAAAAATTGTGCAAGTACTAACCTAAACCCTAATGTTATATCTGTTGAACAGCATGAGGACTGCCGTTGGGGTACCGCATGCCAGCTTGTTATATCTCAATGCACTGAAAAAATAAAGAATTAAAAAAAAAAAAAAAAGGCGCACAATAGTGCACAAGGCACATAGGTTAATTATTTGTTTAATATGTTTTGGTTTATTTAGAATGTTTAGTTTAACTGTTTCACATTATACACAAGCAAGTCACACAAGGTACCTAAATACTGCCAGATATGGCAGTCTGCCCTGCTCAGGGAGAACAGACGCGAGGCCGGAAATAACTAGGGACCTGCCGCCCCATTCGATCATGCTGGGAAGGGCGACACCCCTACCTGACTATAGACCAGCGCAACTTACACCCAGACATATCACGCACTACCCCCCATGAAAATATATACACGCAACGTGAAAGGACTTAATCACCCCTCTAAAAGGAGCCTCCTCCGCACATACCTAAGCAAACATAAACCGGACGTAGTATGCCTCCAAGAAACACATTTCAAAACAAACGCACATGCCCCGTTACTCATAAAAGACTACCCACACCAATTCCATGCCACGCACTCCAACAAATTTAAGCGCGCATCCATCCTCATACACAAGGATGTAGCGTTTACCCTCACACGACAAGAAATAGACCCAGAGGTCTATGTCATGATAACGGGAACCATCAATGACGTCACGTACACCTTCACTTGCATTTATGCCCCCAACAAAGAACAAAGAAACTTTCTCCATGAATTTTTTAAAAAAATTAACACACATACAAACAGGAATAGGAATAATATGCGGAGACCTAAATCACGTCATGGACCCAGAAGTGGACACCACAACCAGGCACACCGCCACTAGACTGAAACCACTCAAAAGGCAGAGCAAGGCAATAATTAAACTACTACAAGATCACCACTACTACGATATATGGAGGGCAACACACGTAGGGGAAAGGGGTTACACCTTCTTCTCACCAGTACACAACTCGTACTCGAGGATAGACAACATACTGATAACCGGTCAACACCTTGAACAGATACGAGACTGCTCCATAGAACAGATTACAAGGTCAGACCATGCCCCAGTGCACGCAACACTGACGGACTTATACGAATCCACCCACAGGAGCCCATGGTGATTGAATGACTCCCTCCTCACAGACACCAACTTTACAAACGAGATAACAACTGAACTAACACACTACTTCACAGACAACAAGGCAGACCAGACATCACACAACACAGTATGGGCCTGGTGCTGACAATTATGATGGGCCTAATTACAAAATCTTATTGACCAAAAACACTAAAACAGTCCTACCTCCTAAGCGTCATGTATCTGATGGAGATGGTGCTGGAGGGAAACGCAGCTATGAGAAAACACATACTCTATGCTAATCTCATGCTTTCATTTTTCAAGTAAACTCATACCCCCTAACAGCAGTGTCTAGTAAAGCAGGAAGTCTATGGATGGGGTAAAAGGGTGGGCGTCTGACACAAATCACACAACCAGAACTACTGAAAGGGACGAACATACACAAAAAGGGGGCATGTCTGTGTCGCCATGTCTTCCAGTCCCTTAGTGTCTGTGACACCATGTCCTCCAGTGTCCCCATGACACTAGGGGACATTGAGAGACATTGGGACACTGGGAGACATGGGGACACTGAGATACTATGAAACAGTGGGATACCTGGGGAGACTGAGACTCTTGGGGACACTGGGAGACATGGGGACACTGGGTGACTTGGAGACACGAGGGAACATTGGGAGACATGGGGCACTGAGACACTGTGATACATAGGGGACACTGTGATATTTATGGGACACTGGAGACTTGATAGAGACCTGGGTACAGGTCAAAACGTTGTGGTATCCAATAAACCTGCTTAAATCTATCACAGTGAGTGCCTGAGATTTTTTTTTTTACTGGGGGACAGTGAGACACTTGGGGGCACTGTGAGACATGTGGACACTGGGAGACTAGGGGACTTTGGGAGACTAGGAAACACTGAGACACTAAGGACACCGAGAGACACCAGGGACACTGGGAGACATGGGGCACTGAGACACTGTGATACATTGGGGACACTGGAGACTTAATAAAGACCTGGGTACAGGTCAAAACGTTGCAGTGTCCAATAAACCTGCTTAAATCTATCACAGTGAGTGCCTGAGATTTTTTCTTTTATACTAGGGGACACTAGGAGACTTGGGGACACTCGGAGACATTGGGACACTGAGACGCTGGGAGACTAGGGGACTTTAGGAGACTAGGAAACACTGACACACTACAGACATTGAGAGACACCAGGGACACTGGGAGACATGGGGATACTGAGATACTAGGGACACTGGCTGGGAGACATGGAGACACTAGGGTGCACCATGTCTCCCTGCGTTCACCAGTGTACCCATGTCTCTCAGTGTCCCCTAGTGTTACCATGTCCCCATGTCGCCCAGTGTCCCCTAATGTTTGTATCCCCATGTCTCCCAGTGTCCCTTAGAGTCTTTGTCCCCATGTCTCCCAGTGTCCCGATGTCACTAGGACACTAGGGGACACTTAGAGACATTGGGACACTGTGAGACATGGGGACACTGAGACACTGGGAGAGACATGGGGACACTGAGATACATAGGGACACTGAGAGACTAGGGGACTCTGGGAGACCAGGGACACAGACACTAGGGACACTGAGAGACACCAGGGACACTGGGAGACATGGGGACACTGAGAGACACCAGGGACACTGGGAGACATGGGGACACTGAGGCACTAGGGACACTGGCTGGGGGACATGGGGACACTGAGATACATAGGGACACTGAGAGACTAGGGGACACAGACACTAGGGACACTGATAGACACCAGGGACACTGGGAGACATGGGGACACTGAGAGACACCAGGGACACTGGGATACATGGGGACACTGAGGCACTAGGGTCACTGGCTGGGGGACATTGGGACACTGAGCAACTAGGGGCCACTGGGAGACATGGGGCCACTGTGTCCCAAGTATCTCAGGGTTCCCATGTTCTCCAGTGTCGCTATGTCTCCCAGTGTTCCAATGTCTCAACGCCCCCAAGTCTCTCACCATCCCCATGTCTCGAAAGGCTCGGAGCTGCTGTCTGGACTCTCTGTGCAGAGCTGCTCCCCCGCGGATCAGTGAGTAGAGAGAGGCTGGGAGGGAGATGCTGTAACTTCTTATCCCTGCAAACAGCGACCCCTACTGGCCGGCGCTGGTATTGCAGAAAAATCTCTGTTTATACTGAGACAGACATTTGTATTGCCGGTATTACTGCAATACCGTCACCGGCTAGGCAGCCTCAAATACCTGAGAAATACTTCTGAGAAATACCTCGCAACCATAAGAAATACATGAGAAATACTTGGCAACCCTAAGAGTAGTGTGTGTGTAAAAAAAATACCTTTTTTTTTTTTTTTTAAATCAATGGGCCTATTCCATGGGCCTGGGCCTGGGCCTGGAGCTGCAGCTCCATCAGCCCCTATGTTAATCCGGCCCTGAGCGGAGACCAACAAAGTTCTGCTCCGTGCTGCAAACGTGAAATACATATTCATCTAAATAACATTACAAACATGGCCGAGGGTTCCATATGACTCACATATAACCAGAAGGAACCCACTAGAAGGCTTCTCAATGTTTAACATTTGTGTGCTTTTTCTCTCCTTCACATAGTGCTATGAAATACATTTTTAGCTTTATCAAGAAATAGCAATTCATAAACTTATTTTCCAGTTAAGTCTTAGAGTTACTACTACATCTATCCCTTTAGATTGTGCCCATTTATTATATTCTACATAACTATAGGAAGAAAAATAAGCCTTAAATCATGCCCATGTGAATTATTCTTCACAGTACCCGTTTCCAAATGATTACTGTCATGCGAAGCAGATTGAACGTAATAGTTCCATATCCACGCTGCATTATCAGGAACACACATACATGGGGATCAATATCTACAACTCCTGTCTTCCAGGTTAATTAGAGATAAGACATTAAGGTCTCCAGGGAGATTGAACCTCACCCGTGCGTTGAGAATCTTGTATCTACACAATTTTTCCATTGGACAAGGCAAGGAAAAGCACATATTCTGTAAAGGAAGAAAAATACATTTAATGCTGGTTGGCTCTCTGCATCCCAATGTCAAATTTATTTCCCGGGGCTAAGATTTTGTTTCACGCTAGCACACATAATTTTTCTTCAGCTAATGGACCTTTTAAAAATGAGCAGACATTATCGGTGCACTAACTTTTAAATAGGTTTTCTATTTTATTTAATTGCAAAACGAACAGGGTTATTTACTAAAGTGAGAATTTAAAGTGAAATTCAAATTTAAGATCAAAATAGCCAAATTGAAAACATTGTCTTATTCAGCTATGCTGTCAGTGCAACTGTTTTAACCTTAAATTACACTTTGCATTCACTTTGAATTCTCAGCTATGTAAATAGCCCATGCTAGTCTCAAATTCAGCTTCAGGCATAACTTGGCTATTTTGCCATTTCGGTTCAGGACAATTTACTGTTTGCCCTTTAATTTACCCTTTAATGATGAGACAGCTTTGGAGGAGTATTAAAGGATCACTATAGTGTCCTGGTCCCCCTCCCGTGGCGCTTAAGGGGTTAAAACCCCTTCAGCAGCTTATCTTTTTCCAGCACCGGGCTCCCTCAGCGCTGGTGACCTCTCCCCCCCCTCCCACGTCAGCTCCCTCTGCCGACGTCAGCAGAGCCGAATGCGCATGCACGGCAAGTGCCGCGCGCCCATTCAAGCTGTCAATAGGAAAGCATTTTTCAATGCTTTCCTATGGACGCACTGCACGATGGAGGCGTCGCAGATGCGCCTCTAGTGGCTGTCCGGAAGACAGCCACTAGAGGCTGGCTTAACCCTGCAATGTAAACTGAAACTGCTGTGTTTGCATCTGCAGGGTTAAAACCTGAGGGACCTGGCACCCAGACCACTTCATTGAGCTGAAGTGGTCTGGGTGACTATATTGTCCCTTTAAGTCAGCTATAAAATATTCTTCTAGGATTTTCCAAGTCCAGGTGGCTTCTTTCTCTTATAAATAGATTTACCACATTTACTGGTAAAAATAGGATTCTCCACTCAGCTCACTAATATTACCATTTTCTGAACACCGAAAAAGGCTCAATTTGTGTTCTAATTAAAGGTCACCTGCACATGAAAACGAATAATTTGAACCAAGAAAAAACAAGAAAAAGTCTCAAAAACACATCACTGTTATTACGTTACCAGAACATTTTGGGTTGTTCCCAGACTGCACATACAGAGTCTTTACTATCAAACAACTTTTATTATAACATTATTACATTTATTATAATTTTACTAGAAAGAAATGTTCAAAGATCACCATTTAAGTGCTGATCACTTGTTGGTATTTCAGTGATGACAGAGAGGATTGACCTAGCCACTACAGGCATCAGAGGAGGAGAAAACGATGAAAAAAATCCTTAAAGGAACACTCTAGCAAATGTCTGTTTCTAACACTATAGTTTCCTAACTGCCTAGGTATCTGCCTCTCCCCATATCTTAGGTATAGAAGCATTTTAATAACATAGCCCTTGCTGTACTGCCCTCCTCGCTGCCGGTTCTGTCTAATTGGCTGAGATCATCCGTTTTGATGACCTTAGCCAATCCAATGTTTTTCTATGATTATGTCAGTCAAGGAGGCAGATCGAGGGCAGGGCCAAACGCGAGGAGCCCTACATGGCACTGTAAAAAGATGAGTAAATCACCTTTCTAACCCAAGGTAAGGGGGGCTGACCAAATAAACAGTGGTTTTAGAACTACAGTGTCAGGAATACATATTTGTTTTCCTGACACTGTAGTACCCCTTTAAGTGTTCATTTAATGCTAAAATAATTTAGGTGTATTTAAGCACAAAGGCTAAACATCAGTAGTTTCTCTGATATGCAATGGTATAGATTCCCTTTCAAGCTATTAAGTATTCATGTGTCTATTCCCTCCACTTATGGAGCAAGTGTTGTCTACAGTACCAGTTAAGCATGATTAGCCCACCCACGTCTTAGGTGGTGTCAATCACAAGTTTAGATGAGTATTCAAGTAACTAGTAGTTTAATAAGAACTGAAAGGAATTTTCAGAGATGAATAGAAACCAAATGCTTCTCTATGGCATGGACAACTGCTCCAGAGCCTCGAGTTGGCCTAAGACTCCATTCAGGTTGGAAGGATGGCTGGAATATCTATTTAGTTACTCTATCATTCTCACAATATAATCACATCAGTAACCAAATATTTAACAGATAGTGCAAGGATATATTATGCAAGCCTCGGAAATTGAAAGGGTAATTTAAATGTAATTGAATCTTTTAAGGGAAGCCAATTACAGTGTTAAATTGGATGCCTGTATTTATTTATTTGGAAAGAAGGTGTGTAGAATTTGCCATTTACACATTCCATTCTCATAGATTTCCCATTAGAGATCGCTGCATAACGTCAGGAAATAATGGATGCCACCGAAAGTCGTTTATCGCAATTTGACTCCATCGGGAGAAATGAAGTCAGTGTAGCTACCGTAACAACAGAAATGTTCATTGTTCAGTTATTAAAGGGTCAGTAATGCGTCAGTATAAATGTTTTTCATATGAAATTGCACACTGTAAAAAATCCACATATTAATTTCAAAAGTTATTGGGCTTACACATTATGCATGTATTCCTACAAGAAGCTCTGTGGCTTTAGAGGGAGCCAATAACTAGTAACAAGAAGAAGAGGCTTATCTATTAATTTGATGTCAAAGCTGTGTTTTGATTGGCAGCTTGATGTACCCAGACAGTCCAAAAAGTGCTAGGATTCTAATCCTGGTCAACTTCCAGATAAAACCTAAATGAGAACAGACTAATGGCATCCTCTCTCTCTTATAAAATGAAAATGTTTTTCTTCAATACAAGTAAAAGTATACATTTACATCTATGTCTTTCACATGTATGTTTCAACATCTCTGTAATGATATCTTATATAGCCAACACTAAAATGTTATATTTATGTTATTTCAATAATTAAAAAAAAAATAAAAAATTGAGTGTGTTTTTTTATTGATATTGCTAGTTATAAAACCAAAATATATGATTGTAAGTTTTTATGCTGAGATAAAGTTCACATTCCAACTGCACATGGCCTGTTATAATTCAAAATGTATATCAAACTATATCTGAATACCATGACTACAAACAGCGAAAAGCTATTTTCAAATAAATGTATATTATATGTTATACTGGGTTCTACCTTGTCCATCTCCAAAACAAGAAAATGAGTGAAGCTACAGGAAAAGAACAGACCAGTCTCTCTTTAATAGGCATTGTTTCCCAATTTGGAATGAAAATTGATAGGCAAAGCTACATGCCACTATCTGATCTACCACCACATCCACCTGCACAGAGAGAAAATCTGGGGGCTCCAGGCGAAATCTATGAGATTCACATTACTTTAAAAGAGACTTTCATGGTAGTATGCATTTCATTATTTAGGTAAGATAATGAATAAGAGAAAATGTTATAGACTTTATTCTAAGATGACAATCTGTTCCTCATTGCAATTTTTAATGTTTTATATGTCAAATCTATAACAGGATGGTTCTAGATCCCTTGGGTGGCTCCTACTTTGATGAACATGGAAGACAAAAGAAGAAATGGAAATGGTGGGATTTCAGCCAGCATGTGCATGCTCCTCCCTTTCAGTCCATTCATCTGAAACTCAATTCAAACATTGACGTGCACCTTCTAGCACAAGATCAAATCTATGTTACGTTCTCCAAGGAGAAGAAATTTACATTTAATGTTGGATCTAAACTACTGGTAAGGCACTAGTTTATGTTCTTTCCTGTTCAATTTTAGCATAACGTTCTTCACAAAGCAGTGCCCCGCAGTTACTCAGAGCATCATAACCATTAAAGCATGCTGTAGTGGTTATGGTGCCAGGAGTACCCTGGGGCCTTTCCCCAGTAAGGGGCAAACCTCTTTGCAACACTTTGCCTGTACCTGGGTACTAGCAGGCATTGCAGAACATTAAGTAGTTGTTTTGGTAGTTATAGTGTCCATTTAAATGCCAATGAAACAGCATCTGACTTCTGCAAACCTACCAAGTCAGGTGTCGATAGAGCCCGTCATTTATTGGCAATGGCTAAGACCTTTAGATGAGTGCTCTCAGCCATTGAATGAACGGATGTGAAAGGAATATGCACAGAATTAACACTAGCCAGCCAGCAGGTCTCACTCGCACTAATATAGCACCAACATAGACCATATCATTTTACAACTATAGAATGGGGATATTTAACAACTATTAATTGACATACAAAATAATATTGACAAAGACATTCTCTGAAGGGGTGCCAAACAGGTAGATGCAGGTTATAAGTAGCTGCTTATGTTTTCTCAGGCTTATCCACCCTCCTCGGCTAAGATATATTTGCTAGAAGATAATAATGGATGGAGGGAAGTTATATTAGAAATGTCAATGTGGGGTAGAAGATGATAATACTAATGGATGTATGCAAGGTTTGTGTTCTGTTACTAAATAGACAAGCACTCGGCTGCATATATAAGACTTGCATAGTATTCTAATTTCCGGCAGTTCCATGATATGAAGTTACTTGAACAGCGCACAGGTTCTACATGATACAATAAATCTTCTTAGCTGCCTGACTAGATTTTAGTTTACACATATTTATAGCAATGTGGAACTCTTACTGCAGTCTGTGTTTAATCCTTTAGTTGAAAGATCCCAGCAATGACAAACTGCTTATGGGCCCGGAGGTTGACGAGGAAGAATACTACCTTAGATTCAAGCATTTTCAAATTTACAGCCTTTTTGCTAACCTTCAAAAATCGATAAGGATTCCAAGTGGCCTACAAGACAGAATAAATAGTATTGAAGACTTTGTTTTACAGCTAAACAAATCAATAAAATATCTAAGAAAACTTACAAGAAAACGGAATCAGGTGAACTTCACAAAAAAGTTACCCAGTGAAGCAATGGAAGCAAAAGACAAAGAACTTGTGATAAAATATCGAGAGAGAAATAGCAAAGAGGTCGATGGACTTTCCAATGATGGGACATTGCTACTTAGGGATAAATCACATAAAGACATAGGCAAGGACATCAACATTCAGTCCATGAAGGACCCTGGAAGGCAAACACTTATCAAAACGTCGAAAAAAAGTATCAAAAAGCCTAAACACAAAACCAACAAATAAGCACAGCATCCAACTTACAATGATGGTTTGTTCATGATTGGTTACTGTATCTGTGGCGTGAAATAAGTAAAAATTAAAAACAACTAATGCAAAGTGTTTTAACAATGTTACATATTTTATATCAAAGAGCATCACTTCACAGCTATTTCACGTAACCTACTGTATCAAACATTAGAATAGACGTTACCACTAGTTGCACATTATGCTTCTGCATTATTCAACAAGCTCTCTTAAATAAACTTTTTGCTTTCTAGTTAACAATGTCACTCTCGGCATTGTATAGCCATACATGTACATGACTAAACCATTCATAGCAAGGTTATTTCACTTTTATTTACATAAACTAATACCTAATTTTATTTAATGTATTTTAAGACACATTATTGTTTGTTGCATTTTTGGGTTGTTCTGTTTTGCATGCACAATTAAAATTCTGGGCTTGAGGCATGTTGGGATTGGCTTCCCAGAGAGACAACTGTGAGATATGGATCTATCTTATAGGAAAATTATACCCCCAGTAGTCTGGAACAAACGATGATACCTTCCCATTCCAAAGTTCTCCCTCACCAGAAGGCATGTTGGGAAGGCATTTGTGCAGTCTGGTTGTGAATATAGAAATATCTCCACAAACCAAATGCATTTAATAGCCACATAAGAGTGGACCACTTACCAGAGTTCTATTTTCTCACACAGCTACGTTGGGAGAATGTGCTGTCATATTTTCTCCCGGTACACCCAGCATATCACATTGGAAGAGAAGCGAATGTCACTAAGCACAGGGATGCTACTCTATAGCACCCAAAGTGTATGTTAGCAGAGGAAGTTATTCATATATTTTTCTTTGCATCTGGTGTGTGTACCTGTGTGTGTCAGTTAAAATGTTTGTGTAGGTGTGGCAATGTATATCTGTATGTATCATTCAGTGTCTCTGTGTGTCAGTGTGTATGTGTGTCTGACAGTGTGCAGTTGTGTGTGTGTTTGCCTGTGAATGCTTATTTTGTGTTTCTGTGTTTAGCAATATCAAATTGGGAATGCGTTTCTTGTGTTTCTGGAAGTATGTATATCATTTAGACTGTGTCTGTGTATGTTTCTAGGAGTATGTGTCTGTGTAAATGTCAGCGTGTGTCTAAGTCGCACATAGTGTTTTTTGTTTTTTTTAAGGGTCATATAATCTCTGGTGGCAGCCCTGATTTCAGAGTAGGAATACGTTCCATTGTCTGGTTAAAATGTGATGCCTGGCTAATTTGGGACCTGTTTCCATAATTGTTGCAATGATTTATTGACAAATCAGCAATCTCTAAAATACCTGCTACTAATGCTAGCTATCACTGACAGTTTGCATACTACAAAGCTTACAGTTTAGCAACAAGTAATTAGTGGCTGCCAAACATTTCCCACTAAAATCAATAAAAGTAGCTAAATGCTAAACAGTGCCAGTTTACATGGTAGATATTGCATATAACCATCGTGCTGGATGTTGTCACTAGTTTCTAGGTTTAATATCTAATTCACCAATGCGTAAAATGGAAAAGAGTGATCGCAAAGTGGCACTATGTCTCAGCTAAGAAAAAGACATGCAATGCCTATTTAAAGCAGCACTTTTTCTTTCAATTTTCCTTTCCTCACGCTCTTTATAAGTTTATTATAAATTTTTGTTTTAGATTTAATTTTCTTCCATGTTTTGGATCTCAATATTTGGACACCTCTATTTTGTTCTCCTCTGTCTGTGATGTCTGAGGTTTGTTCTTCTGTGAAGTTCTTTGAACTCATGAATTGTGGATAAATTACACTGGTAGCAAAAATGACGACGAATTTTGGGGAAAAAAAGTGGAATTATGTAGAATCTATACAGTGCATTCAGAACCATTCTTGTTTTCACCTTTTACGACGAATTTAGAATAAAAAACAAGTGGAATTATGTAGAATATATACAGTGCATTCAGAAAGTATTCAGACCCATTCTTGTTTTCACATTTTATTTACCTTATTTTAAAACCCCTGCAAATATATTAAACAGAAATATCCCATTGACATAAGTATTCAGAACCTTTATCTCAGTACTTACTTGAAGCACCTTTGGCAGCGATTACTGTCTCAAGTCTTTTTTGGGTATGATGTGACAACCTTTGCACACCTGGATAGCTGTAGTTTTTGCCAGGTATCACTGCAGATCCTCTCAAGCTCTGTCTGGTTGGGTAGGGGCTAGACATGTGCAATTCAGTTCGGTCCAAATGGAAATTAGGACGAATTTCGGACGTTCGGATGCTTCCGAATTGCTGAATGTCCAAAAAGTCAAAGTGCCGAATTTCGGAAGTGCACAACCGAACCGAATTGGCGAAGTGCTGAATTTCGGAAGTGCCGAAGTGCTTTGGACTTCTGAAAAGTGGCAAAACGGGTAGGGGTAGGATTGGGGTTAAGGTTGGGTTAGGGGTAGGTTTAGGGGTAGGGTTGAGTGTGGAGTAGGTTTAGGGGTAGGGTTGAGTTAGGAGTAGGGTTTGGGTTAGAGGTACGGTTAGGGTTATGGTAGGGTTAGGGTACCTTTACCCCTAACATACCCCTAACCCTACTCCTAACCCTACCCTTACCCAGAGTCCCAAAGTGCCGAAGCGAAGTGTCGAATTGCCAAAGTCCCGAATTTTGGAAGTGCCAATCCGAACAGAATTGCCAAAGTGCCGAATTTCCAAAGTCCTGAATTTCGGAATGCCGAACCAAACCACATTTTTTGCCCATGCACATCCCTAATAGGGGCTGTATGTGGACAGCCATTTTCAGTTCACTCCATAGATGTTCAAGTAACTCTTGGCTGTGTGTTTAGGGTCATTGCCCTCTTGGAAGGTGAACATGAGGTCCTGAACACTCTGGACCAGGTTTTCATTATTTTCATTTTCTTATTTTGCTAAAATCAGCTTTACCTCAACCCTCACCAGTCTCCCAGGTGCATAATTTCACCATGTTTCACCGCTGGGAACATTTTGCATAGGTGTTGCAGTGATGGCTGTCCTTCCATCCCCGCACATGAGTTTCTTCCATCCCTGCACATGAGCTCTGAAGCTCATCTAGAGTGACTAATTATGATTATTTTAATATTATTTATATAGCGCCAGCAAATTCTGTAGCGCTGTACAATGGGTGGACTAACAGACAAGTGGGCGCACAGGAACAGAGGGGTTGAGGGCCCTGCTCAATGAGCTTACATGCTAGAGGGAATGGGGTATAGTGACACAAAGGGTATAAGTAGGGGTAATGAAATGGGTTGCTAGAAAAGTATTCACTTAGGGCATAGTAAGTTATTTTTGACAGTTGCAGGAGAGGAGTCATGGGACGGGGCGGGGGGGGTTGAAAACCTGCTAACAGTTTAATTGATATGCTTTCCTGAAGAAGTGTGTTTTCAAAGATTTTTTGAAGGAGTGGAGACTGGGTGAAAGTCTTACGGAGAAGGGAAAGGAGTTCCACAGAAAAGGTGCAGCCCTAGAGAAATCTTGAAGGCGAGCATCAGATGCAGGAGTACGGACAGAGGATAGACGTAGGTCTTTGGCAGAGCGCAGGGGCCTCAAAGGGACATACTTGTGTATTAGGGTGGATAGGTAGGTTGGAGCAGCATTATGTAGCTGGAAGCCAATGTAGGGACTGACATTGGAAAATGAGCTTTGTCGACGAATTCATTATAGAATGGAGCGGTGCAAGCTGGGAACACGTAAGACCACTGAGAAGGGGACTGCAGTAGTCAAGGAGAGAGAGAACAACGGCATGAACCAGCACCTTAGCCACATTCGGCGTTAAAAAGGGGCGGATGCAATTAATTATTGTGACGAGTCAGGAGACCAATCTCGTCACTGTGCATTGGAGGAGCCTGGTTGCCCGCCTGCTGCCTTTAGACTATGGCCCCATGTTGAAACGCTTGATTTTCCCCTGCAAAGACACGAAAGCCGGGTCATTCGGTACTTGCCCTATTTGAACAGTGATACCCCAGATAGCTATGCCATGGAGCCCATTCGTATAACAAAAGACTATGTGAAAGACTTTGGCTCCATGGCAATTGAACTGTATGTATGTGATCTGAATAATGTGCACTCAGATCTAAGCTATCTGTTTTATGCAATAGCTGCACAGTTATATATTTCTATGTATTTTATTGTCTTTTGCTACCATGTGTCCAATGGAGTTTTGCCTCTGTCATTGGAGATAATTGGATTACTTCCCAATTATCTCCAGGATAGAAGACTCTGTGGAACTGGTTTTTGGCAGAAAAGCCATGCTTCATTTGGTCACAAAGGACTTCGATCTATCTTTTGAACCACTGGACCAATTTGGATGATTTTGACATATATTTGTATTTGGAGTATGCTGATTCTGAAAATGTGAATGTGATGTATACTTTTAGTTATGAATAATGTGGAAAAACTGTATTACTCTGATGTGTAGCTGATATCCCTCTATGTACAGTTAGCACGGAGACCACGTCTGGATTATCCTTTAACCCCTTAAGGACCAAACTTCTGGAATAAAAGGGAATCATGACATGTCACACATGTCATGTGTCCTTAAGGGGTTAACTGGGGGTGAGCCAAGTTAATGCATTAAAGCAAAAAAGAAAGAATGATTACTCTATACGGACAAAAGCTTAGAGTAAACTTAATAGCTTAGAGTAAGACAAAAGCTTAGAGTAAACTTAATAGCTTACCCTTCGGTACATCCTCTTAATTGCTTTAATGCATTAACTTGGCTCACCCCAAGTTAAAAGGTAATCCAGACGTGGACCCCGTGCTCACTATGCCCAGAGGGTTATCAGCTACACCTCCCTGATGAGGCCCAAAAGAAGGCCGAAAAGATCGTCTGGGGTTGCTGAATCTCTCGTGCAGATGGAACTTACTGGCATTTTGGATCTGGACTGCCTCTAAGATTTTGTTCGTTCTCGGAGTTCTCATTCTTTCTTTTTTCTTTGTCTGAGAGACTGGCAGTAATGGCAGTAATGTAAAAGGCAGTGTTTACATTCGTGTCTAGTAACACCTCTGGTGCCAGTCACTCAGACAGCTACTAGAGGTGCTTCCTGGGTCTTTATGCAGCACTGGTCTTCAGCATGGAGGCGCAGAATGTTCCCCATACAGGTGCATTGATTCAATGCATCTCTATGAAGAGATGCTGATTGGTGTAGTGGTTTGCTGTGCAGTTGCAATAGGCTCTTAATGCTTTCTTATCGTCAAAATTGACAATATCAGCCAAGGAGGCAGAGAGTGGATGGAACTAGCTGTGGGAGACCCGGGCGGGGCTGGAATAAAGGTAAGTTTATTACCTGTTTAAAGAGTGCAAAGGGGGACCTGCCACCTAAACTGTGTTTTAACATGTATGTATTCCTGTCACTATAGTGTTCCTTTAACAATTTTAATCAAACATCAAAATTGGGGTTAGGGAAGGGCATCCATCCTGAATAATAAGTTGCAACTCTGTCTGTCAGTGTGTGCATGTGTCAGCGAGTGTGTGTCTGTCAGTGAGTGTGTGTGTAGCTGTCCGCGTGTGTCTATGAGTGAGTGAATGTGTCTGTCAGTGTGTCAAATCTGTTAGGATGTTTGTGTCAGTGTGTTTCTGTGAGTGAGTGTGTTTGTCTGTATCTGTCAGTGAGTGTGTGTGTGTGTAGCTGTCAGTGTTTGTGAGTGAGTGAATGTGTGTGTGTGTGTCAGATCTGTGAGGATGTTTGTGTCAGTGTGTGTCTGTCAGTGAGTGGGTGTGTCAGTGGGAGTCTGTCAGTGAAAGTGTAGGTTGTTTAAACAGTGTGCACCAATGACTGTTTATCTATCAGTGAATGTATGTCAGTGCGTTTGTAAACGCAAAAAAGTGATATGATATGAAGCCTTGATATGAAGTGGTGGGGCAAATTTAGACTAGTGTCTGAATTTAGTCGTGCCTAAATCCAAAATACACCACTGGGTACAATATGCTGCATGAAAATGACAATGTTTTCTTTATAGTACAAATTAGAAAATTGTCTAGTAGCTAACGCATAAAATTTGTATTCCAAAACAGAATTTAATACTTCATTAATGGAGGGGATCACCGGGGATCTCCAGTGTCTTGGGATGACCATGGTAGCAGCGATTAGGATGTGACCAATTATAATCTTACCAATTTTTTCATTATCATCTGGGAATTTTTTGACTAATGCAGATTCTGAAGACAATATAGGGATATTAAAGTTAACTTTTTAATCAGTATATATCTTTCCAATATTGTGTTAATTTTGGGTAAAACCAAAAAAATATGGGATAATGAAACCACCAATACTCAATTCCTTCAACATTTATCAGAGTATTTGGAATTAATTTCATTCACGCTATAGGGGGCTAAATAGCATCTGTGATTTGAACACTTTCTGAATGCACTGTATCTATTTTTAATAAATATCTGCATTGTGTAAAGTCAGGTGTATGCAAGGGCCACATCACTGCCTTTAGGCTTATAACACACAACAAATAAATTATCAGTACAAGAATATGTACTGTATTTTTTCGCTCCATAAGACGCACCACACCATAAGACGCACCTAGTTTTTAGAGGAGGAAACCCAGAAAAAAAAATATTCTTAACAAACGTTCCCATAGTGTTTCTTACTATGGGAAAGTTTGTTCAGAATATTATTTTTTTTTCTCCCCTGTCCCATAGTGTTCTTTACCACCCACTCCCCTCTCCTGTTCCATAATGATCTTTAACCACCCTCCCCTGTCCCATAGTGATCTTTAAACCCCCCTCCCCTGTCCCATAGTAATCTTTAAACCCCCCTCCCCTGTCCCATAGTGCTTTTTAACCCCCCCTTCCTCTGTCCCAAAGTGATTTCAACCCCTCCTCCCCTGTCCCATAGTGATTTTAACCACCCCTTCCTCTTTCCCATAGTGATTTCAACCCCCCCTCCCCTTGTCCAATAGTGTTCTCATCCCAGTGTTCTTCCCCCTTTCCCATAGTGTTCTCCCCCCTCCCCTTGTCCCATAGTGCACTTTCCCTTCCATAGTGTCCCCTCCCCTCCCCTCGTCCCATAGTGTCCCCCTCCCCTCGTCCCATAGTTCCCCCTCCCCTCATAGTGTCCCCCTCCCCTCGTCCCATAGTGTCCCCCAATTACTTACTTGTCTTGAAGCGTGGGCCGGCTTCACAGTGCGCACCGCGGTACTGGAACTTTAATTTCAGGTTCCGGCGGGACTGAAAGGAAGTGTGCACACTGAGTGCGCACTTCCTTTCAGTCCCGCCAGAAACCGGAACCTGAAATTGAAGTTCCAGCACCGCGGTGCGCGCTGTGAAGCCGGCCCACGTTACAAGACAAGTAAGTAAAGCTTCATATTCGCTCCATAAGACGCACAGACATTTCCCCTCACTTTTGAGGGGGAAAAAAGTGCGTCTTATGGAGTGAAAAATACGGTAAATAAAATCATTTCATTCCTAAATCAATAAATATAACATTTATATAAATGCGTTATGTGTCTAAAAATTATTTAATCAACTTACTAATAAAGTCAATAACTGGTGAAGCGCAAGAACAAACCGCAACTAACTCAAGAGTGTGAGATGTCCTGACTTACATCCGACAACAACTAGTTAGGAAAATAACACCAGAGAACCAGGCAGGAAGATTTCAGACGATGTTCAAGTTTCTCTTCCAAGTGTTTTCGAATATCTTGAGAAAAAAGTGTGTAGATTACAAAAACAGCAGGTAATCAATGAGTCATCATGCACTACATATTCTTATCTTAAAGCAGAACCGTCAACATCTGGGGTCTTTGCAGAATTTGCAAAGAACCCCGACTATGACATTTCTGCTGGTGGTCCAGAGTCGGGGGGAGGGCATGGAAAGGTAAGTTTATCTTACCTGCTGCAGCTATCCCTCACAGGCGCCTCCATAACCTACCAGCTGGTCTTCTTCTACAGCGCCAGGAGCTGACGTCACTGCTGTACGCTCACACATTCACGAAAACACCGCATTAAGGTCTATGTAGACAGCAGGATCTTCCACAGACAGAGCCAATTCCCTGCAGCTGAATTTACATTTCCTGACGGCCATAAGTCCGCCCAGTGTTAACAAGTGCCAAGCGTAACAAATATACGGAGACAAAGTAGTCCCTACTTTGTCTCAGTATATCTTTTGACTGAGTTAGAATTTCAGCGAAATTCCAAAACAGTCAATATAAGAATGTTTTTTTAAAGATTTTATGTATGCAAGGTGTGGGGGTGACAGTGCCAGTTCAATTGCTTATAAAATAGATGTGCAATATGCCAAATATATATAGCAAAATCCAGAAATCCAGCAATTCTATCTAGAACAATATAGATGGTCTTTATGGTTCTATAGCAGTGTAAGTGGTTATCTGTTTAAAGAAAGAAAACCAAAAAGCAAGAAATGTGTGTATAATGTTAATTAGATTCTAGGGGATTGTGTAGCACATTTTTCCTTTGATAATGTTTTTGGAAGTTGTGAATGAGAAGATGTACTGCGGAAGCTCTAATGTCTTGTGGCTTATTCTCCAGACAGCACCACTTGGAATCCCCTTCACACTGCATGAGCGCAAGGTTTTAATCAGCCTGTCTATGCCCATTACTGAACTACTTAATATAAATGTAAATGTGGCTCTCAGGCATCTGGACAGCAAGAAAACTAAATGCAATTATAACCCTTCAAATAAGAAAATGTGCAGGAGGTAAAGTCCTCACAGCTGGATATGTGGCAGATTGCAAACTTCTTTAAATGGAAACCAAGTGTCTGCATTGTTTATCACCATAAAGTGTTCGACAAAATGATCCGTCCAACTGACTGCAATAAGAACTGACATTCATTGATCTAATTAAGGCCATGTCTGGATACTGACCTCATTTAAACATGTCCATACAATAAAGGACCCTCTATAACTAGAATTCATACAGCATACAAGATCATTCCAGGATCCTATTTAGCCTTGACCTGCAGAGAGTCCCAGGAGGAAGCATTTCCCAAGTAAGTGGATTAATCTCATAAGAGCAGGCATTAGGCATCTAGAGTAGGACCTGCCAAGAATGGGGTACAGTGACATTGTAGCAGGCTTATGCAATGTATGATGACACACTGTAACTTTGTCCCCATTATGTTTTGCCTAGGTGAGGTGTTTAACCCCTTAACGACCGATGACTATTCAGGATAGTCATCAGAAACATCCCCTTGAGAACTGATGATGGTCCTGAACCATCATAATTACTTACCCGATCGCCGCCGTTCCCCTGCTGGCGATCAGCGTTGCTCCAGGTCTGGGGGGAGTGCCCGACAGCCCTGACAGTCCCCCCTGGGCAAATTAGGCCCCTGCGGCCATGTGATCGCTCTAACAGAGCGGTCACATGGCCACAATAGGTGCCTGTCTATCTGCCTGCAGTCGGACTGCCTGTGCTAACAGGCAACAGTCTCCCTGTTGCTGGAAAATAAAAAATATAAATAAAAATGTTTAGTAAATAAAAAAAACAATATATATATATATATATATATATATATATCTATATATAATATGTATATATATCTTGTATATATAATGTCGTACTAAGTGAATTTTTATATTTATATACACATATAACTATAAAAATACACTATTAAATTACACACGTATACATAAAATATATATATCACTATATATATTATAAAATATAAAAAGGAAAAACAAATACATTTTTAAAATCATTTTAAATTAAATTTTCTTTTAATATATATATATATATAATTTTATTCTAACTGTATTTTGATATTAATATATTTATATATAATGTATATATAAATAAAAATAATACAAAAGATATATATATATACATAATTACATAAATAATTTCATAAATATAAATATGTATATATATTTAAATTCTATGTGCGTATTTATGTAATATTTTCACATAACTAAGTAATTTCATTGATTGCAATTTGAGGGACCTGCTTGACAACCCAGGCCGAAAGTCCAGAGAATTTAATTTGATAGGGTATTTAACCCTGTAACTTTACATGACATCCTAAAACCTGTATATTGGGGGATACCATATGCTCTTGAAGGCAACATAACCAATCTGGCAAATTTCAATGTGAAAAAAACAGAAAAAACAAGCCTTATGTTTAACCCTGTAACTTTCAAAATCAATATAAAACCTGTACATGGGGGGTACCGTTTTACTCAGGAGACTTCGCTGAACACAAATATTAGTGTTTCAAAACAGTAAAACATATCACAGCGATGATATCAGTGAAAGTGACTTTTTTGCATTTTTCACACACAAACGGCACTTTCACTGATGATATCATTGTTGTGATACGGTTTACTCTTTTGAAACAATAATATTTGTGTTCAGCGAAGTCTCCCGAGTATAACAGTACCTCCCATGTACAGGTTTTATATTGATTTTGAAAGTTACAGGGTTAAACATAAGGCTTGTTTTTTTCTGTTTTCACATTGAAATTTGCCAGATTGGTTATGTTACCTTCGAGAGCATATGGTAGCCCAGGAGTGAGAATTACCCCCATGATGGCATACCATTTGCAAAAGAAGACAACCCATGGTATTGCAAATGTGGTATATGTTCAGGGTTTTTTTTCCGCCACTTAGCACAAATACTGGACAAAGTTAGCTTTCATAATTGCTTTTTGTATTTTTAACACACAAACAAATATGAACGCTAACTTTGGCCAGTGTTTGTGACTAAGTGGCTACTAAAAAATACTGGACGTACCCCATATTAAATACCCTGGGTTGTCTACTTTAAAAAAAAAAATATGTACATTAGCTTTTGTAAATGAGTAAAAGATTTTTCAAGTAAAAGTCAAAAAACATGTTTTTGTTTTCAATTTTACACCATATTTTTTTTTCTTTTCAAAAGTAAATTATATGACATGATACCAACAATGGTAGGTAAAGAAAGTCCTTCTTGTCCTGAAAAAAGCAATATATAACTTGTATGGGAACAGTAAATGAAAATTACAGCTGAATACAAACACCACAAAAGTGTAAAAATAGCCCTGGTCCTTAACGTACAACATGGCCAAAACAGTCCGGTCCTGAAGGGATTTAAATAAAACTATTACAATCTACGAGACTTGAAATTGCTGTTTAGTGAATGAACGGGTGCGCTGGATCTTGTGTTTTATACATACATACATACAGATCACGTTTGCTACCAAAACATACAATCCTTCTTCTCACCTTTAAGTTGATGTCTGATGATTTCTGTAAAGAGTGTGCCTCACACTTTGCTAAAGGAATATAGCAAGTCACTGGCAGACTTCAATCCAATGACGCCAGCACATCAGCAACCATGAGGAGAAATTCCCAGCTTGAGAAAGTGGTCCCAAACAAGTCAATCCACTGGGAGGTGGTGGGATGGCGGAAGTGGGGACTCATGTTACATTATTTTAATACCCACAGACCATGGAAAGAGGGAGCATGTAGTTGGTTAATTACTCAGAAAGCATAGACATTTTTTATTGATCACTGTGATAAATTATATAGCCATTGATTGGGGAAGCATTAACAGTTACAGTATGCCTGTCATGATTTACTTAAAAATGGTATACTTATCAAGAGCTTAAGTACATACCACTGGAAAAAAATGTGCAAATGATTAAGAAAAAAATACTACTACCCACCACATTTACATGTTTTTTCCTTGTAGAAGGATGAAGGATGGATAACTAGGCCTTGCTAGAAACTGTACCTGTGACCCCGAGGATGGAACATGTACTACAATGCCAACATAAAGCTGATATGCACAACAGTACGACTATGGTATTTCACTCATCCAGTATTTTCTATTAAAAAAAAAAGTGAAAAAAAAAAAAAGGAAAACCAAAAGTACTCACCACTTATTGTAGGTTAAGCATCAATGTTATTTTTTTATTTTACTTTGGCAAGTCCCACCCACCCACTCTTAGCAATAGTTTCCTTCTAATATTCTCCTTCCTAGCCGGACAAAACATTTGACCAACCCTCCAACCAAAGAAGCAGAATTTCCCTCTTGATAACTAGATGGGTATTACAACTGGTATTAGCCCAAAAAATGATTAATTTTAGTAGCACAGCTATTCCTCCCTGCACTGTTCAGTTGATCACCGCATACCATTAGATACAAGAATGAATTTTGTCAGTCAGTCATTGTGTCATCATCACATTTCTACCGCCCCATTTCTTAAATATTGGGGGGGGGAGGGGGGTTACATGTACGTTACCTGTGACATAGACATCCTGTTGTTTTCATAATTAGTATGTGTATGGCAGCATGCCTGCTGGTTCTCCAAATTCCATATCTATGTTCTCCATAGCTCTGCCTTTTAAAATGTAAAATGGACAATAATGCTAAAACACGCTTGATTTTGTATAACTGGGCTTTTTCAGCACCCAATCTCACTTCCTCATTTTGGCAGCAATAATAAGCCAAGAGCACTGGAGACGGCTCCTTGCACTATAATCACTCAAATAAGCTATAATCTGACATATATTTAAAGTGCCTTTTTGCATTGTTTTTGCCTGTCATCCTTCCTAGTCTTCTTTAGTACTTTGAAACTTTGTTCGCATGACTTTTACCTAAATTATTATCTTTTACATGGTGTGGCAACATATAATATCCTCTTGACAAATGTTCTGAAGTTAAAATTGGTAGCTGACATTTTAAAATTCAAACCCTTTAATGACTCATATTAACTCTTCAGGACATGGAGGTACATGGAAAATGCAATGATATGACAGTAATAACACATCACCTGCCATGGATGGGTTAAATAATGATTCACATCTGCTGATAAATTAACATCACCTTTTTTTGAATGATTGGATGTTTTTCAATGATTACTTGTAAAATTATGGCATGCCTGTAGAAGTTACAGATTGTCCTATAAATGCTCTCTGTAATCTCCATTCCTTTGGCCACACACAATGGTCTGACTCAGCAACTTATAAATCGGAAAATTCTTGATCTCATCTTCACCAATCTGTGTATTGCCTCTAATCCCTGTAATGTTACATTTCCTCTATCTGACCACCATCTGATGACCAATGACATCGGCATTACCCCATACCCAAATCATAACACCCTCGGTACATAAATCTCGGGGGGGAAAACCCCTTTATCATTAACTACAGCAATTCTCCACCAACCTCTAACTTTCTTTTATCTGTCTCAAACCTCACCTGCCCTAGCTCTACAACTCTACCCTCTCCTCTGAGATACATATCATGGTGCCTCCTATATTTCAACATTGTAAGCTACCCCAGTTACAACATTGGCACACTAAGCTGACCGATTACCTGCAAAAATGCTCCAAAACTGCTGAACACTGCTGAAAAAAAGGTCTCATTCTGACTTCCTCCACTCTAAATTTATGCAACACTTGTACAGTTTGTCTCTTTCCTCTAAAAAAGAAAATTACTTTAATACCCTCATAACCTCACTATCCTGAGAACCCAAAAGCCTCTTTCACACTTTAAACTCACTACGTCACCCTGTCGCTGCTTCTCCACCTACTAACCTGACTGCTCCAATCTTTATTACTTACTTCACTGAGATTTCCGCAGGGAAGGGATTTCGAATTTCTCTAACACCCCTCTCAATACATTCCCCCAACTTACCTCTCTCCTCTATTCTATGCTCCCTAGCACTTGCTAAGCCAGAAGAGGTTTTGCTCTGGTCCTCTAGCCCCAATGCTTGTTCCTTCAATCCAATTCCCTCACATCTCACTCATGCTTTGTCTCCTTCACTTGCTCTGCCCCTCTATAAAATATTAAATTTCTCCCTCTCCTCTGGCATATTTCCTTCATTCTTCAAGCATGCAACTATACTCCAATTTTTAAAAAAGCTCAACCTTGACCCTAATTCCCCATGCAACTTATCTCGCTGCTAATGTTTACGTCCAACATTCCCGAGAGTATGGTGTGCACTAGATTGACAGACTTCTCTGACTCTCTTTCAAGTCTCTGCTTGACCTGCTTCATTCTGGATTCTGCTCTAAATGGCTATAACCAAAGTATCCAATGATTGAATTGCTCCTAAATCCAGTGATTCGTATGCTTTTCTAATGCTCCTTGACCTTTCTGCTGCTTTCGACGTGGTTGATCACCAACAACTTCTTCTCATCCTCCCTAATCTCAGTTTACAAGACTCTCCTCATTCACAGTTTTCCTCCTACTTTCCCAAGTGCTCTTTCAGTGTTTTTCTTGCACTTTCTCTTCTCCGCAATGGATCTCTGTCGGTGTTCCCCAAGGTTCTGTCCTTGATCCCCTGCTGTTCTAGATCTATACTGCCTCCCTTTGTAAACTCATCAGCTTTTTTTTTTTTTTTTTTTATAATTCTTTATTTTATTGTGCATATGTAAGACAAGGTACATTTATGCCGGCCAGTGCCACAACAGCATTCTGCCAGATTTTGCGCGTACATGCATAGACTGTAATGTGGCTTGGATAGACAGTGCACTTTTTGTATATTGAAGACGGAAAAAACTTGAAAAACAGGTGTATAAAGCATGCTTTTAAATCAGGCTGATAAATCAGACGTATGTATCAGGCCTATATATCAGGCTAATAGATCAGGCTTATATATCGGGTTTATAAAACAGGCTTCTCAAACAGGCTTCTAAATCAGGCATATAAAAGTACTAATAAAAGAGAAAAACAATGATAAACAAGTTTTAAGACAGTCGAGTATGTTAGGGTGATGTGTCTAAGTTGTTTGTCATTTAATTGGCACGGTACCAGAGGCCGTATGCTTACGGCTTGCTTGGGTAGAGGAACTTTCTCTTGTGTATAGCTAGTAACATGCGTGCAACAGTGCATGAGGGATTAAGTAGATAGGTGGTACACGAGCTTAAACAAATCGGATCTATCACGTATATGGCACCTTAGTTTAGTTAATCTGGTGTGTCAAGTTACTATATTGCAGGCTAAGATTATACATTAGCAAAATTATTGTGAACTGCAAATTTTAAATTCCCTGTGAGACCAGGTTCTGTGGCAAAGATAATAAAGATAAGGGACCCCTACGGAAATTTTACAGCTGAAAACACATTAAAATGTGGCTTAATCAGAGCCTAGTGAGTGCTTCCTGGCCGGGCCAGGTTAATCTCAGGCTTTGAGGGGGAGGCAGTCTAAGCATGCAGGGTGACTTCTGCGTGTCAAGATAACCTGTAAGGACTTGCTGAGTCCGTGTGTATGGTTAACTTTACTTATCTATAGTCCATAGTCCTTAGTGAAGTGGCCACTGAGATACTCCAGCTGAGGGAGATAGTGATCCCCACGTCCCGAACAGGCCTCAGGCCTCAGGCTGTGGGCCTCTGAGTGTATCAGTCCGGTTCACTTCACCCGATGCCTTGTCTAGTGGCTTTGCTTGCGTGGCGGGGTATGTGCCCCATTGGGGTTCCCTCTCCTGTGGGCTGTGAAAGGGCTTTCCGCTCGTTCCGTCCCCCTGCAGTCCTCCTCGCTGCTTCCTGGTCAATGCTGCGGCGGGCTTTGTGCGTATCCCCGTGCGGTGTCGACAGTTTTACTACCTCTCGGTCAGCATCGCGGTTGGCACTGTGAGTTGTTACGTGTGTAGTTGCGCCCTGCTGGGTGAGGGTAGTTGGGGTCGCTGAGGTGCGGGCGGGTCGGGCATGTTGGCGGGACCTTCCCTGAGGCATTAGGGTGTGAGTGCCAGCGCCCAAGGTACCTGGTGTTGTTTCCCTCCGTGTTGGTCCCCAGCGGGGAGGCTCCCTGGAGGCGCGAGGGGGGTACCCACCCAGACGGCGCCGGATTGCCGGGCGGATCCATGCCTCCACTGCTTTTATCGCCATCTTAAAGGATTGTCTCTGGGCATGGAGCCTTGTCCAAAGGCTGGTGCGGATCCACTCGTAGAACTCCTGTGTTTGCTTAGGAGGCTTGATGAGTGTGCGTTTTGCAGTAAGCTGTGACCGTGTCGCCATTTTGTTTGGGCCTGGATGGTCCCATGTTGCCTTAGGTTTTGGTGCTGCAAGTTTGCCGTGTGGGTTTGTCGCTTGTCTCCTGGGTAGCCGGGCTTTCTCCCAGGTAGGGATCGGGATAACCCCCACCGATCCGGGGGGGGAGGGGAGCTTCCTGCCTCCAGGGCTGCTAGCGAGAGGACGGGGAAATCGGCCGTCTCTCCCCTGTTCCCGCGCTCGCAGGCCTCGTTCATGCATCTTTGGACTCCGTGCCCCGATTCTCTCAAGACGGGTATCCGTTTGTTCAGTGGGGCACACTGAGCTCAGGTAGGGTAGTCTTTTGTAGGTGAGAGCCTTTTTACAGTTTTTTTAAGCGGTTTTCCAGCTTTAGCAGCAGGAGCTCTGCAATCATGCGTGTAGTCAGGATGCTGGTCAGGCTCCGCCCCCCTCATCAGCTTTTTTGACTTGCAATATCACTACTTCTACATGGATGATACATAAATCTATCTGTCCTCTCCTGATCTCTTGGCCTCCCTCTTGATTCGTATCTGTGACTGCCTCTCTGCTACTCTTAACTAGATGGCTGCTCACTTCCTTAAACTTAACCTGTACAAAACATAACTTCTTGTCTTTCCTCCCTCAAGTGTTACTACTTCCATGTCTGTCTCCCTGCAAGTCAATGGCACTGCCGTCAGCTCTACCTTGCATGCTCACTGCCTAGGTATTCTCTTTGAATCCAAACTCTCTTTCACCCCTCATGTCCAGTCACTTGCCAAATGCTGCCACTTCCATCTCAAAAACATAGCTTGCATCTGCCCCTACCTACCACCAGATACAGAAAAGGTGCTGGTCCATCCAGTTATTATCTCACCCTAACTACTACAATTTATTTCTCAATGGTCTTACACTTTTCCAGGTTGCCCCATTACATCCAAGCATTGAGGCTCATCTTCTGTCTGCCCACACCTCCCATGACTCCCCTCTCTATCAGTCTGAACACTGGCTTACCGTACGATTTAGAGCTCAATTTAAAATGCTGGTATATTTACAAATCTCTACATAATGCTGCTCTTATTTATCCTCACTAATACACAAGGGGCCATGTAGAGGCCCCAACGCTCTGCCAAAGATCTAGATCTATCCCCTGTTCGTACTCGCACATCTAACACCCACCTTCAAGACTAATCTGTTAATGGCTTTCCCTACCCACACCTTGGTAAATCACATTGCTTTCTCTCCTGCAACTGTGTTATCCAAAAAACTAACCCTTCATTGAAAACTATTCTAGTAAAATTTTCTCATAAATGAAATACATCCTACTCTTACCTCTTGTGCCACTTTACCCTACTCCCTCTAGAATGTAAGCTCATTTAAACAGGGCCCTCAACACCCTCTGTTCCTGTGCATCCAACTTGCCTTGTTACGAATACTTGTCTTTTAGTCCACCTATTACAGCTCTGCGGACTTTCTTGGCGCTCTGTTATTAATAATAATATCTAACGTCTACATACATTGATGTAAGAAGTAAAGACTGAACTGGGAAACACTGTAATAACACGTATTGTCATCAATTATTGATAAAGTAAAAATTTTGCTGACAGAAAGCGATAAAGTGAGAATATAAATGTGAAACACAGATTAATGCAGTGTTGAGAAGGGCTGCATAAATAATATATGGAATTCGCAAGCAGAACACCACCAAGATATAACATTCACTTGATTTTCATAACGGCACTGAGCGTGCATTTGTTATATGCAAAATAGCATGTTTAGCATTAGTAAATGACAAATCCAGTCGTTCTCAAACATCATTTGAATTGTTGGTAGCAGGGAAAACACCTGTTGTTCACAAAAGTGAGAATGCAAAGTGAAATTTAAAAGTTACGGTCAAAATGGCTAAATTTGAAACATCTTCAAAGCCAACAATGCTTCCAGTTTGGCTACTTGGACGACAAATTTGGAAATCACTTTGAATACACGACAATTCGCACTTTAGTGAATAAACCTATGAGCCCTTAAAATGCTCTTATGGCCATTATGCTAAACCAGGAGAAAACAATATTAGTTTTGTTTAAACAAAAAAATTCAAAAAGTTTACAGCTATATTTTCTAGGTACTCAAACATAAATGTATTTAAATACAAATAAAATTGAAAACCAATACATACATTGCATATATTGATATCATCTCCCATATTAGGAAGTAGGTGACACTCAGCCAATCCTTGCATCCCAATATTTTCAGCGGGGATGATCATATTACTAGTACAGTTAGTAAGAAAAGAAAAATACTGCAACCTATAGCAGTGTAGTTCCAAACAACGTTTTCAAGTAGGATCAGGACAAAAAACACATAAAAAGGTTAAAGATGTAAGTAGGGATGCAAATGTTTCTTTTTCTTGCTTAGTCAATTTAAAGAGATACGAAATAAATAATGACGAGGCGAGATTTTTCTAAATTTCTCACAAATTTGTAATTCTGACCCCCATTTCCAGTGATAGTTTATATAGTTGTACCCTTAACTGAATTCCTGTAAACATTTGTAAATTGCCTTTGGGTTATATAGCCAACATTACAAATTGTCTAATACTTTTCAATGTCAGGAATACTATGAACCCTATTTCCCTTAGACACAAGTCAAGATGTTATATCTAACCTGAGAAATGAATTTAAATCAAATACATTTTGTTCCTTTTGCATTGTTTTGGTGATTTTATCAGAGCAGTCTGTCTGATATATATAAACTGATGCAATATATTACATTTTACTGCAGCTACTCCACCAAGATAAGTGCTGCATGAACTATCATAAACAATATGGAAACAGGCAATTTGGGAGATAATTGAGAGAGATATCCAGAGTTATTCAAGAATTTCTGCCATTTGTTAAGAATTCATGGATTATGATTTAAAGAGACAACAGGTCCGTGGCTTATGTGAACCATCAAGGAGGCAACCGCAGCAAACTTCTATTGTGAGAATTAGCTCCTCTAATGTTTTTTTGCTCAGACATATCTTCAGGGTCTGAAAGTGGTGTATGTTCCAAGTCCACAAAATGTTCTGGCAGATTATCTAAGCAGATCGGAAGTTCTACCGGGAGAGTGTAAACTTCATCCACAAGTATTCAAGGAGATAACCTTTCAGGGGAGAATACCCCAGATTGATTTGATGGCTTCCACACAAAACTCCCAAGTTGCCAGGTTCTTCCCTCTACACCCATACCATCAGTCTCAAATGCTGTCTCAAGCATGGGAATACAATCTGGGGAATGCATTCCCTCCCCTACCTATCAACCACCGCCTGTTGAAGAAATTATGGACAGAAGGGAAGAAGGTAATAACTATCATTCCCATGTGGCCAATGAGACTCTGGTTTCCTCTCCTGAGCAAGATGATATGTTTGGAAGCACACTGGCTGTTACCGAGGATAGAATATTGAGTCCGGGTCCTGTTGTTCATCCCTATCCCAAACAGCTGAGATGAGAGGCCTGGCTCTTGAAAATAAAAGGCTTCTGCATCTAGGTTTGTTGGAGGCAGTGGTAATACACTCATGAAGTCAAGAAAACAATAGACTTCGACATGCTATCATCGTATTTGGGAGATATTCAAATATTGGGCAAATGTTATGAATGTGGACTTCTTGCATCATTCCCAGTCTCATATCCTGGAGTCCCTCCAAGCAGGATTAGAGAAAGGGTTAATTCTAAGTACTCTAAAAGTACCTCGTTCAGCTTTGTCTGTCCTATGTAATGTATTCTGGGTCTCTGATCGTCTTTTTGATGTATAAAACACTCTTCTCATCGTATTTGGAAGATATTCAAATATTGGGCAAATGTTATGAATGTGGACTTCTTGCATCATTCACAGTCTCATATCCTGGAGTCCCTCCAAGCAGGATTAGAGAAAGGGTTAATTCTAAGTACTCTAAAAGTACCTCGTTCAGCTTTGTCTGTCCTATGTAATGTATTCTGGGTCTCTGATCGTCTTTTTGATGTATAAAACACTCTTCTCATCGTATTTGGAAGATATTCAAATATTGGGCAAATGTTATGAATGTGGACTTCTTGCATCATTCACAGTCTCATATCCTGGAGTCCCTCCAAGCAGGATTAGAGAAAGGGTTAATTCTAAGTACTCTAAAAGTACCTCGTTCAGCTTTGTCTGTCCTATGTAATGTATTCTGGGTCTCTGATCGTCTTTTTGACGTATAAAACACTCTTCTTGGTGGCCATTACATCAGCTAGAAATTTGTCTGAAATAAAAGCACTCATGTGAAGAGACTTATACACCGGTGTTTCATGAGAGAGTAATATTGAGACCTAAACTGGAATTTCTACCGAAAGTGGTTAATAACTTTCATCTCATGCAGGATATTGTTCTACCTTCTTTTAATCCTACTCCTTCTTCAGATCTGGAGAGTAAAGTTCATTGTTTAGATGTAAGGGAATGTCTGATTAGATACTTAACAGTGTTGGGGTCTTTTAGTAAAAATGATCAATTATTCATTATACCTACGAATTTGAGGAAAGGTGAGGCTGTATCTTCTTCTACATTACGAAGAGGAATATTAAATATCATCATGAAGGCTTACACTCTGAAAGATCTCCCTCTTCCTAAGAAAACAAAGTCACATTCTACAAGGTCTTTGTCGACTTCATGGGCTAATTGGGCAGAGGTTGATAATATCTGATGATGATATCTGAGCCCTGTGTATTATCCAAGCTTTTTAATTGGACTAAGGTATGAAAGGAAGAAGGGACCTTTGTATGCCTTCAATCTAGTTAATAGTTTAATTGTTCTGATCTGGCTGGGGTGGAGCTAGACCCATAACTGATGCTGCCATGAGAAATAGACAGAAAAATAAATTTACTGGTAAGTATGAAATCGAATTTTGTTATTTCAAACCCTAAATTTGTAGATTCAAAGTATAGGGTTAGGGATACACGTTTGACTTACACTCACCAGATGGTTGTTAACAGCAAAAACATGAATTACAAAAAGTGCAGTTTTATTATTCTAATTATTTTGCATATTATAATGAACTATCTTTGTTATTCATTAAAAATGTGGGTACCTCCAATAGCGTGTACCTATTACACTCAAGAAATGGCTTTCTTCATCCTTAGTTATACTCTTGTGTGGTAACTTGTCTTCCTTGCGTGGTCATTTATCCCTGAACAAGGAAACAGGTCTAGGTAGGAGGACTTAGAATCTTTCCTTCCCTGCCACAAATGTTAAAGGAAGTGTTGCATGACCAGGTTGTGATGTAAAACACATCATCTCAACTAAGAGTATATAAGATATTGCCAGGCAGGAAATCAGCCTGTTGCTTCCTTTTCTTCCTTGGTGGATGTGATGTTGAACTTGCAGCAGTAGGTCATTACTAGATGTAAAGGCCTAACTGTGGGTGAGATCAAACGTGTGGGGATTTTATATATATATATATATATATATATATATATATATATATATATATATACACACACACACACACACACACACACACATACACATACATACATACATACATACATACATACATACATACATACATACATACATACATACATACATACATAGAATGAGAGGGATAGATTAAAAAGGGTTGTTGCTCCATGGGTCTCGGCTGTGTGTTTGTGATAAATTTAGAGTATTGATGTGTTGATTCCTTCTAATAAATACCGTTTAATGTAGACAAACCTTGTGTAATATAATTTGGTAATACACCACACCTTACAGTTAAATTTGGCTTAAAAAAAGAACTAATCATAATGCTTATGATAAATGCCTCCACTGTTCTTCAACTTTAGATGTGGAATATTATGATTTATTTTTTCCCTCTTAATTTTTTGTTTTAATGTGCATCTATTATGTTAATAAAGATAAGGCAGTTACGGATACCATTATGTATTGAGACTGCCATGACATCTCCAGCACCCCGTGATTTTTTTTTTTTTTTGTGTGTGTGCCAAACTAAGAGCTATAACATCACTAGGGAACAAGTTGAGACTTCCCCACCTGGCCCAGGACAGTTGGCATGTATTCTGTTGCAGTTAGGACGGATTCCAGCACACATCAACATTTTAGTGGAGAAGCAGGTAGCAAATGTAAGTTTAACAGGATGGAGAGAGCACTTGTTACATGATTCTACTCTGAAGAAGATATAGCATGGTGGAGATACCCTTCTGTTTGTACAATTTATTTTCTGCAATGAAACATATTACATTTTATTTATTTATTTTTAGAAAAGAAAAAAAAAAAAAGAAATGTTTAAACATGTAGTCATATTATTCATGTATGTTAAATAAACTACAAGTTAGTAAGACAGATCCAATACATCTATACAGCATAATTTACTTCCAGGTGTTACATTCACACACTCATGTAACAAGTGATGCTTCTCGCATATCAACATTTTATTAGCAGGAGCATCCAGTTGCTCCCATCAGCAAACCTTTCTGACTTCATGACTTTATGACAGTGGGCAAGTTTAGCACAAAAATAGTTCATTTGCACACATTTTATCCATTAAGGTTATATTGCTGTGAAGCTCTAGCATTCATACACACATTGTATACTGCAGTTCAACTCTTTTAAACAGCTTATTGGCATCAATTCTTCGACTGGGGAGGCCTGTAATACTCATACGCATGCTACACATTGTGCTGAAGATCTGCAACAGGTTTATATACAGCAAACATTCTAAACTCCGAGATACAAGAATATGAGACAGGGATAAGTTATTTGGGAATAACAGAAGAAGGACTGTCTCTCTAAAGTACAATTTGTAACAGTCAAATCGGGAAACAACTGGATTTGTTTTTCGGAAAAAACATTTTAAAAATCTTGTGAGAAAAGTTCTTGTCTTCCTCCTATACTTTTATCTCACCTAAACCAACCAATTCAATATATTGAGTGATACACATCTGAGCTTGCCTCTGGGCAACAACCAATCCCTGAAAGCTTGGCTAGGACATTATCAGTCTTGAGTTCCACTTCTGCCACCAAGGAGGACTGATGAGCTGGCACTGTGTAAGTGCCAACCACACTGTATTATAAATTTATTTACCCTCCTCATCTCCTACTCTGTAATCCTATGCATTGCGTACCTAGTTCATGTACTGTGTATATTCTACTTTGTACCACTGTATTTTAACAAACTTCAGTTGGGAGGGGGATAGTATAGTTTATGCCTATTTAATATATATAACACTTCTTATACTTTTATGCTATCCGCTCTGTTAGTTGTGTGTAATATATGCCATGTAACCTTCCCATTTACCCGCACACTCAGCAGCTATCCATTTGAAGCTGCAATATACGAAATAGCTCCATTACTCTCCCTCCCTTCCCCCCCGATCTATGTTTGTGTCACACATGCTTGTTTATCCTTTGTCTCTGAAGGGGGTGACTTCCGAAGGGCACTTGAGTCTTTCTAAATCAGTTTTCTTATGTGGAATTCCACAGTGTCCCTGGGAGATTACTAATCTGTTTTTACCTTTCAGCTGCCTAGAATTTTAGATTAATATCACATGTTTTATTGTACTTGGTATGGAACCATTGTTCTGCTGTTTTCTGCGTGGGTCTTGTACTACTAATTTTGTTCATCTCCTGTGGAACAATATAATAAAGAATTTAAAATAAATAAATAACACATGTCCATTTTAAGTATTAAATACAAGTGCCAACCCCAATTATTTTCAATTAATGAGCCTCCATTATCCATCAAATGAATTCTGTAACAGCAATTTTACACATAAGTCTTCTACAGAAGAGGTAAGAGGGTAAATCTTTATTTAAAAAGTTATTAAAACAAAGCCTGTTGGTTTCATACAATTTAAATATGATTTGATTTTTATATACATAATCTGTACCTAAAATCTGTAACGGTAGATATAGAAATATGCAGTTATGTTTTGCAATCAAAAGTTCACCTTTTTTATTCCAATGCATTTATATAGATGGGCAGAATGCAAAAAAAATTAATAAAAAAATAAACCCCAAAAAACAAAAACAAAACAGTTTCATATACAACATTATGATTACAAGTTTCCTGTACAATGTATTAAAACATCTGGTATATGTACAACAATCTTATTAAGTTATGAAAACTAATATATATATATTTAAAAAAAAAAAAAGTTTATTGTACATATGTTACAAGGCACTGGGCAGAGTGAGCCAATGTCCTTAGCCTATCCAGTGGTGAGCTTCACAGTACATCACACACTGTGGCAATTATGCAGTTAACCAAGGGGTAACCAAAATCTAGATCCTTCCCTGGCTGAGAAACTATATCTCCCACAATGCTTTGCCAGCACCAAGACTGGCAAAGCATAAAATGGTTCTGCAATGCTACATCAGCAGATGATCTAAATTGTGGCCATTCCTGGGTTAAGACAAAGCCGAGTTTTTTCCTGTCCTGTCAGTTCAGTAATTATTTCCCACAAACCCATGTCAAGCAAAATTATTTGAGAATTTACATTCTTAGATATGCTTTTTCACAATCCTTAACACTTTGTGTTTCCATTGTTTGATTTATACCTTTAAAGTTAATTTATGCCAAAAAGCTTTTAAAAATGAACAAAAAACAACAAAACAAACATTTCGGAAATTTAAAATGCTACCGACAGAGGAAAATGACACAAGTAATGTTAACTTACTTGTAAAGGATCTTGTCATCCGAACACTTGTACATGAAAGATTCAATTTAACACATTTGGTTGTATTGGATATATCGTACAATCTCATATCGGTATAAGTACCAGGTGGTCATACATAGGACAGAAAAGAAGGCTGCCCAAAGCTATAATCAAATTATGTTGACATCCTTTGAGTGAATGTGTGATATTACCAGAAATGCTGCACATGACACATTTATTACACTTTATGGTCTATACTAATGAGTAGAGAACAGGTAAATCTCCAGTTAACCAGTGTTAACCTTTAAAATAACTGCCAACAAGCTCAAAAATAAATAAAAGTATGTACATATGTGTGAATAAAAAAAACACACACACACAGCCAGCGTGAGTATTGTCAGTAAACCGAAATTCCATCTTTTTTGCTGCAGTGACACATTGAGTACACAGCGACTACAAAGATCAGACATGAGTGAGCACTATCAATGTTTGCTTTCTATTCGATTAGGTTTGGTTTTTTCTGTAACACTGAAACAAAGTTGGAAGGCAATAGGTTTCCATGCTGTTGCTAGGCAACATGGAAGTCAAGTAATGGTCAAATAATATTTTGGTAGACTTTTTCTTAGCGTTGGACACGGTTTTTTAGACGTTATCAGAGACATGTTTAATTGCTGAACAGATATTTCTAATTCAAATATATTGGCAAAACAGGGTTTTGACTTGTATTACTGGGTCAAATTACAAGGGCTTCAATTATATAATCAAGCTTAAAGGAACACTTAATTTAAACAAAAACCTTAAGATTCTAAGGAACAACGCAGACAAATTAATCATATATGGACTACATATGGTCATTCGAGGATGTCCCTGACATCAATCCAGAAATAATTATTGTTTTTATTATTATTTTTTTTTTTTTTTAAAAAGCAAGCAGAGCACTGGAACAAAATACATAAAAATAAACTGTTTGATTTAATCTGCTATAGACAAAGAATTGACATACATATACCTGCTGATATATGGATCTATATCAGGTCAAAAATCTATTTAAGTGTTAAAGTGTGTGCTTTGTAGTTTGCGATTTCATGTACACTTTTTTATTTCTTTTCTTTTTTAAACATAACAATTTTGTTTTTTTAAACAAAACCAATATATAAGAAAAACTGTGCAGTTGAACCCAGTAATCCCTCTTACTGCACCAATCCTGTTCAACAATTTAACAAATACAAAAATAAAGTGCTCGGTGATTATTTGTTAAAATTATAGTAAAGTCAAATTTGTTGGACAGACATGACATTCAGCAAAGTAGTCCCCACTCTGCAATTTGTTGCTAAGTGAAATGAATGTGCTCGGTCTTGAAAATAGTTGTAATGAAAGGTAATTTTCTGGATATGTTTTGGCTTTAATTGCATGGGATGATAACGGAGCTGTGCGCTAAAAATATTCACTAATAATATTTTTTTATTTTGCAACGAGAACGCCAAACATTACTTTGAATGAGCTGTAATTGAAAGATTGAAGAATGGATTGATCTCTCGAGGGCCATACAGCTCGCGACGAGTGGCTGGGCATCTTTAATTGCATTACAGTCTGACCCCATTTATTCCTGTGTTTGAATTTCTGAAGGTTCACATTTTAGTGAATAACCCTGTCAGAAATATTCAAAGTGAATTTTAAAACTTGAATATGGTTTCAGTTTGTCTACTTTGGCCTAGCATTTTAAAATTTACTTTGAATTCACAAAAAAAAAATCACACTTTATGCGGACCAGTCAGCATCTTCTGGGGGACTTTACGTAGTTTGCAGAGACCCACAACAGTGACATCACTTCTGAGGGTCTGATGGCTGGGGGGGAGGGGGCAAAAGCGTGTTTTACTTACCTAAACCTGTCCCTCATGGACGCTGCCATCCTCTGGCCAGTAGCAGACGATACTGCTGTACTCTCACGCATGCACAAGAGTAATCATTCAGTTCTGTGGAGGATCACGCGATATTATCCTTAGAAAGAGCTTAATTTACCTGCAGCAGTCACTGGTGACAGTAATTCTACCCAGTGCCAAGCTTAGTCAGGCGGAGGGAAATACAGAGACAAAGTAGTCCATATCTTGTCTCAGTATGTCTTTTGACTAGGCTGGAACTTCAGTGAAATATCAGCACAAATTATGAGTTCGACAAAGCCATAGGCCCAGACTTGCTCAGAATTAGAAATGGACCAACGTGCTTTTTAAGCTAAACATCACTCTGTGCCCTGCATGAAAAACTTATGGGTACAAATAATGGGTTTCGCACAAAAGAAAGCAGAATCCACATTTGGCCGGAAAAAAAAAATCAGATTCACTTCAAGCTATATAGGGAAAGACAAGACTGGCCAGCTGGGGACCCTGAAGATAATGTTGGTCTGCACCCATCAACGCTAAAAAACAAACCCAAAATTATTCATTGTAGATTGCTCTACACAATCTTTTAACAATTTATGAATAGCAGTTTTGAGGCAAAGTTACAGATGCAGAGCAAGTGTGATGTTCATGCAGATTGCTCTAACAGTAGATCTTTGTCCCAAAACAGCTCTTAGAAATATTAACCAAATCCATTTAATGATGGGAGTTACAATCCAACATCTGCGGCCAGTTCACAGAATACTTAGTCCTATTCTTGAGGAATAGTAAGATGTTTGCATGCATGGTGTGACTGGATAATTAATTCCCCTGGAGTCCAACCATACAATGTCAGACCCTTACAATGTGCAGCCTTCTGTTTTCAATAATAATAAAAATGAAAGCTACCCAGTTGGTTGAGATGCAAATACGTAAACAGAACCTCGTTTTAGAATAAAGCTCTCTAGCAAGGTTCATTCATACATTGTGTATGGCCCAGCAAGAAAAACTATCATTAAATATAGCAGTGCAGATAATACCAGATGTGAGCCAGGAAAGTTACACATGATGTTGTTAAGATTCTCATTCAGGAGGCGGAGCCAACCAGCAAGCCGAGCAGACCCGCAGAGCTGAGGCTCCGTAAAGACAAGCGAACTACACACAGCAAACCGGGTGTTACACCGACGGCAAACCAACCACTCAACCCCATAACGCGATGGGAAAACGGGCCAAGAAGAATAAGGCTATTATGGCCTCTGGGTCCCGAAATATCAGGGATTACATGCAAGGAGGCCTCCCGCGCATGGCGCCCAAAATGGCGGAGCAAAGCACAGAGGACTCGTCGTCCGAGGAGGAACCCTCCATAGATGCACTGGATGACATACCGCTGACTGGCGGCCTGCATAGGGAGTCCTTGGATGAGGAAGATAACACCCCAGCCACAAAGGGGGATATTAAATCACTGCTCCGAAATATCCGCACAATGTTTCAGGCAGATCTAGCAATCCTACGAGAGGATATGCTTACGCTCACAGGAAGAATAAAGGCCACAGAGGAGACATCCTCCCACCTAAAGGCTGAGCAGGACTCGCTGGCCGTAGAACAGCTACAGATTAAAACATCCCAACCCAACATGGTACAAAAGATGGCAGAATTCAAAGACCGCAACCGCAGTAAAAACGTAAAAATCAGAGGCATTCCTGCCGCGGTGGAGCAGATAGAACTGCCACAATTCATGAGACGCCTGCTGCAGCACATACTCCCACACAAGCAAGCCAAGAATGTCCTCATGGATAATATCTACAGAATCAGCAGGCAGGGCAGGCTGCCCCAGCAGGCACACAGCGATGTCATTGTTCAGTTTGTCACACACTTGGACAAAAAGGCAGTCATGACATCGGTCAGAAACTTACCCTCCCTATCCTTCGAGCAACACACTCTGGCATTCTACAACGATCTGTCAAGACCCACCATGCTCTGGAGGCAATCAATGCGCCCTGTTACCAGCGTGTTAAGACAGAAGCAGATTTCGTACCGCTGGGGCTCACCGCGCACCCTACAGGTTACCACGGAAGGGACCGTCTAAAAGCTCAACTCACCAGTGGAGGGGCAGCAGTTTCTACTCCAGCAGGGCATAACCTCACCAGCGGAACTGAGGAAGGACAGTGCCAAGAGGCAACAATGGGATGTGGATAACATCGTCCCGTTTGAGCCGAGGAAGGGTTCCCATCCCTCTGCTGTTGGCCCAGTGGACTGATACACATGAACTGTCACCACCTGGAATCGCTGACTGGCATTCCCAGTCCTTGATACTTTTTACCCTTACTATAATGTTTTCCTTTTTTTTTTCCTATTATACTCTAAGCTGACTCCAAACCGTACATTCCCAAATAGCCATAAGTCACTAGCTATCCACAGCCAGATCCCTAGTCTGACAGCGGCGCGTACAGACTAGCCGAACACTGTCGTGGTACTCGTGGCTGGTTCCACAACTCACTCCACAAACATGCCCCATCTTACGCCCTATGTAAGCTAAAGTAACACTCAGAGAAGGGCGACCATCAGACATGGCACAGAAAGGCCAAAATAGGGTTGAACGCTCTATCGGTAGCAGAACGCTCTATCGGTAACAGCACATATCAGCGCTCACTACGGCGAGAATCATATACCTCAGGACTAGCCTGCCCCATCACGAGACAGCCTCACAAACACGCTACCCTGGTCCCAGATAGGCACTCCCAAATACACCTCCATACATCAGTTTAGCAACAGCACAAATTTATCAACCTGTTACCTATGTTATATTACTGTATGTGCACGTTTTGCTTACTTAAACAAAAACAAAAAAGTGGAAATTTCTATGCATGAATATTACACCTTTCGCTGTATGATCAAATCCACAAGAAAAATAAAGAATAAAAAAAAAAAAGATTCTCATTCAGAAGCATATCTACTCTCCGACTATGGAAAAGTTTGCCAAGGACAAGTTTCCATTTGTTTTTTTTAGTCCTGCAGTTTCCTTGAAGTCCATTGGTTCTTTTAATGTGCCATAGGAGATATTTCTTCGGTATTAAACCAGACAAAATGGAAAATGACTGTCAATTCTTCAGCTACTTAGATATAGATAACAGCAAATTCACCTGGGATAAAAAAAAAAAGAGAGAGAAGTGTGAGATCCTATTTTGAGATACAAAGACAACTCCTCCAACCTCCTCTTATTATGGACAAGAGCAGTATTTCAAAGATATAAAGGACTCTGGCAACATGAAGGCCATATATTTATTATATTTCCATGTACATCAGATGTTCGGTTTGTATGGACTAGTGAGAGGTAACTACCATTGCTGCTGGACTATATATCCATTAGGACAAGGATCTCCTATCAGTATAAGATTAACTACATCCTGGGAAAGAAAGTCAATAGAAGGGTTACTCCAAACACCAGGGCCATTTCCCTGATCTGAAGTGGTCATTGTGTCTGGTGTATGTATATGCAGCATCTTGACAGAAGTGTAACTCCACTTCTGGGCAGGTAATTGAGGCTCCATTAGCCGGCTAATGTCTATTCTGTGCAAAAGTGACATGATGTAAGCTTCAGCTCAATGAAGTGGTCTGGGTGCCAGTCCCCTAGTTTTAAACATAGCAGTTAAGTGCTAAGTTTATATTGAGGGTTAATCCAGCCTCTAGTGGCTTTCTCCCTGACAGCCACCAGAGGACGCTTCCGCAATCCTCAATGCGAAAATCGCATTGAGGACACGCTGGACATCCATAGGAAAGCATTGAGTAATGCGCGTGTGGCTCTGGATGCGCATTCGGAGCGGACGTTGGAAGGGGGAGGAGAGGTCACCAGCGCCGGATTAATGTAAGTGGCTGAAGGGGTTTAAACCCCTTCAGCCCAGCGGGAGGGGAGACCTTATAACCCTATAGTGCCAGGAAAAAGAGTTTGTTTTCCTGGCACTATAGTGCTCCTTTAAAGGGAATCTCCAGTGCCAGGAAAACAATCCGTTCTCCTGGCACTGGAGGTACCCTCTCCCTCCCACCCACCAATCCGTCGATTCCGTCGGCCGGTGGGAGAGACTGATCCCGCCCACCGGCCGGGGAGACCTAACCCCATAGGAAAGCATTGAAAAAGAATTTCATTGCTTTCCTATGGGGAAATGAGTGACGCTGGAGGTCCTCACACAGCGTGAGGATGTCCAGCGACGCTCTATCACAGATAATCTGTGCTATAATCCAGAAAGTTCCCTCTAATAGACAGCCACTAGAGGTGGAGTTAACCCTGCAAGGTAATTATTGCAGTTTATAGAAAACTGCAATAATTACACTTGCAGGGTTAGGAGTAGTGGGAGTTGGCACCCAGACCACTCCAATGGGCAGAAGTGGTCTGGGTGCCTGGAGTGTCCCTTTAAGGCAAGTTTTAGCTATATTATTTTTATGCTAATTTTTGGGGAGGAGCCAGTACAGGAATTGTTTACTTAAAACACTGTTTTCGGATGGAGTAACCCTTTAAAGTGTAAGCAAATATGTAATTTGTGGGGTATTTTTTCAGTTAGATCCCTCTCCCAGGGTAATGTGTTTATTTATGGAATTTCACCCAGTGCAGAAGATCCTGCAAGACCACTGCAGCTTGTGGAAATGGCATAAAGTGACTGAAGAAGCACCACCAATTCCCACATTTTGCTGAAAATCATCTTCTCCATAATAGAGTGGTATCTACTTTTTTATATACCATTTATTGCAAATGGGACGTGGACATTGTCATGTTCTAATTAATGGCAGGAATTTTTTTTTTTTTTAAATTTGTGAGCTTGCACGTCACACCCAATTTATCAAAAAAAGGGCATAGTAATTGTACAGTAAACCGTGATTTTCCTCTATGGTGGTGTGGTGACTTTGGCCCCATGCAGTCACCAAAAATAAATTAATAGCATAAAAACAATACAAAAAAAACAAAGCCCTCCTAGCACTATTCTTACTGTACAATTAACCTTTTAATATAGTTGTATAAGTAGTGCAATATATAATATATATAATAAGTCATTTAGCTTAATCGTCTCACAGTATAAAGTGGAAAATGCATGTTAATAGATAAAATAGCAATGATCGCCACCTGAAGATATTCACAAATTAATAGCAGTACAACACAGTCATCAAGGTGAAGACTCGAAAACATGACTGACTTGCAGACCAAACCACCAAAGTGGCCGGAATGTTACTCCCATACCAGACGGCCTTGCACTTAAAGAATACCCAAGCTTACTGCACCTGTTCCATTGAAGGGCAAGCTATGATCTGCAAATCTTCACTACCGAATTCTTCTTTCAGCAACATGTGGACTTTCTGGAAAATTTGTTGAATGTTACTCTAAGACAAAAAGATGGGGAAAAAAAAAGGTCTCCTTTTTAAACGAGTTGCACCAAAACACAAGTTATCACTATTAACAAATGCCACTAGAATAACGCAATTTCACCCATACACATAATTTGCTCTATGCAGATTACCAATACCATGTCTGCATAGTAACTGCACCATACAATGCTTTGAAAGTCATTGTTCCTCCCTTATTTGCTTGGAACTCTTTATTTTAGTAATATTGAACAGTATACAAATGAGGACAAATGAGGACTAGCTGCTAACATTGTGTATTTTTACAGTTTAATTGGTGCAGAAGTCATAGGACGATATGTTTTGTTTGCTCAGTGGAAGAGTAGAAAAATGGGAGGACATGTTCCATTATTGTACACACTGGTTGTGCATTATACAATGCATGTTTTCCAGTGACAGCTTAACAGACTGAAGATGTGAATATGATGCACGGGGAGCACGAGGAGTAATTTCAAGGGATATAGTTATCTCTGCTTGTATCAAAGTACACAACATTTTACCGACCAAGGTGTAAAAGCATTTTCAAGAAATTCACATTGTAACCACAGTTTTCACACTGAGCACAATACACATAAGTCCACTTATTGCAAAAAAGTAACAATAAACTAAAAACTAGTGCTGTTTGAGGACAGAAGCAATTTATTTTTATTTTATTTTTTAACCAAAAAGCTTTCATGACTGAAAGCGGCACTGTCATGCCGAGCTTACCTTTCTTTAATCGATTCCTCTTCTCTCCCTCTCTCAGGATCTGTTCTTCATTTTTTCCTGTCTGCTCTAGTTTTCTTTAAAACATAAGACAAAGTAGGCACTACGCCTGACCATCTCTGACCAGAGGAGGAGCAAAGTGTGCTTCGTTTCTGGTGATCAAAGCAATTTTCTCACAATTCTCACCTTTGATCCGTGATCTCGCAATGCTTTCTGTCAGTATTCCCAAACGTCCTGTCACTTAGACAGAACGCTCAGGGGTGAGGGGCAATAGGTCCCCCGTTCACAGTTTAATAGCCCACTCGGGAGGGAGGACACTAGGGTGGTTTTTATTTGTTGTTTTTTTTATTAACAGTGAGCACTGGCTGCTCACTGTTTACTAGACATGCCCCTACTCACGGCATAGCGAGTAGGGGCAGAATTTACTTCGTATTAGTAAATTTGGCTGAGAGACCAATTTAGGTCTTTCAGCCTTTTGGTAGATAGCTCCCTAATACCGTGGGAATTAGGGAGTTATCTACTGAGCGGCTGCAAGATGCAGCCGCGGCAAGAATCGGATCGGAATTTCGTTCTTTAGAATGAAATTCCGATCTGAACAAAGTCCCGAATTGCATCCAAACACGAAGGGAGAAACTGTTCTCCTTCTGTTAGACAGAACGCCAGCGAAACTACTAAATTTCGTCCTAAGTGACAGGACATTCGGGAATACTGACAGGAAGCATCGCGGATCAAAGGTGAGAATTGTGTGAAAATTGCTTTGATTATCGGAAACAAAGCACACTTTGCTCCTCCGTTGGTCAGAGATGGTCAGGCGTAGGAAACCTCCATAAGACAAAGTAGGCCCTACTTTGTCTTATATTTTAAAGAAAACTAGAGCAGACAGGAAGTGCTATGCTAATCCCCTATCTATTAGCATATCACTACTGTTTGGTTGGGAGTGTGTGTTTCTCCCTTTCCCTGTTCTCTCCTACTGCTTTGTTACCTGAGTTATGTATGGGGGTACATATTGCCTTCTATCCCCTCTCCGTTTTTTGTGAGGGTTCCTTTCGGCTATTAGGCTCTTGACTAGCCCTGTTCCTACCATACATATTTCTCCCTATATTATTCTGTCCATCCCTGATAACCCAGGTTTTTAATAGATTTCAATAAAGGCTTTTTTATTTTTTGGCAACTACATTACTGTTGAGATTGGACTGGGTATTTACCCTCTGGGCGGTCTTTATATAAGATATCCCTTTTTGTTTTTTTTTTCTTCCCTTTTCTCTACAATTTCCAGGGTTACCCCCTTTTAACCAGTCCAGGTGACCTCTATACTCTGGAGGCTCGGCAGTGGGATACAGGAGTGTCTCTTCCTACCCCCCCCCCCCCCCACTTTCCAGCCTTTTGAGTTTCCTTTTTCTTGTTATGATGTGGACAACATACCTCCTTTTCACTTCATCCCAAGAAGGAGTAAACGTACCAGTTTTCCTTGCTCAAATGTGACTACAACTAATACAGCCAATAAAGTTAGATTTCAATGGTCAACATATGTGTGTCAGTCTCTCTCATCCATACAAAATTTGGGTGAGAATACAGATGTGCCTTCAATGAAGTCCATCTTTAACAGAAAGACATGGCATATCAGCTAATCCTTTATTTCCTATACACTACCACTAGAAAATAAATAGAGTGCAGGAGCAAAGGTTTCTACTGACATGAAGGAAAGTCCTTTAGGCTATACTGTACATGTGCACACGGTTTTGAGTGTGAGTAGCAGTGGGAGGGGCAAAGCCTGTTCTCCCTCTTATATTCACTTATCAAGTAGAATGCAATAAAAACAAACTAAAAAATCCAAAGTTTTTGTCAGCATGCAAGCTCGAGGTGCCACTTTGAAACGTCGAATTACAATAAAATCAGATTATTCCTCATGCATACCATTTTCGCCATCACTATATTTGGATATCAATACTCACTCTGACTGGCTTAAAGAGGATGAACTCTGTATCTTTGTTAGCGAGATACAATGACATACTGCGTAGTGTCAGTGGCAGTTTTGTTTTCATGGTCTTATACGTGGAAGATAGCAGGTCATTAATCTTTGCTGCAGAACAAAAACAAAAAAAGAAATCGAGAATTAAAAAGACCACTTTAGGTCTTGTTTGACCTCCTGGTAGGCCATTATAGTGCAAGCATAATGCAGATATATAGCTTTTACGGTCCTTGTAATATTTACTTCTATCATCTAATGATTAAGTGTATTAGATTTATTTCCAGTTGCATGTATGAAGCCACCTCAGCTTGAACTTCAACATTAACTAATTGATTGTTTTAGATTTGTTAATATGAAATAATGTAAAAAATGATAACTGCACTAATGGGACAAGGAGATCCCTGCCAAGTCACAAACAGTCACAGAAAAGGAGATGCATTGTGTAGTCATACCAGGTTGTGCCCAAGGCTGCTGTGGAAGACTGTATTTTGGACCTCCTTGGCTAGCCATGGTTTTCAAAGCAGCTACCTAATGTGAAATAAAACAAACACCTATCATTAAACTGCAATGAAGTGGCTGAAAGACAAATATAACAGTTCTAAATATCAGAATTATGATGCCAGGTTACAAATGTTAAACATCATTAGGACACTTGAACTAATATAATTTATTTATTGGGCAAGAGTAATATATAAACATCAGATTGTAGAACAACTAACTATTTCCCAAAAACAAATTGTTTCGGGAGCATTTTACTTTTGGTGGAGGGCCTGCAAGGTGTCCATTCTCAAGAATTGTAATATTCAGGGGCACCAGTGACCCCTAGTCCAAATGGAAAGTATACTGGAGCTAAGCAGTGATCCAAACCTTTTCTCCATCTCCTTGTGCAATAATATCATAATATTGCAACGAGTATATCTCACAGCTTGTGGCATACATTATAAAGGACTCGTGGATTCCTAAAACACACCTTTAAAGCAAAGTAGCAGAAAGCCTGGCAGAATGTTTGAGAATGTTTCCGGTACGGCTATTTTGCACTAAATTTAAAATTCACATTGAATTACGGACAATTCCATTTTTTTGTAAATAACCCTGACAGTGCTATTACACTCACAGCATCTCTGAAACATCATGGACTTGGAAGGCTTGAAAAACATGATTGCAACCTACACACATTTGATTGATAAATGGTATATTGATTGCAAAAATATTAACTTAATAATAATTAATAATCCCAAATTTTATATTTGCTGTTTTTAACGCGTAGATCTCATGGATAGAGAAACATGTGGAGATTGCCTAAAATAAAAAGTACGGAAAGTAGACTCTCTGGACCAATCAGCGGAGGATAAAATCTCTGCCAAGGAGCCTCCAGCTATAAATACAGAAGAAGCGGCAGCGCCTCTAACAGAGTGAGTTCCAAAAGATGCATCAATGCCAGCTAGAGCTAGAAGCCATTTAATCCACCAAGCAATAGTAGAGCAGGACACTGGCTTGTGTGGTCGTACAGAAGACACAATGAGGGGCCCAGGTGGTGTTCTAAGAGGGGTAGTTCAAGAGATGTTGTGCCTTACGCAACGGGCAACACAAAGGAGGAGGTGTTTCTCCGGAAAATAAGTGTAACTCACTGTAGATTAATTGGTCTTGGTGCGTGTAGTGATGTGGAAGTTCACACCCTCCGGCGTGAAATCGAGGGCATTAAAGTCAAAAGCCCTGATGTCAGAGATTCTCTAGAACAAGACCAAACAGAGAAGAAGTGCTAATTTGGCTGACAGCTGGCGTAGAGAGAGCGCTTCGTTATCTGGCCAAAATTCTAAGAATGCTGGCATGAGAGCCAAATCCCAGAATGTACCATATTTAGGAGCTGGAGGCCTTGCGATGCGGTTGCCATACAAGAGTCTACACACAGAAGGAGGTTTGCCTACTGAAGAATTGTCAATAGGAACGTGAGCTGCAGAAAGAGCGGGGTGAAACACTTTAATACACCAGTAGGATTTGCCCTGATCAAAGAAATGACACGAAATCGATAATATTAGTTAGAGACGTTGAAAAGGGATCAATGTCCCTTTCCACACACCAGCAACGCAGTAGCCAAAGGAGTCCTTAAGCAGTAGCCAAAAGGTCTGAGACATTCCAGGATCCCCTGAAACGGTCCAATCCCCTAGTTGGAGATGATCCTGAAGTGGCAATGGGTGAAAGTTGCCTGCCGGGTCCCCGATGAGATCGCAGGAGGTGGGTAGAAGCAGGGGAAATTCCACTGACATTTCTAGAAGGTAGGGGTACCATGGATGAGCTCACCATAGGTGGGGGTCACCAGAGTTATCTTCACACCTTGAGTTTTGAGATACTGTAGTGTGCGTGGGATCATGGAGAATGGAGGGAACGCATATGTTTCTTGGCGAAACTGCAGATTATGAGGGAACCTGCAATTAGTTTGAGGCAATTGATATGAAGTGCTTGTTCCGATTTGGACCAGATTCCTCCAGTAGAATGTCCCTAGCAAGTCGCGCCCTATCCGAGAAGGCTGGCATCTGACTACAGAATGAAATTTGTAGTTCCAGGCTCTTCGTTCCAGGCTGCCATATGATGTAGCCACCAGTTGAGTTCTAGCCGGACCACATCTGTGAGTGTGATCTGCTGATCCTAAGATGTCGACTGATGCAAGTAACGTATTTTTAGGCGTTGCAGTGCTCGGTAGTGTAACGGGGCAGGCAATATTGCCTATATTGAAGCAGAGAGTAGGCCGATGAAGCGGGCTAGGTCCCACAGGCAGAGGTATGGTGACACCAGCAACCTCAGAATGTCCTTTTTGATGGATTTGATTTATGTTGTAGGAAGTTTTAGGACTGCCTGAACAGAATCTATCTGGAATCCAAGGAATTGCACTGTCTTTGACGGGGTGAGAGATGATTTCTGGAGATTGATCACAAAGCCAAGGTTCTGTTACAAAGCGGAGGTCATGACCGTATGAAGGTGTAGAGTCTTCTGGTCCTGTGCCATGAGGAGGATATCGTCCAGATATACGATGGACCGAATTCCCTGGGAGTTTAGTAATGCCATTACTGGTTCCATTAGTTTGGTAAAGCATCATGGTGCGGAATATAGGCCAAAGAATTGCCATAGTTCCTGCTCCCAACGAAACTGAAGGAGGCAGCGATGGGCTGGTGCGTTCTTTAAAATCAAAGCGGGAGAACCAATCTCCCTCGCAGAGTAGGTCTCGTAACAAATGGATTCCCTCCATTTTGAAATGTATGTACGTGATGAACCTATTCAGAACTCTCATATTGATAACAGGTCGAAAGTCTACCGATTTTTTCCTGACTAGAAACATGTTGCTTATGAAGACATGTGGGCCAAAAACTCTTTCGATAGCACCCTTGGTGAATAATTTGTCAAGTTCGATCCGTAAAGTCGACTCGTCTGTCAGCGACATTTTGATCGGGATAGGGGGAAAGGTTTGTATCGGATCGTCTGTGATCCCAGGTGAGTTGAGACCACTGTTAGGAAAAAAGGGTTAACCGACCTGCAATAGGTATATGAGAATAAGGAGGGTCCATTACCTGTAGCAGTGCGACCACGGAGGAAAGCAGATCCACGTCCTCTTATAGCTTCACGAGAGGGGAAAAACTGCCTGTGGGGGTAACGGTATTGCCTGAGATCCAAGTGTCCAATGGTTGAGGCCTGTAGCACGTGAAGGTGGCTCTGCCAGTCGCTCAGCCTCTGTAGCAACTAGCTTTCCCAGAAAAACGTTGTGTGTGAAATACCTTGCGAAGGGAGGACTGTGCTTTGGTTAGCGTAGTAAATACGGAAACATGTTTACTTTGTTCTATTATGAACTTGACTCCAACTAACATCCCTTGAGTCTTAGGACCAAGTTCTTTAATGCCTAATTCGGCTAGCTTGGCATCACATTTGTAAAGGACGGCCTTCTGCCGTTCTGTCGAGATGGCAACATTAGCATTGCCTAAGAGGCCCTTTGGGCCCATTCTAGCACCATATGGGCGTAAAAAGTGCCACCTGTCAAAGCCTCGTCTGCAATAATGAAAATCTGGATGAGCGGGCCCGCAACATCCATACGTTTATTTTGAGGGGCCTTTGGACATTGTTCTAAACCTTTATGGGGGTCTCTCCCCGACTTATTCAGAAAAATTACAAGAAAGGGGTCAAATTCGGGAGGAATTGCCACCTTGTCTGGGATGATGGGTCGTGGGCATTCTGCCCTTAATTTGGCCCTCACCTTCTCTAAAGGTCGGCATAGCCACATTCTGCAGTACTGGGCAATGTGGTCCGGAGATGTCCATTCGCAGATCTAGGGTGCCCGATACATCTAGGGTCAAATAAGGGGCGGCCAGTGGTATCTAATAGGGTATCGACTGAACTAGGATCAGGGATGGGGTCAGACTTCAAATGGAATCCTCTTGTGGCATGAGGAAGGACTCTTAAGCAAACTTAGACGGAGAGAGATCTCAAGATGCTTTATGAGGTGGGAGATCCTCATCAGAGTACCCCACACAGTATATATCTACAAATTGAAGGCGATAGAGGTTGAACCCTCAAGTGGATCAAAATCATGTTGGAAGACAGCTTCCCTAGATTTAAATTGGTAAACTCTCTGGGTTTTGGCAGGCGCTTTGCCTTTACCGGCGGCAGCACTATTACCCTTCCAAGGGCGTATGCAAGTGGTTTCGTCACGGTCTGAACCTTTGGAATCCTCCGAGTCTGACAATTGAGTAATAGTCGCCGTAGGGGCCGGCACTATCTGCTCGCGGAATGCCGCTAAAGCCTTGGGCATGGAGTCAGCAATGGCGTTGTACATCCATGCTGTGAGTTCAGCAGAGACTGCAGGTTCAGGCAAAACAATTTCAGACATATTGGTAGTAACTGATAACAACAGTGGGGTCACCTGTAGCGGCACCCCCATGCATAAAAGGGGTTAACAGCCGTATAGTAGATCTTCCCCTTCCAGAGACACAGGCACAGCTACTGTAGACACCAATCCACCGAACCAGAGAAGCATATGAATGCTCTCAAACATACTAATGCTGTAAACAGCCGAATAGGAAAAATCATCCGAATAGGTTTACACTCCTAGCAGTCGAACTGGAACAGCATACAACAAATCCCCCCAAGAACGAGACAAGGCTCTGTTTTGAGGGTCAAGCAGGAACAGACAGAGCTGTGGGTTTATTGTTCTTATATACACATTAGTACCACCCACAGGGTTTTGGAAAACAACCAATAAACACGTACAATTCACTCAGACACTCCCACACAAAATCTTCCCCATTTCCTGTGATACAATTACTGCACACAATGGGTTAATGTAATTTATCACAGGCAGGAAAAATACACTTTTTATACATATACTGTAACTTTAAAAATATGCATCATATTCACATACATATTCAGAATCAGCAAACTTTAATTATAAACCAAAAATCTGACAAATCCCTCCAGTACATAAAAAGTTAGGTGGAAGTCCTTTATGACCGACCGCCAGCACATTTTCCTGCCCAAAACAGTTCCATAGATTTGGGCTGTGCGGCCGGTCAATTTTATGCAGAAAAATGACCAAGTCCCATTCGAACGTGCGTTCAAATCTTCGAACGGGACTTAGTCTCAGCAGCTCAAAGTTCAGTGTAGGAGAAGGTAAGGGTCAGCGGTGTTCGGTGAAATGTGTAGTCGATTTCAGTTCCATGAATTTGGCTACACATACCGCTGACCTCGTTCGAATGAACAAAGATGGGAGGTAAATTAGCCGCAAACTTCCACTTCTCGGTGGTCCGCCTGTGTGGTACTTGGTTCAGTAAGCCCCATTTACTGAACCAAGTGGAAAATAGTAATGAACAAAATATTTTAACTAAGTCTGGGGATACTGGGGACACCGTCTTAAAGGGGTATTGTCACACAAACTCTCAATATGTCCCCAGACGGTTCTTAAAGGGCCAGCATGGTCCAATACAAGTCCATAAGTCACAATGCAGTTCTTAAAGGGCCAGCAGCAGCACAATATAAATCCATTAGCCCAAATAATGTTTGTAAAGGGCCATTCAACCCAGGGCCATAGTCATGAGGCAGAAGGCTGGCAATCAGGCTCCTCCAACAGCCAGGGGCAAAGGGCAGCTGGTCACCTAGAAATCTAGTGACAAAAGTGTCACATCACCACTATAAAGAAACACATTTTTTTTTAAATTTTTTATATTTTATAATTTATGCAGACTAACTGTACAAAAGAAGAGGCAGTGGACTTATACAGGATATAGCTCAAAGAATAAATGGATTATCCTGAAAATAACAATTGTGGATGAACCCCACTTCTTATCAATGGGGTTCACCCAATGTAGAAGGGCAGCAGTATGTCCAGAATCAATGACAGGTATGACCTGTGTAATCAATGTAGGGGGTTACCCTGTATTAGAGGCTATGAGGGGGGTCACCTTTAGTATAGAGTTAAAGGCACAGAGTATTTGGGGATATACAATGAAAGAAATTAGCTGTGGGCCGGCAGTTAAGGTCGGCCCATCTACAGAGTTTTTTGAAACAGAGCTAAATACATAACACCAAACAGCATTACATTTTTTAGGTAAAAGTGGACCAAATAATGACAAATATCAAGAAACTCTATATTATAGGATATTGATTATGACAAAAGAACTACAATAAAGAGTGTAATTGGAATAGACTCACCTGGAAGGCTAAGTAGCAAGCAAAGAGGAGTTGGGAGGAGCCTGATGACTGGACATACTCTATTATACACTCTGATTGGTTAAACATTTTTTACACAGATTGTTAACTATTTCTTTGCTGCTGGGAGTTTCAGTAAGGAAAGATAAGCAAATATTCGCCTCCTGTCTTGCCATAAAGACCAAGGAATGGTTTCCCTCATGCCTTACATGCAACAAACATTTTTTTTTTTCATTCTTTATTTTTGAGGTGCAAAGAGCCTCAGATTTTGCAACAACATGTTATAAACATCACATCATGACAGTTCAAGTATAGTTCCATTAACACATCATATAATGCTGCACCAATTTTTTTTTTTTAAAGGAATCATTAACAGGATAATGCAAGTCGATCCGACGGTGCCTGTAGAGCAATTGAGGGATATATACATGTTGATAATATGCCGCCTTATGAGCAATACAGACATGTCTGTAAGGAGTATGCGTGCTGATAGAGCTGAGCTAGTAAAGCTTTTGAGAAATATTGTTGCTGGTGTTACGAAATGTAAGAGCCTGTAAGGTTTATACATGTTGATAATATGCAGCGTTATGAACCGTATAGAGGTATCTATAGGGAGTATGCATGCTGATAGAGCCGAGCTAGTAAAGCTTTTGAAAATTATAGTTGCTGGTGTTACTGAGCGTAAGAGCTTATAAGGATTATACCTGTTGGTAATATGCTGCGTTATGAGCAGTATAGTGGTATTTAAAAGGGGTATGCATGCTGATAGAGCTGAGCTAGTTAAACCTTTAAAAATATAGTTACTGGACTTAAGAGCTTGTTAGGAATATGCATGTTGATAATATGCAGAGATATGAACAGTATAGAGGTATCTATAAGTAGTATGTAGGCCTATAAAGCCGAACTAGTAAAAACATTTAAGGAATACGGTTGCTGATGATACTTAACTTAGGAGCTAGTATGGATTACACATGTCAACAATATGCATCGGTATGAACAGTAGAGACGTATCAATAAGTAGTATGTAGGCCTATAAAGCCGAACTAGTAAAAACATTTAAGTACAGTTGCTGATGATACTTAACTTAGGAGCTAGTATAGATTACACATGTCAATAATATGCATCGGTATGAACAGTAAAGGCGTATCTATAAGTAGTATGTAGGCCTATAAAGCCGAACACGTAAAAACATCTAAGTACAGTTGCTGATGATACTTAACTTAGGAGCTAGTATAGATTACACATTTCAATAATATGCATCAGTATGAACAGTAAATACGTATCTATAAGTAGTATGTAGGCCTATAGAGCCGAACAAGTAAACACATTTAAGGAATACAGTTGCTTGTGTGACTTCTCGTAAGAGCTTTTGGGGATTATACATGTTGGTAATATGCAGCAAGATGGACATTAAAGTGGTATCTGTGCTGTTGAAACTTGTGTCTAGAGACATTTACTATTTGGAGATGGTTGTGGAGTACCTGTGTGTGGAGGTGATTGGTGTCTAAGTGGTGATTGTGTCTGCTCTATACTTTGTAGAGTGGCGCTCAATAACCCCTGAGCACGGGGGGGGGGGGGGGGGAGGGGTGCCTCCGGAAAGGGTAACATAGAGGTCAGCTTAATGCTGTCGGGAACAAACTATTAAACGTAGGAGTTCAATGCCAAAATAAAACCCAAGGGGCAACTAGAGAGTACTGCTGTGCGGTTCTTAGTTTGTGTCTTTCTCACCACCGAGCGTCCCCTGCGGTTTTAGCCTGTGTCTGTCCCAGCTCGTGGGGTAAATGGAACAATTGTGGAAACGTCCCAGGTGTCTGTCTGTCCCAAATTGGTTGTCTCAGGCCGGGTAAGTCCTAGCTTTTGCAGGAATGCCGCTGTGTCGTCCGCCGAGGTGATAGTGTGGGTGCGGCTGTCTTTTGTGGCTATCAGGGTTCGTAGGGGCCCCCATTTGTAGGTGATTCCGGCCGCTCTCAGGGCTTGCGTGACCCGTTGGAGGGACCTTCTCCATGTAAGGGTGGAGCGGCACAAGTCCTGCAGGAAGTGGAGGTGCATCTCTTCGAAGAGGTAAGGCGTATTGTTCCTAGCCTCTCGTTGAACCGCCATCTTGTCTCGGAGCATAAGGAAGCGTACCATCACATCTCTAGGTACCCCAGCCGGGGCTCTGGCTGATGTGGCCAGCCTATAGCAGCCATCTAATTGTATGTTTTTGGCCACCCGGTGTTGCAATAGGGCTGCGAGTAGGCGGCGTATGTAGTGTGGCAGTTCTTGGTCGTTGACGGTCTCTGCTATGCCTCTAATTTTGAGGTTTGTACGCCTCCTCATATCTTCCATCACCTCTATTTGAAGTTGGGTGGCGTGTTGTGCAGTTTGGAGTTGCAGGATCTGTTCTGCTTCACGTGTTTGATGTTGGGCCATTGTGGAGACAGACGCCTCTGCCTTTTGCACTCTGGCCGTGACCATAGATATGTCCTCTCTGAGTATGTCTAGGTCTGCGTTGAAGAAGGCTCTAATATTGTTTAGAAGGGCTTGTATATCACCCTTGGTTGCTGGGGCTTGCAGGTCTTCCTGCGGAGAGGGTAGTTTGGGGCCCTCCGACCTCGGGATGTCGTCTAGGGCATCAAGGGTTTCCTCTTCGGAGGAGGGGCAGGTTGATTCCGCTGGCGACGCCATTTTGGGCCTAGGCCGCGGTTGCTGCAGCAGGTCGCAGATGCTTCTGGAGTTTTCCCCCACGAGGGTTCTGAGTTTTTTTGCTTTCTTGCCCATCTCGGGTGTTGTAGGTTTCGGTCCTCAGCGGTGTGAGAGTAAGAGGTCGCCCGTAAGGGTTTCTTTGCTGCTTGTATAGCTGGAGCTCGTCCGGCATGCGTCTGCTCCCTTCAGTGTCCTCGCCACGCCCCCCCGCAACAAACATTTTTAATTAACTTTTGTGCAATTTATATTTTTGCTATATTTTCTTAGAAATCAGGGTGAAAGGGACAGGCTCCAAGTCTCTCTGCCCACTCAGATGCAGACCTGGCACTGTTCAAGCATTTCACAAATAATAAAGGGGATTGTAATGCAGGATGCTGACAGCAACTACGGATATAGGAAATAAATGGGAAAATCAATATCTACTGGGAGCAGAATATGGATAAATAATAAACCCATTATTTTACCCCCTTGTGCTTCCTCATCACCTGGTTCCATATATCACAAAGAAGGATATGGTGAATGAAAACTTACATAGTGGGGAGATAGTGATATGATTGAGCAGGAGACCGTTAAATAAAGTAATGATTACCTCATTATTTAACCCCTTACTATTCTTTATGTCGCGTTCCCTAACCTCTTATAAGAAGATATGTGTAAAAATGAGCCGAGACAGTTATATGGCAATAGAGTAGGGTACTAAAGTCTGAATAAAACAGTAAGGGCACACCAAGGTTTAAGGAAGCAGAAGAAATTATTGAAGTTAAATGATAGGGAGGAAAATTAAAATGGTAGGGAAGGGGCATATAGAAACAACAGTGGGAGAAGGAGATGGAAGGCAAGGTAGATATAAGCAAGACAAGTTGTTTGTCCCAGGACCCTGTAAATGCTTAACTGATCTCTGTATGTCTTCCCCTTGACATGTCGGTCAAACAAAACCATCCTGCCAAATCAAAGAAGTTAGCAGTGGCATAGAATCTATTTACATACCATCCAGAACTTTTCATTATCCACTGAGTAAAGCAGCACACTGCCCCCTAGTGCTCACAGAAGCCAACACACAACCATTAAAGTATGCTCAGCTTATCAAAGAGAAAAAAAATGGAAAAAATACTCCCAATTCATTAAACCAGGAAGAGATGTAAATTTGTCTTAGCGCAAAGATTTCACAGCATTCTTGATAATGGGATAAGAAAATATAAGGCACAGAATATAATCTACCTTTGCCAAGAAATCTTCTAAAGGTTCCACAAATATTTTGCTCTGCTGCTGAATGAATTGCTCACACGCTGCCTTGAGGTAACGGTCGACATCCTTCTTGGAGTCAATGTAATGTTCCTTTATTTCAGGAGTTCCCTGAAGTCAATAAAGCCATTTAATATTAAATACCAGTCAAAGATGGGAAAGTGTGTAAGCTGTTATTAAACACTGATCTATAAGTTACCTGCAGTAGAAATTCCAGAATGGCGTTATTGCTGTTTAACCTGAAAAACTTGGGAACAGTCCTAGGATCAAGAATTTTAAATGCAGCATCTGTAGGGGGGAAATTGGATGGAGTAGAACATTTGAACCAAACCATTACCTTCTCTATATTTCCCCCATGCCAAGTGCCAATGTGCTGGAGAGCAAAATCTATGATAAAACGGTCACGTCTGATATACTTGTTAATCAAGCGAGTCTAGAACATAGTTGATATCATAGATTAACCGTTATTAAATTATTAAGGCATTTAAAAAGGTATTTCTCATAACAGGTTTCATGCAAATGAAAAAAATTCTATGAAAATGGAATTAAAAATAACTATGGTGAGTAAAATTTACGTGGTGAAGATAATCAAATACTGCTGTACACATCTACACAGAGTGGCCGTAGGGGGAGGAATATATAGATTTGACCAACAATGCTCTAAAGAGGGGTTTCAGCAAGCTTTAAAACTCACCATAACAGTATAGTGTATGTGCTAAACACCAACTTCACAAAGCAGTCTGCCAGGATATTAACAAGTGTATCTTACAAAGTATATATGCGGACTAGGTCCATAAATAAAGTCAACTTGAAAGATTTTACATAGACTGCAAGACATTTAAATACAATAGTTTGCTTCTATCATATGTTGTAATTAAAGAAACAGTTATGAACAGACACTGGAGAAATACAAATATTTGTATATTGGCAGAAATGTTTTTTTTTTTTTTTTAAACATTTAAAGAATAATATAAGCAATACTATATATATTTTTTTTCATAGTGAAAGATTACTGTTTAAAGAAACAATTTATTGTGTGTGAAATATGATTAAATATATTTAAAGTGTAAAGACATTTATTAATTTTTTAAATGTGAAAAGTTGCACCCTATGGAGAAGTTGCAGAACACTTGCTTCTCGACCATGCTTTTACTCTGGTCATTGTTCACATATTTTGGATGCTAAATGTCACTTTAATCCCTCAACTACTTTATAATATTCACGGTGTAATTCTTAAAGGGCTACTCCATGCTTTATGACCACCTCTGCTTTTAGGACTTAAGTTTGAAACACGGCCTATAAAGATTTTTCTGCAATTTTGTGCCAAGGTCTAGTTCCACCCCCAGCATATGTGACTTAGGCAGCCTGGAACTCTATTCAGCACTGCCTAATGTGAATCCTATGCAAAAAAAATAAGACTATTGTTAGCACACATTGTGCACTGGCAACGGACCTAATTAGCTTCCACCATTAAAGGAAGAGCTGTGAGTTCGCCTGCAAAGTAGAAGACTGACTGTTCATAGTAAAATGTGTCCCCTTCCTTTCTCATGCGATAGCTCCCAGCCTTCTAAAACTCCTTATTTTTTGTACACTCCACACTCCCTCCCTCCGATCCTTGGCTCAGAGTCTGTAAGACTAGTCCAACCAAATGCTTTTATGAGAATTATTTTATTGTACCACGGAGAGGGAAGCAGTGATGCAGTGTGACAACACAGGTGGGGCATGGAAGGATTGGGGAGAACGTTACCCAGAGCAGGATTAAAGTAAAGTTATGACTTTAACATGGTTTTTGTATTAAAAAAAAAAAAAAAAAAAAGTTTAGGGGAAGGCGGTGACAAGTACCCAATAGAGCATTATACAGCAAATTAAAAAAGCAAAAAAAGAAAAATATTGTAAAAAAAGGCTTGGAGGAACCATTTAAGTCTTCTATTCCGTGACAAACCCACGAGCCTCTTCAGCGGATTTAACGTTTCATTATTATTTGTTATTAGAAACCATACTACAATTATTTAAAAAGAGGGTTTGTGAATTCCTTTCAATTATTCAGTGTACTCAACATATGTTACAATATAAATAATGATTGGGGGTGAATTGCTGATTCTTATAACTGTGAGTCATCTTGTGGCACTATCTTTTACCAAACTTTTCATAGTTTCACATTTGGTGTCATGATAAATTGCTAACTCTGAAGCATTATAAAATGTCCACTTTAAATGCAGCCAACACCAATTTATTATAGCTGGCTCTCATTCAACTAAGCTCAGCTTTGTTAATAAAGAAATAAGGAGGATTTTAATCAGAATTGCACATACACCCACTAAAGAAGTATCAGAAACCCTGAAGGAGAGAAAATAAAATTGTATCTCCTAGATCCAACACGGAATCCAAATCCCACTGGTGCGTACTTGTGATCGTCAATTCACTTTGAACGGTCGTCATTGCAAAGTACTGTGAAATATGTAATGCACACCTATGGGAATGACTAAGTAAAAGAAAAAGGAAATAAATAATAATAATTTAAATAAAGCAAAAATATTTATAATTATTTCAATACTTGAATCAAGATGTTATTATCCAGGGCTCCATAGCCAGTGATCAGATTTCCTGATTAAGGCACTATTGTTACTTTGAACACTGAATGGATTATCCACCTTTATTAACTGCAGTCACAAATTGGCTATTTTACATCTAAATGTTGCCATTCAGATTTTAACTTGCTATAATTAAGAGCATAGTGAATAAATCACATGACTAAAATGTCATCCCAGTTCGATTAAAGACTAGAAGTTCTACAGAATGTTTTTATTTTTGTTGTCCCTTGTAGTGTTACGTTGTAGGTCACCCTACAATTTGGGATACCCAATTGAATCCTTAGATTGCGCGTCATTGGGATTTATTTACGTTGGTTCTAAATTGCTCTCATATGATATATAGCATGTTTCACCTAGGCTGACTGAAGTGTTTTGAACGATTCTCAATTAAAAGGATGGCTTGAGGGAAAAGTCAATTTCCTGGCAAATTAATTGGTTCCAATGATATTAGTATGAAAGTGGCACATGGGGATTTATACTGTATAGCATTATTAGAAGGGATCTGTCTTTTTTCATATTAAATTCATTCTATTAACTGAGTAGTGATGTCCCGAACAGTTTGCCAGGAACCGTTCGCCGGCAAACATAGCGTGTTCGCGGTGGCAAACATAGCGTGTTCGGTCCGCCCCCTATTCGTCATCATTGAGTAAACTTTGACCCTGTACCTCACAGTCAGCAGACACATTCCAGCCAATCAGCAGCAGACCCTCCCTCCCAGACCCTCCCATCTCCATGACGAATAGGGGGCGGACCGAACAGCGCGCGTGTTCGTGACCGCGAACACGCTATGTTCGCCGGCGAACGGTTCTCGGCGAACTGCTCGGGACATCACTATAACTGAGCCAATAAGTTGTGTTTTTGTTTTCCTCTGTCACATGTTCAAGTATTTACCAAGTAATTACTGCAAATAAAAGATTTATTTAAAGGGACACTATAGTCACCTGAACAACTTCAGCTTAATGAGGTTGTTTAGGTGAGTGCTACAGCTACCCGGAGCCTTTTTCTTGTAAGCACTGTATTTTCTGAGAAAATGCAGTGTTTACATTGGAAGCTTGGAACACCTCTTGTTGCAGTCAATCAGACGGCCACCAGAGGGACTTCCGAGTTCAGAGGCCCTAAAAAGGCCTCTCGTCCGATGCATTCTGGGTGAATGCATCAGACGGGCTATCAGCACACAAAGCACTGTGAACGCGCTTTGTGTGCTGACAGCCTGTCAGCACTGCTGTGGGCGTGGCTTCAGCTGACAGCTGAAGCCCGAACCCACAGGGATGCTGTCCGGCCACAATAGTGGTTGAAGGGGGGGGGTGGGGGGGACGGACCTACTCTTCTCCCCCCCCCCCCGGCCCCCACCCCTGAGCGGTGAGTGGGGGCCCTAAAAATAAGGGTGGCACATACTGCCCCCCCGGCCCCCACCCCTGTGCGGCGGGTGGGGGCACTAAAATTCACAATAAGGGGGGGGACCTACTGTCCCCCCCCCGGCCCCCACCCCTGTGCGGCGGGTGGGGGCCCTAAAATTCACAATAAGGGGGGGGACCTACTGCCCCCCCCCGGCCCCCCCGCCCTGAGCGGTGGGTGGGGGCCCTAAAATTAACCCTCTCCCCCCCCCCCCCCCCAAAAAAATATCTCCCTACCTACCCCCCTCACCCTAAAAATAATGAGGGGGGACCATTAACTAAAAACCTGTAAAAAAATGAGATAAAAACAACTTACCATTCGATGTTTTCTTTCTTCTAAAATCTTCTTTCTTCAGCCCCAAAAAAGGCCAAATAAAAATCCATAATAACCGACGCAATTAAAAAAAAAAAAAAAAAAAAACGAGCGCAAAAAAAAATAATCAATTTTCACCCATGGAGGGCTCCGCGCAGACTAAGCTCCGCAGGGCGGGGGAAGGCTTATAAAGCCTTGCCCCGCCCTGCAATTAGGCTAAGAACACTCTGATTGGTGGGTTTAAGCCAATCAGAGTGCTCTTTGTCATTTTACAAGCGTGGGAAAGTTCTTTGGAATTTTCCCACGCTTGTAAAATGACACAGAGCAATGTGATTGGATGGCTTGAAATCCATCCAATCACAGTGCTCTTTGTCATTTTACAAGCGTGGGAAAGTTCTTTGGAATTTTCCCACGCTTGTAAAATGACACAGAGCACTGTGATTGGATGGATTTCAAGCCATCCAATCACATTGCTCTGTGTCATTTTACAAGCGTGGGAAAATTCCAAAGAACTTTCCCACGCTTGTAAAATGACAAAGAGCACTGTGATTGGATGGCTTGAAATCCATCCAATCACAGTGCTCTGTGTCATTTTACAAGCGTGGGAAAATTCCAAAGAACTTTCCCACGCTTGTAAAATGACAAAGAGCACTGTGATTGGATGGCTTGAAATCCATCCAATCACAATGCTCTGTGTCATTTTACAAGCGTGGGAAAATTCCAAAGAACTTTCCCACGCTTGTAAAATGACAAAGAGCACTCTGATTGGCTTAAACCCACCAATCAGAGTGTTCTTAGCCTAATTGCAGGGCGGGGCAAGGCTTTATAAGCCTTCCCCCGCCCTGCGGAGCTCAGTCTGCGCGGAGCCCTCCATGGGTGAAGATGGATAATTTTTTTTTGCGCTCGTTTTTTTTTTTTTTTTTTTTTAATTGCGTCGGTTATTATGGATTTTTATTTGGCCTTTTTTGGGGCTGAAGAAAGAAGATTTTAGAAGAAAGAAAACATCGAATGGTAAGTTGATTTTATCTCATTTTTTTTACAGGTTTTTAGTTAATGGTCCCCCCTCATTATTTTTAGGGTGAGGGGGGTAGGTAGGGAGATATTTTTTTTTTGGGGGGGGGGGGGGGAGGGTTAACTAGGGTCCCCCCCCCCTTTGTATTTAGGGCCCCCACCCACCGCTCAGGGGTGGGGGCCGGGGGGGACAATAGGTCCCCCCCCTTATTGATAATTTTAGGGCCCCCACCCGCCGCTCAGGGGTGGGGGCCCGGGGGGGGACAGTAGGTCCCCCCCCCTTATTGATAATTTTAGGGCCCCCACCCGCCACTCAGGGGTGGGGGCCGGGGGGGGACAGTAGGTCCCCCCCCCTTACTGATCATTTTAGGGCCCCCACCCGCCGCTCAGGGGTGGGGGCCGGGGGGGGGGCAGTAGGTCCCCCCCCCTCATTGATAATTTTAGGGCCCCCACCCGCCGCACAGGGGTTGGGGCCGGGGGGGGACAGTAGGTCCCCCCCTTATTGATAATTGTAGGGCCCCCACCCGCCGCTCAGGGGTGGGGGCCGGGGGGGGGGACAGTAGGTCCCCCCCCTCATTGATAATTTTAGGGCCCCCACCCGCCGCACAGGGGTTGGGGCCGGGGGGGGACAGTAGGTCCCCCCCTTATTGATAATTGTAGGGCCCCCACCCGCCGCACAGGGGTGGGGGCCGAGGGGGGGGACAGTAGGTCCCCCCCCTTATTGATAATTGTAGGGCCCCCACCCGCCGCACAGGGGTTGGGGCCGGGGGGGGACAGTAGGTCCCCCCCTTATTGATAATTGTAGGGCCCCCACCCGCCGCACAGGGGTGGGGGCCGGGGGGGGGACAGTAGGTCCCCCCCCTCATTGATAATTTTAGGGCCCCCACCCGCCGCACAGGGCGGGTGGGGGCCCTAAATTATATTGATAATTATTATTGATAATTTTAGAAAGCGAGCTGAGCTGTCAGTCAGACAGCTCAGCTCGCGAACGCGCATTCCGCGCACATGCGCGGTAAAGCGCTCTGGTTCTTCATAGGGCGGCATTCAATGCCGCTCTATGAAGAACGCGATTGGTGCAGCGCGAAGCCGTCCCATTGGGCCCCGCGATTTCGTCATTTTGACGAAAAAGGGGGCGCGGCCTAGCGGGGAGCTCGGCGCTGGAACGGAGGTAAGTTTTGAATATAAAAACTCTCCGAAAATTATTTTTTATAAATTAAAGTTCATATAAAAGCAAGAAGGAAGGCTGGGGGACCTGTCTTTCTTGCTTTTATATGGTGACTATAGAGTCCCTTTAAAATTGTCATCTTCCGAATACTCTTAGAAAGTTAAATAGCTGCCTGTACTGTATAACTTGAGAGCTGTATGAGGACAACTAATCATGAAGTTCCATGTAGGAAGTACTGGCAATGGTGGAGGGTCTGTCCAATATGAAATCATTTCGTTTTATATTTAGGGCATGGAGTTTTAGTGGGACAGCTACATATGGAGCAGTGTCTACTTTACCTGAATAATACGTAGAGAAAATAATATAACACATTGGGGAAAGAGGAAAAAAGCCATATGGTCAGAAACAACACCCCCCTCCCCGCCTCTTACTCCCTCCCCTCAATAAATAAGTAAGTAAATAAATAATAAAAAATCTGCTTTAAATGCTGTCTGGAAATGTACAATATCTGCATTGCCAGACACATTCTGGTAAAAAAGCATACATGAAAAAGAGCATTACAATGCACAACAATAAATAATATAAAATGAGGGTGTAGCTATGATGCCACTCTCAAAAAAAACAACAACTTTCCATTAGTGGTTTGGGGTTAGAATGTGGTAAATATATAAAATTGTAACACTATCACAACAGAAAGCCAGTCATCATAGGTATGATTACTTACCATGTTACGAGTGAAGTTCAAATCACTTACCTTTATGTATTTCATATTTCATTATATGTTGGCTGACACAGAAATTTACTCATTTGGCAAATATCTGAGAAATTTCTCCTGTCAGTCAACTAAAAACACCAGAAAGGACATATTTACTTACTGACCACAAACACAAGTATTACTACTTTGGTTTCAGATATGTTCAAATGCAATGAGACTGATAGTTATTGTTAAAACACCCAGATATTTGTTGAGCAGAAAGAGAGTGTGATGAGAAAAGTGAAAGCTTAGTTGTGGTTGCTGGTAGTTTGTATACACATGCAAGAAAGCAGTTAACTAATTTACCCTGTGCAAGAACAAATCTACATATATTATCCGCTCTTTTAAGAGAAACAGGAATTGTAGACTTTGAATTCTATAACTTTATAGACAAAACAAAAAATTCCCAAAATTAGTTAGTATACATATCATTTTCCACAAATAAATATATATATATATATATATATATATATATATATATATATATATTTTTTTTTTTTTTTTAAAGGTGAAGTAGCAAGACTGCCCTGGTCTTTAGCAGCAATCTATCAATGGATTAAAAACAAAAACATTTTGTTAGTAAAGAGGAACATTTCTGCCAATACACTGTACATTACGAGTGATAATGCTAGGACAGAGACTTCACACAATTAGTTCGTATTGCATGCACAAAAAGCATTCACAGCTATTTACATACGGGCTACTTTTCTTTCAGTGTACATTGACAGACCTACGGCTTTTCAAGTGCACTATTTAATGCACAGCATGCAACAATATAAATGTACCAAGCCAGTATACACATCATATTCTTATTAATACAGCATTAGGGATAGAGATTTCTTTACAGAATCAGGAGCTCTGAAGTCTCCAAACATCAAGTAAGAGGGTATGGCCTCATTAAAGGGAGACTGTAGGCAGACAGGCCACTTCAGCTCAGTGAAATGGTCTGGTTGCTATGCCCCATGTCCCTTAGTCATACAGTGGTAATTATTGCATTTTATGAGAAACTGCAATAATTACCTGCTAGGGTAAACTCCTCTAGTGGCTGTCTACCAGTCAGCCACATGAGGGACTTCAGGGTGCTTAGACGACTTTTGGTCGTCTTATGATGCTGGACATCCTCATGCATCGCATGAGGACTTCCAGTGTCACCGGGATCCCTATAGGAAAGCATTAAGGCTTTCCTATGGGGAAATCCTAATGCGAGTGTGGCCTTTGCCGAGCATACGCATTAGATCTCAGACATCAGCCAGCGGAAGAGGAGCGTGGGCAGAGCCTGACCCAGCGATGAGGGACATCACCGCTGGATTCAGGTAAGTGACTGAAGGCATTTTAACCCCTTTAGCGCTGCTGGGGGGGGGGGGGGGGGGGGGGAGAGGGCACTGTAGGTACCTATAGTGCCTGGAAAACAGCTTTGTTTTCCTGGCACCATAGAATCCCTTTAACAATATCAACATACTATTTAAACTGTTACTCCAAGCACCATGACCACTTCGGTGACTTGAAGGGGTTATGGTGCCTGAAGTCTGTGTCCTGCATATACAGAGATTAATTTCACTGCTGTTTGCATCTCTGACAGCAACATTGGGCACCTTTAGTCATCCCGAAACAAGAGTTTAATTCTGTGCAAAATTGGCATCTAACACCAACATGCACAGCACACAAGAAAGCCAATGGCGGCACAGCTTCATCCATCTGTGTCATCCATGTACTGCCCTCAGTTTGTCCTCCCTGACTTGACTCTGGCAAGAGGGAGTGACATCAAAGGAGGAGAATCAGGCTGAGGGAGGAGAATCAGGCTGAGGGAGGCTGGAGTAACCCTTTACAAACATGCTTTATGAATTGTATTATAATGAATATGCCATTTATTTTGTGATACTAACTGAGCACGTTTTGTGTAGCTAAGGATTAAGAAGAAAAAAAAAAGAGGCAGTTTTGTCACAACTGATCTGTAAGTATGGTTCATAGGATTGGAACTATGAATCATTCTCATTGAATCTAAACACTTATGTGCTAACTTATAATATCCCCATCTCAAAAACACATGTTGCTTTGGCATCAAGAGATCCATTTTCTAAACTATTGTAAATCTAACGGTTCACCAGGTATCTTTATTTATGCACAACAATGTAATGTGGACACAAATATATAATTAGAAAACGCAGACTTGCCAAGCAGACCGGTTTTGCTAGGTTAGAAGAGTTTCTGGAAGCAGTAAGTATTGCAGCATGTTTATCTACCATGTTAAAATTAGTGTAGGACCCACCAATATTGGAGTACTGTGAACTAGTGGTGCGCTAAAGACGGTATGACCATATGATGTAACTAAATCCTCATATTTGTTTGAAAAGACAGGTCATTAATAAGTAACAGTGTAAAATCTTTGTTTGCGCTGTTCCTTATTAAGGTTTGCTATCTAAGCAGCAAAACCTGAATCTAAGGCAATTAAAAGGAATAAGAAGTAATGTGAATAAAGTACACAATTTTAAAATGTAATTATTGCTGGTGATCCATCCTTTTAAAGCTGTAGCTCTTTAGATTAAATTAGCAAGCATGCACAGATAGTGTATCTTCATGCATTGTATTGCAGGTGAACATGAAATAATTCCAAAGAAATGTCAGGTAGATGACCAGAGCGAGACAGGCTAACCCTATACAGCTCCATCAGCCACCATTCAGTAATACCTCTTGTTCGCTTGAGGTCCAAGGAAATTTCTTTAATGGTGAATTCAGTGTGAAAAGGAGCAATTTGCTCACGGAGGATCAGAAGATGTTTGATGAGAAAGAGTTGTCCATCAACATGAGTCTAAAAGAGAAAGAGAAACAACATTCAAATTCTTCCATCTTAATCTCACGGGCTCAAATATATGTAGTAACACTGTATAATACCTAAACAAGTATATAGGAACAAAAATGTTAACATGAGGAATTAACTGTGACAAACAGTATATACACTATACAGACAAAGGGAGACTCCTCTTAAATAATGATCTCCGGTGTTTCAATCAGTCCCATTGCCACAGGTATTAAAAAAATCAAGCATCTACAAACACAGTTGGCCTTTACAAACATTTAAAATGTAAAAAAAATAATAATGGTCATTCTGAAGAGCTCAGTGAATTCAAGCATGGTACTGTGGTAGGATACCGCCATTGTAATAAGTCAGTTTGTGAAATTTCATCCTGCAAGATATTCCACAGTCAACTGCAAGTGGTATTATTGGAAAGTGGAAGTGCTTAGGAACAGCAGCAACTCGTCCGCGAAGCAGAAGACCACGTGAAGTCACAAAGCGGGGTCACCAGGTATGGAGGAGCATGGTGCATAAAAAAAAAAAAGTCGCCAACGCTCTAATGATTCTATAGCTGAAGAGTTCAAAACTTCCATTGGCTTTAATATCAGCACAAGCGATTCATGGAATGGGTTTTCACGGCTGAACAGCTGTATGCAAGCCCCATATCACTAAGTACAATCTTAAGTGTCGGATAGAGTCACTAGACTCTGGAGCAGTGGAAAAGTGTTCTGTGGACTGACGACTCCCGCTTCTTTGTTTGGCAGTATGATGAAAGAGTCTGGGCTTGGCAGATGCCAGAACATTACCTGCCTGACTGAATTGTGCCAACTGTAAAATTTGGTGGAGGAAGGATAATGGGTATGGGGCTGATTTTCAGTAGTTGGGCTAAGCCTCTTTCCAGTGAAGGGAAATCGTAATGCTTCAGCAAACCAAGACATTTTGGACAATGCTATTCTTCAACTTTGTGGGAATAGTTTGCGTAAGGCCATTGTAACGGATCACCTGGCACCCCGACTTAGTACCTCCGTTAATGGATGCTCCTAGTGCTTCCTGAGGACTACAAGCACTCTGGCAGACACCACAATCACCGAATCCGAGAAACCTTTTAAATTCTCCCAAGCATATGAATGCTGTAGACCATTGAATAGGAACCATATGAATAGGCTTGTACTCCTAGCAGTCAACTGGAACAGCATGCAATAAATCCTTCCCCCCAATAATGAGACGACACTTCACTTTGAGGGTAAAACAGGAACTCTGGACTGGCTCATCCAGCCTGGCTTTTATTTCCAACTCACACATACAGGCCACACCCATGGGGAGGCATAAAAGAACCAATGACATAGATGTTACCTCCCACACATCCCCTCCCCTTAGTGTGACACATAATCCCATTATGCATACAGTGTAAAATATACTTTTACACAACTTTCATAACTTTAAAACCATACATCACATTCACATAAAAATACATATCCACAATCAATCCATTCAGGGGAACAACATATTAAAAAATGGCATGAATCCGACCAGGGGTTCAAAAGTTACTAAAAGTATCTTTTGTTCCTTTCTGGCTGGCAGAAAAACATCCCCACAATTCACCCGGGTTTCCTCCCTTCTGCCCTGGAGTTAATTGGAGAAGTAATCCAATTACCCAGGACTAAAGGCAGACTCATTAACCACATGGTTGCAAAACGACATAAAACACTTTAAAATACATAAAGTCACATTTACACATAACACACAGACATTTCACCTATCCCCAGATAGCTGGGATCTGCACGCACAAAACTACCGAATAGCGCGCAGATCCTACTCACACAGTACAATTGCCATGGAGCTAAAGTCTTTCCCATAGTCTTTCATTATATGAATAGGCTCCATGGTATGGCTATCTGGGGTATCACATTCCCATAAAGTCTGGTCCATAGTCCAAAGGCAAGAGGCGGGCAATCAGCCCCCTCCAAGGACACGTGGCGAGGTCGGTTTCACCACAGCCATTTTCTTTTCCAGCATGACTGTGACCCAGTGCACAAGGCAAGGTCGATAAAGACATGAGTAGACGAGTCTGGTGTGGAAGAACATGACTGACCCGCACAGAGCCCTGACCTCAACTCCATTGAAAACCTTTGGGATGAACTGGAAAAGAGATTGCGAGCCAGGCCTTCTTGTCCAACATCAGTGCCTAACCTCACAAATGCTCTAGTGGATGGAAAGCCTTGTGGAAAGCCTTATCATAATAGTGGAAGCTGTTATAGCTGCAAAGGGGGAGGAGGGGTAAATACATATTGTTTCTATATTTAGAATGCAATGGCATAAAAGTCTCTGTTGGGGTAATGGTCAGGTTTCCAAGTGTGTACACATACATACAAATATATATTTTCTACAATTTGGCAAAAAAACGTGTAATTCCCCTCATAATTCTTCACAATTCCTCCTTTAGTGAAGTACTCTGACAGGGTCAACATAAATTTGAAATTCACTTTAGTGAATAACCCTTAACTGTGAGGACGTACTGAGCTCTGCTCACCTATTGTTAGGTGCCAAGTGTAACAGGTCATTTCCCACAATGCATCAGGAAATATGGCATACCGGTAAACTAAACAAAACAGAAAAAAAAAAGCACACAAAAGATGTTGACAGGTCAGAATACAAAGCACATTTATAGAAGAATTAGGGAAGCAACAACGAAAAGCTACTTAAAATGCCAGTGTTTAGCAGCCGAAATGTCAGCTCTCCTGCAGAGTAATTTAGCAAATTGTCTCTGACAACAATCACAATTAGCATGGCAGGGTAAAGCAAAGCACTCAGCCTCTGCCATTCAATTATTGAAATAAAGGGGTTCTGTACAAAATTAAACAAATAAAAAATAGTTAGCACTGATATTTTCACAAGCTATTCTATATAAAGAAGCAATGCATGTTTAACATACATACACACACATACAAACGTCATTAACTACTGACAACATTTACTCCAAATTCGGAATAAAAATACTGTCATTTTGAGAATGTATTTAAATGGTCAAAATAACAGAAAAGATGCAGTGTTTCCAGACTTGGGGAAAATGCACACAAAAAAAATGTTCATATTACATACAGCACAATCCTATTGTTTTAACTTGGGATGAGTTTAAAAAAAACAAAAAAACAATATTTGGTGGTATAACCAGGATTTTTCATAATTTTCCATGAGTCTTGCCGTGCTCTACACCGGTCTTTCACATTGCTGTTGGCTGACTTCATGTCAGCTTGAATTTGTTTGATGGCTTGTGACCATCCATCTTCCTCTTCATCACATTCCAGAATTTTTCAATGAGTTTCAGTTCTGTAAATTGGGCTGGCCACGACAGGGTCTTGATCTGGTAGTCCTCCATCCATGCCATAGTGCATTGCCCTGCTGGATAAACCAATTCTCAGAGTCGAGGAAGATTATCAGAGCAATAGGAGGCAAGTCTTCTTCCAAGATAACCTCATACATAGCTTGATTCATGGTGTCGTTCACAAAGACGAATCCTTCCATTTCCAGCCTTGTTAAAGCACCACCATATCAAAACTGGCCCTCCACCAAATTTCACAGTGAGTGCAAGACTTGAAGGTCTCTCCAGGTCTCAGTCTTACCATTACATGACTAGGTGTTTGGTAAAGCAGAAAATTTGACTCATTAGAGAAGATGACTTTACTCCGGTCCTCTACAGTTTAATCCTTATGGTCCTTTGTAACCCTCACTCAACTCAACAGAATATGTCTTGCTTCTCATTAAAGCGGCACGGTCATGCCAAACTTACCTTTCCTCAATCTCTTCATCTTCTCCCCCTCTCTCAGGATCTGTTCTTCTTTAGTTTTCTTTAAAATCATAAAACAAAGTAGGGACTCTTTGCCTTATGGAGGATTCCTCCGCTTGACCAGCTCTGACCAGCGGAGGAGCAAAGTGTGCTTCATTTCCGCTGGTCAGAGCAATTTTCCCATGATCCTTACCTTTCCTCCCTGTTCCCACGATGCTTCCTGTCATTTTAGCCGAAACTGCCGAATTGCTTTCTAACTGAATGAGAACTGTATGTTCGTTTCTTTTAGAATGCAATTCGGCACTTTGTTCGGATCGCAATTTCATTCGAGTGAATGAAACTCCAATCCTATTCATTGCCCTGCGGAGCTCAGTCTGCGCGGAGCCCTCCATGGGTGAAGATGGATTATTTTTTATGCGCTCTGGTTTTTTCTTTTTCGTCAGGTTTTTTTTTTTTGCACTCAGATTTTTTATTTTATTTTAAGTTCGACAGGTATAATGGATTTTTATTTGGCCTTTTTTGGGGCTGAAAAATGAATATTTTAGAAAAAAGAAGACGTTGAATGGTAAGTTTAATTTTACTTTACAGGGTAGTAATTTTATTCCCCCCTCACTATTTTTTAGGGTGAGGGAGTAGGTAGAGGCTTTTTTATTTGGGTGGGGGGTGGGTGACTAGAGGCTTGGGGACCCCTAGTCACCTTTGGTGGAGGGGGGGGGTTTATTTGATTTAGGGCCCCCACCCGCCGCCTAGTGGTGGGGGTGGGGGGGGAGGACAGTAGGTGTCGTCGTCCCCACTCATTATCATTATGGCCCCCATCTGCCACCCAGGGATGGGGGCCGGAGAGGGGGAGGATAGTAGGTCCCCCCCTCGTTATCTTTATGGCCCCCCACCCGCCGTCCAGGGGTGGGGGGGGAGGACAGTAGGTCCCCCCCCCTTCATTATCATTATGGCCCCCACCCGCCGCCATGGGGTGGGGGCCGGGGGGGAGGACAGTAGGTGTCCCCCTTCATTATCATTATGGCCCCCACCAGCCGCCCAGGGGTGGGGGGGGGGGAGAGGACAGTAGGTCCCCCCTCCCCTCGTTAGCTTTATGGCCCCCACCCGCCGCCCAGGGGTGGGGGGGGGGGAGAGGACAGTAGGTCCCCCTCCCCTCCCCCCATTATCATTATGGCCCCCACCCGCCGCCCAGGGGTGGGGGGGGGGGGGAGGACAGTAGGTCCCCCCCCTCTCCCCATTATCATTATGGCCCCCACCCGCCGCCATGGGGTGGGGGCCGGGGGGGAGGACAGTAGGTGTCCCCCCCTCGTTATCTTTATGGCCCCCACCCGCCGCCCAGGGGTGGGGAGGAGGACAGTAGGTCCCCCCCTCATTATCATTATGGCCCCCACCCGCCGCTCAAGGGTGGGGGCTGTGGGAGTGGGGGAGGACAGTAGGTCCCCGTCCCCCCATTGTAATTTATGGCCCCCACCTGCCGCGCAGGGGTGGTGGCCGGATAGTAGGGATTTTATTTTACAGTGAGCTGCTCACTGTTTAGTGGACATGCCCCTACTCGCGGTATAGCAAGTAGGGGCATTGGGGAGATTTTATTCTCCTTTATACTATTATGGGGGTCATATTGACCCCCATAGAGTGAGGGGGGGGACCTGGGGGGCTTATGAAGTGGTGGCGAGCACTGCTCCCTGCCGCTTCTGTCTTTACATATTACAAGGAGGGAGCTGAGTGCCGGTAGCTCCCTCCTTGTAATAAACTGAACGAACAAACTAACAGTGATATTCAGTGTTTGTTTGTTCGTCTGATTTTTCTATTCATTCATTCGTCTGTCTGATGGATGAATGGATGAAATTCCCGTTCGCATGTCCAGGTGTTTCACTGGGCATGTGCGGGAATCTCATAGGCTATCTAGTGTGGGCAGAGGACGTGTCCCACAGGGACTTCACCTTCCCACACAAAGATGGCGGTGCCCTGAATATAGATCGGGGCAGAAAAAACAGATTAATAAATAGGTAATCTGGTGGGCTTAGGGGCATTTGGGGGTGACTAAGGGGTCAATTGGATGTAGTGGAGGCGGGAGGGGGGTTTAAAAAAAAAAAATAAAAAAACTGGATTCGACATGACAGTGCCGCTTTAATGAAGGTTTTATTTTCTAGGTTTTGCACAACTTCATCCATGGCCCTAGTAGCCATTTTTTTAAACCATCCTAGCCAAGAACTTCACCCCAAGATGTCATCCTTCTGTGAAATTTTAATGAGTTGCCGGTCACCCTGGTCAGTGGAGAGTAATTTTGCCCGCTTTGCCCGCTTCTGGTGAATAGCTTTGTTTTTCCCAATGTCTGCTGCTTTACTTTGTTCTCATAAACCACAGTCTTTTAAATTTTAAGAATGGAAGCAACCTGACGCTCAATTTATCCCACTGCTAGTAAAGCCTGAATCCTACTTTTCAAATCTTAAGGTCAATGGTTATTTTGATACCTATTTACTGCGAACACTGTTTTTGCTATCCAGCAGGTTCTATTGCAAGAGGAAAGTGCTGAACACTGCAGTGCTTTTTATTTTTCCTCATTAAATAAGATTTGGTTCAGGTGACCACCCAATCAGTAACTTATTAAGGAGAATAAGGTGCCTGTGTTGAAATTCAACAGACACTATAATGGAGTTGCTGCCATACACACAAGACAACTGGAGTAGACTCATTTTTATTTCAAGAGCTGTATATTAGGTGGCTTTTTTTCAAAAGGAAAGCAGTATTGATAAAACCCCAATTAATATTTAATTAAGGATACAATTAAATAATTTTTCAAGATTAATCACTAAACTTTAAATTGTAGAGATTGAAAGAGTTAATCCAAGCACCATGAACAGTTCAGTGATTTGAAGTAGTTATGGTACCTTGGAGTCTGTGCTTGTAAGGCATCCACCATCCGCATGTATGGCATAGTGGCAGCAGACAACCAATGGCAACACAGCCCCCCTCCTTCCTCAGCCCAGTTTTGGGACATACCTTCCCCTGCAGCAAGGGGAAGTGATGTCACCAAAGGCAGGTTAAGTTGCAGAGAGAACTTCTCAGCACATGTTAACAGGCTTCTATTTTTTTCTTGCTCTCTTTATTTATTTATTTTAATGGGGATACTGTACTTGCAAGGGTTACACCAACCAAAAACAATGTTTTATTAAGTAACCTGTCAAATCCAAATTGCAAAATGTAGGTTATAGGGACACTATAATAGTCACCCAGACCACTTCAGCTCAATGAAGTGGTCTGGTTGCCAGGTCCCTCAGAGAAACTGCTATGTTTACATTGCAGGTTTAAATCCAACCTCTAGTGGCTGTCTTCCTGACAGCCACTAGAGGCGCATCTGCGACGCTGGATGCGAAATGCGTGCAGAACGTCCATAGGAAAGCATTGAGAAATGCTTTCCTATGGACTGTTTGAATGCGCGCATTCCGCTCCACTCGGGAGCTGACGGCGGCGGGGGAGGAGAGGTCACCAGCACTGGATTAAAGTAAGCAGCTGAAGGGGTTTTAACCCCTTCAGCGCCATGGGAGGGGGACCCTGAAGGTGAGGGTCCCCCAAGGATGACATAGTGTCAGGAAAACGGGTTTGTTTTCCTGACACTATAGTGATCCTTTAATGTAGAAAAGTGGTGGCTAGAACGGAGATGTTTAATTTTTCCAAATTAGTGATTATGAAAAGAATGGGAATGGAAAGATGCCAAGGGCTGGATTACCTGCTCAACTAACACTCTGCCCTGTGTTACACCTTCATACACATTACCCTATCCACAGACAAACCAACCATACAGTGTTGGAAAACAATGGTAAAGCTCCTGTACAGTATAAAAGGTAATGATATCCCGGTTTCACACAGCGAACAACAGTTTTCTATCCATTTCCCGCAGAAATGTATTTGTATGTATTTTCTTTTGCAAGTTTGCAATCAATAAAATACTAGAGTCCAAAATAGCGAACCTTCATATAGATACTGGCATAACCACACACCTATAATACATCCGATAGGAGCAGGGCAACAGTCTGTTAGCAGATTACAACATCTATTTCTGGCTAAGGGTGACTAGTGAGTTTCCAACTGCTAGTGAATCACACAGCCACTACAAACATGTTGACACATGTCCTGGAATGACTTCTGCCAGATGTAAACAAGTGGTACCACTAGCAGCATTAGATGGGACAGTGTATCAGACTAAATAGTTAGAAAACAGAATCTACATGTTTATTAATGCTTAAAAATTAGGAACAGAAAAAAAAAAATGATGTGTATTTGTGGCTGACTTTTAAAAGGACAAGTAGTCAAGTGTAGAATGATTAATGGCTGAGCAGTGATTACACGGGATAAGTGTTGAAGAGCAGGGCACAACTGATGCATTTAGTTTCGTCTCACAGCTCACACAGGCGAAAAAATCCTTTACATCTGACAGTCTGCAGCTAACTACTTCAGACGCCTTTCTCGGGCAGAACAAATTCCATGATCGTGTTTATTCATCTAATCAGAAGCAGTGAGGGCGACGGAGGGCACAAAGGCAACATTCATTTCTCTCTCTTCATCCCTCTCCAACTGCCCAGCATAGTAAAGTTATGCTATACTTGAAAATGACAGAATAGCTGTCAGTTCATCCTCGTAAATCCTTCTTAAAATATATAAGCAACATAAATGTAAAAATAAATAACATGTATATATGTTTAAAATGTTTCACAAGCCACTGGCAAGTAAAAAAATGTAACTCTGGCGAGAAGAAATTCACCTATGGTGGGTATGCTATGGCATGTAATGCAAAAATGCTGATTTAAAGATCTTGTTGCAAAACCATGGAGCTGAAAATATTCGATAAACAGGCTTTTGCGTGATTTAATTGGCCTTTAAAGGATTAAAGAGCTTACTCGTGCACGGGATGCCCTGCTTATTTGTGTATTTAGTAAGCAAAATATGACTTAACTACTACATCATAATAGAATATAACAAATTACTTTGTTTGGCAGTAAAGTTTTTTTTTGGACTGGTTTTCAAGAACAAATCAACTACAATAACTTGATTCTGTCATTTTACAGAGAACATGAAGGGGTGCGCGCACATTCTAAATACATATACATGCACAGCAGAGATAAGTCAAACAGGGGGGATAAATGTAGCGGCAGAAATGATAAAAACTGTTGTGTTATAATATATATATATGGCCAAACAAATAAAGAGCAAAAGAAAGTTCAAATATAAGTCAAAGTGTGAATCCAAACGTAAAAACTTGCTGGAAGATAAAACCCTCAAATAATATTGCAGTATGCAATGACACCTTTTTTATTGGACTAACATAATATTTTAAAGACAAGCTTTTGAGAGTTTTCCTCTCTTCATTTTATATATATATATATATATATAAATAATACGGAATACATACATACACACACACACACACATATATATATATATATGTATGTCTGTTAGGGGCAAATAGCCGTATATGGAGTAAGGTTCCAGTATAAGCGTAGGATAGTACAAAGGAACAAGTCGGTTGTGGTGATGTGGGATTATTAAAATCTTTTATTGTACTTGTATTGAATTATTGTACTAACTCCATTTTAATAATATACTGTGACTTCTTCCTCCATTTTGTCCTCCTAACCTGACTTCTTCCTCCATTTTGTCCTCCTAACCTGACGTCTTCAATCCTCCATTTTGTCCTCATGACTTAACTCGTTCATTTTAAAACTACCTTACGTGACTGAACTTCTCAACCCAATTAGTACAGTAGACAAAGACTGTGTTTCCTGCAAGGACAAGTACCAGGAGGTGCTGGCTACTCCTTAAGACTTGCCGGCTACTCCTTAGGACTTGTAAGATAGTATAGTTTGAAGGCCACGAGAACACAGTAGTAATGAAATGTTCTATTCATAAGAGACCTTGCACCTGGACATGAAGCTTGATATCATTGACCGTGTAAAATGACGCTCAGGACCCCCTTATCCCCACCCGTGTCCAGAATAATCCCACCTCCGGTGGGTGGACACGGGACTAACCTCTTAATTTTTTGAACCAATAGGTAAGACACTAACCCCGACACTTAACAATTAATCCAATTGATGATGTTTATTTGCTGATATTCTAATAATCAATGATGACGCAAAATGCCTCTTAAAAGGGCCTGCGCGCCCGCTTTTACTTCACTTGCCAATAAACTTTCTCGAAGTTATTTTAACCTGAACCTTGTGTGTCAGACTTAATTACTTCAGCGTATATACGCAATTTAATTTTATTGATTTGGACAGGAACAGATAGACATTTAAACATTTTGGTTTACTTTTAAAAAGTACCATAACAACTTGGCGCCCAACGTGGGGCATCGGGCTATGTCCGGCCGGTGAGCCGTCCTAAGGAAGACAAGGGTGGACGGAGGAATCCGGGGGGAAGGAAAGGAGATTGATCACCTCCAGGTACACGGTAGAGACTTCTGCAGAGCCACCGGTATGTTCCGGCCCCTTTGATTGACCCGTCCACGTGTCTGTGACTGCTTCCCGGGAGGACATCAAAGACAGGTAATATCTTGCCCGGTGCCTCGTTACTCACTTATTTACCTGCATTTTAGTCTATCTGTTGCCTGGGTGTGTTTGAATTGTTTGCCTGTTTCCCCTTTTGGGATAAAGGGGGGGTGGACCTGAGGGGATTTGCCTGGGTCTTCAGTGTGTCTGTCTATCTGTTTGTATTTTACCTCTTTTGGGATAAAGGGGGGTGGACCTGAGGGGATTTGCCTAGGTCTTCTGTTGCCTGTTTTACCCCTTTTAGGAACCACGGTGCTGTGGTTGTAGGGAAAAAGGGGGGTTGACCTGTGGATGTGTTCCTGGGGGTCATCTTTTCCTGTTTAACTCTTTTAGGAGCCTCGTGGCTGGGGCTGTAGGGAAAAAGAGGTGTGTTGGATCTGTGGAGATTGTGTAGACTCATAGTTTCCTGGGGATCCTTCTTGTGTCACTTTGATAGCCTAGCTAGCTTCTCTGTGCACGTTACTCTGCTTGCAGAGTGGTGGTACCCTCCAGCTTTGAGCGCTGAGCTGGAGCCATTCCAATTTTTATTTGGTGGTGTGTGAATTCGGGCAGGCATTGCTGTCTTCATCACCACGGAGTAGTGGGACTTATAAAGTGGGTCTTTATAGGGGCACTACAAGGGTGAGGGTAGCGCAGACACTACGAGTGGGCTGCTGTGACGAGGGAGGCATATGGATTTCGGACCGGTGTTAGCTGTTATCCTTGGCCGTTGGTAGTAAGATACTACGGGATTGAGGGAGGTGACTTTGGAGTAAGCACACGAGTAAAGGAAAGGAATTACTGTTGATTTCATTTGAACTGTGATGCATGCACTGTATTTCAACTGTATTGTTGTCTTGTTTGTTTAATAGGAGTCTCATGAACTCCTGTGTCTGTTTCTAAGGATTTTCCTTACCTTTCATCTTTTCTGTACTTCCTATATTATTATACTATCCACTCCCATTCCTCTTAAAGGAGAAGTGATTGGTCACACACTTCTCACCTCGCTCCAATCCGTGTCTACCACCCCGGGTAGGCGGATTCAGTGACTAGTCTACGTTTTGGGAAGACGCACCTGAAAAAGCCTTACGGTTCTCGGGTGGCAGTCGAGCATTGTAGACGTTCTTGTTCCGTTTTCCTTCCCTCTCTCTATATCTAGGACGCTGGTATAGGGGTAAAGGGATTATGGGGCAGGATTTAAGCAAGCCCAATAAGGGCTGGTTAGCGTGTGATTTGGTAGAAAACAGAGAGGGTGAGGAGATGGTTAAAGGTGTTGAAAAGATTGCAAAAGTATGTAAAATTACTGTACCAACGGGTGGAAGATTGCAACCAGAAAGTTGGCGCAAGTTACTGGCAGAAATGAAAGGCAAGCTTACAGATAATGGTTTATTAAAGACTGCTGAAGCATGGTACAGAGTAGCGAAGGCTATTCAGCTAGAAGGTTGGGTTGAGGAAGAAATAAATCACAAAGGTGTGAAATTGTTTGTGTATCATAATAATTGTGTTACTGGGGTTTACCCTCAGCCAGCGCCCCAAAGTGGCGCCCAGGGGATGTCTATCCCCAAGGTTCAGTCAGCAATAGGTGATAGCCAGCTGACTATGTTCCCCACTCCCAATCCTCCTAACACCCATCCCGCCACCTCCCCTGTCTGCCCGGTCCTGAATTCTGATGGATCTTTCTTTTCCCCTTCCCCGTCTCTAACATTCCCATCATCCTCATCCATCCCTACGCTACCTGCTGTACCTCCCCCTAATATTTCATCTGCCATTCCTTCCCTACACTCTCTCTCCGTTAAGGACCCCCTCCCCTCTTCATCCGCCCAGCTAACCACCTCTTCCACCCTTGCCCCGGCTCCTCCCTCTACACCCACCCCTACCAATCCCTCTCCGTCCCCTCCCATCTCCACCCCAGTTCAATACCCCACCTCCTTCCCCTCCCCAGCCTGGCCCTACCCCTTCCCATATCCCATGACCCTGCCCTATCCCGGATATCCACTACCCCTTCCCCAAGCCACTCCCCAGGTTCCGGTCATGCCCAGTCCGGCACAGTCTGCCCCGGATGTGCCCACATCCAACATGGCCGCCACTTCTTCCCTTAACCCTAATGCAGTACCTTTTCCGGCCACCAATATGGCGGCCCCCAGTACAGCCCTGATGCCGGTAATTCCCGGTGACTACCTATCTGGTTATGATCCGCTAGCCACCCCTGCATCTGGGACCCCCTCTCATCCCCCGGTCCTGTCACCTTACTCGGGCCCTGCACGTAAGAGAGCTCAGATCATAGAATTAGATGAGGGAGAAGAGGATAGGTTATCCCAGGACTCATTGGAGGCTGCAGGAGCCGCTGCAGGAGCCTCAACTCATCGTTCTATCGATGATCCCTTTGGACACAAGGGTCGGGGAGAACGGACCCCTCCTAAGTATGTTGCCTTTAACCCCACTCAAGCTAGCGCATTAATGAAATCGCTCCCTGACCCAGAAAAACAGCCTATGCCTTTTTACCGAGGGATAGTTCAAATTCAAAAGACCTATTCCGCCGCATGGCGTGATTTGCTGAGCATTTGTGCTATTAAAGCAGGGGATGCATATTGGCCGAGCATGGCCCGTCACCTCAGTACAGATCTGCTTTCCAGTGATGTTGATTACCCCTCCGGGGTAACCTTTTGCACCCAATTAAGAGAATGGGCTAAAGACAAACTTGCAGATCAGGCTGCTGGCCTTACTGATGTTATTCAAGATAAAGGAGAATCAGTGGAAAGGTTCCATGCAAGACTGTATCAAATGTTCACAGATTTGGGATTTGATCTTACTGACAAGATTCATTCACAAATGCTGTCCGGTGCGTTCGTCCAAGGTGTTAAAGACTCCATACGCAAGGGAATTATTGCTGCACGCCCTGAATATAAGGTTGTTCCCCTGGATACTCTGCTTTTAGTTGCTAGGGGCCTAGAATCTACCCAGACCCCCAGGAGGCCAAGCTCTGCTCCTCTTATGGTATCACGCAGTACCCCTGTTCCCAGAGGCACCAGACCAGAGGATGGTTTCTGTTTTAATTGCAAAGCTAAAGGTCATTTTAAAAATGATTGCCCGGAACCCAAAAGAGAACCAAGAAAGCCATCCAGGCCCGCCCCGGCCACTAAGGCCGAAAAAGGGGTTCCAATAGTTGAGGAACCCGATGAATAGGAAATTGGCAAGCCTGTGTCTGTGACCCCTGTTATGGCAGTGTCTACAGGGGATAAAGGGGGGCCACTTGCCACAGTGACTTTGCCCATTGAAGGCCACCCTACCACATTCCTTGTTGACACAGGTGCAGCCCGTAGTGTTCTGCGAGAACAAGACCTGCCAGACCCATCTTTTCTGTCAAATATCGATGTCTCTTGTGTTGGAGTGGATGGCCAGCCGAGACATAGCCCTCTAACAACTCCACTACGAGTTGGTTCTAGCCTGCTCGCTCGCTTTGTGGTATCCTCCACATGCCCAATTAACCTGTTAGGTGCTGATGTCCTCTCACGCCTGCAAGCATCCATCACTTTCACCCCAGACGGGCAGGTAGACACCTCAGCCCTGTGTTCCCTGCCTCTGATGCTGCATTTAGAAAAGCCCCGTGAAGAAGCAGCAGAATTAAAGTCTAATTTCCCTGAGGAATTAAAAACACAGGTGCCCGCCAAGTTATGGTCCTCAGGCCCAGAGGACATAGGTCACCTAAATGTTCCCCCTGTGGTGGTAAAGCTCATTCCAGGAGCTAAGTTACCAAGAAAACCACAATATCCCTTAAAACCAGCACAGTCTGCTGCCATTTCTATCCATATCAAGGCACTCTTAGAGAAGGGTGCCCTGGTAAAATGTAAATCTGAATGCAACACCCCATTATTTCCTGTGAAAAAGAAAGCTCCAAAGGGTGAGCCAGAGAAGTACAGGATGGTCCAGGATCTCCGTGCTGTCAATGAAGCTACCGTCCTGGATACCCCTCTTGTACCAAATCCCCATACTCTGCTCTCTGGAGTCCCACCATCTGCAAAATTCTTCACAGTCATTGACCTGGCCAATGCCTTTTTCAGTGTCCCACTGGACCCATCCTGTCAATACCTGTTTGCTTTCACTCATGAGATGCAACAGTATACCTGGACTGTCATGCCCCAAGGGGCACAAAATTCTCCAAGTCAATTCGCAAAGGCCATGGGTACCATCCTTGACCCATGGCAAGCTGAGCACTCAGAAGTTGTCTTGCTTCAGTATGTGGATGATCTACTGCTCTGTGGAGATGATATACCTACTACTGAAAGGTGTTCAATTAGTCTTCTTTCCTATTTGGCAGAACAGGGATGCAAAGCTTCACTCACCAAGCTGCAATTCTGCCAATCTTCAGTGATTTTCCTTGGACATTGCCTATCTCAAGGTACCAGACATCTAACCCGGGACCGGGTGAGAGCTGTTCTAGACATTCCACCTCCAAGGACTTCAAAGTCTCTTCATGCCTTCCTAGGCCTCATTTCCTACTGCAGAGCATGGATCCCAGAAGCCTCTCTGCTTATGCAACCTCTTTATGATGCCCTTAAGTCTGACCCATTCTGTCTGACCAATGAAGCTCTGGACAATTTCAATGCTCTAAAACGTGCCATTGCTTCTGCCCCTGCCTTGGGCCTACCTGACTACTCCAAACCTTTCAAACTATTTGTCTCTGAAAGACAAGGCCATGCAACAGGAGTTCTCACCCAAACTAATGACTTAAGAGGCCGCCAGAGGCCTATTGGATATTTCTCATGTCAACTGGACATTGTGGCCAGAGGGACTCCCTCCTGTCTCAGGGCTGTTTTTGCTGCAAGAGAACTCATAGAAAGAACCTCAGACCTGGTCCTTGGCCACCCTCTGGTTGTTTTGGCCCCTCATGACATTTCTGCCATCATCAACCAAGTCCAGCTCAAACACGTGTCTCCAGCCAGACACCTGCGCCTGCAGTGTCATCTTCTTTTGCCTGACAACATTTCCATCCAAAGATGTCAAGTGCTTAATCCATCCACTCTTCTTCCACTCCCTGAGGGGGGTATCGATTATGGATTTATCACGGATGAAACCTACATTTACCTGCTCTGTGGATGTATCAAGAAAGTCATGCATCCACATTTGTCATTTTATGAAGATGAGACACCTCTTTGTGAAGGCCCGGATTACGCCTTCTGTACCATGTGGTACAAGCCGAACATTACTCCTGAACCTTGCTATGAAGATGAGCTTTACCACTGGACCGATGTAAAGCTCACTGCACAAGATTTCTATTGTGACTCTGAAGGCAATAGCATGGTCTTGGTCCAGCTACCTCAACAACTTAACTACCTTTACCGCCATTGAGATACCGCTATCCCACATATTCCTGTTACCAAGTTGAAGACAAGGTCATGGAATGATCTTGGGCCCATGGCAAAACTATGGGCCACCATGAATGAAGAACAGCTACAGGAAAATGGTATTGCCAAATACCCAACAACTGACCTTCTAGAAGCATGGCCACGCCATTTCCTGGAAAAAGAATTTCAAGATCTGGTCATAAAGAATGATTATGACCCAGAAACACCTCATGACTGTTTTGAACAGATGAAAATGGAAACAGTGCACTTACCAACTGTGCATGAGAATCCATTACCAGATCCGGATTTTACCCTGTTTGTGGACAGCTCAAGATATGCTGATGAAGAAGGAAAATATCGTACAGGATATGCCGTAACCACAACAGATGAAGTTATCAAATCATCATCCTTACCGCCAACAATGTCTGCGCAAGAAGCTGAATTACAGGCTCTGACTTCAGCATGCAAAATTTCCGAAGGAAAACGTGCCAACATCTATACAGATTCAAGATATGCTCTGGGTGTGGCACATGACTTCGGCCTAATTTGGAAGACAAGAGGATTTCTTACCACCGCCGGTACACCAGTCAAACACAGCACTGCAATTAAGGAGCTAATGGATGCCCTCCTACTCCCCAAAGAAGTGGCCGTTTTGAAAGTCAAGGCCCATGGGAAATTGGATACAGATGAAGCAAAAGGCAACCATTTAGCTGATCAGGCTGCTAAGCTAGCGGCCAGGGATCTGCAGGAAGTGGATGAAGAAGTGTCCGGACAAGAAGAAGAAGAAGTTCCTATTTTTGCTCTGCAAACTCTTCCTACTGATTTACGAATTTTGCGAGAACAGCAAGCTACAGTCACTCCTGAAGAAATCCAGAAATGGAAAAAGAAAGGAGCTGTCCAAAAGGACGGAATATATTACAACAACTTCAAATTTTGTCTTCCCAGAAATTTGTATCCAGCAGTTGTCCAATGGGCACATGGGCCTGCACACCTGTCAAAAGAATTGATGGCCGCCCTCATACAGAAGTATTATGAAGCACCTGGAATCACAACATTGATCAATAGCTTCTGCAAGGCCTGTGTCATTTGTGCAAAATGCAATCCAGGAAGACCAATTAAGGTGCCTGCGAAACACCTGGCAAAGCCCATGTACCCCTTCCAGCGAATTCAAATTGACCACATCCAAATGCCCAAGAGTGGGCCCCATGAATATGCACTAGTAATAGTGGACATGTTCTCAGGCTGGCCAGAAGCCTACCCAGTGGCCAATATCACTGCAAAAACAACCGCAAAGCGCCTACTTACAGATATTGTATGTAGATTCGGACTCCCAGAAGTCATTGAGAGTGATCAAGGCCCAGCCTTTACAGCAACTGTGACTAAATAAATTTGGACTGCTCTAGGGGTGACTCTAGCCTTCCACACCCCTTACCACCCACAAAGTAGTGGTAAAGTGGAGCGCATGAATGGCACTCTAAAAACCAGAATGTTAAAAATGTCACAAGAAACAAAGATGCCCTGGCCAGAAAGCCTGCCAATAGCTTTATTTAGTGTTAGGCACACACCTAGAGGGAAGCATTCACTGTCCCCATATGAAGTTCTATTTGGGACAGCACCCAGACTAGGTTGTTATTATCCGCAGCAGTTGCAGCTCCAATCAGATGTTTTAGTAGACTATGTAACTGAACTTGCAAGTGCTTTAAACAAAATACATGCTTAAGTTTTCTCTTCAATTCCAGATCCCGAATTGGATACAGGTTCCCATAACCTGCTTCCCGGAGATTGGGTCCTGGTCAAGAAGTTTGTGCGGAAAAATACCCTGGAACCAAGATTTGACGGTCCATTCCAAGTTCTCCTGATTACCGCAACCTCCGTCAAATTGGCCGGTAGGCCAAATTGGATCCACGCTTTCCACTGCAAGAAATCTCCTGCCCCAGAGGAAGCGAATATCGCACAAACATGTATCTCTGGTACATCTTCTCCTTAATTAGCCTTATGAAGGCCCAGCAAGTAGCCATTACCAAAGATATTAGTGGGTACACCTTCTGGTATAATTCATCGTGCACCCAGGTGGCTACTTATACCTTTGACTACTGTGATATTGTAGAATGCCCATTTCCCACACCACAAATCCAGAGCATCTATAGAGATATCCCTCATTCGAAAGACCCATATGTTTGTGTAGTTGACAAGCAATGGGGGCACAATTGTGACCATTGGGGGGCGGCGGGATGGAATGCCGGGCCTGCCTGGGGTTACAAACCAAAAAGTGCCGTATCCAAAGTAGATGATCATGGTAGATCCCTCCTCCAGAGAATGACTTTGAGAAAGCCTGGGGGGAGTACACCAATGAAATTAATCCTTAACATTGAGCATCCAAGCCCAACAGATGCGGACCAGTATGTGATGGGAATGTATTGGAAAAAGGGTTCCTACCGTAAATTAGGGCATTTCTACCTCAAAGATATGTGCAACTCTTCTGAGTGGCAAGGGGCCACCCATATGGTCCCTAACCCATTAAAACCTCATATCCAGACCTTTCAAGACATGATGGCCATTGCTAACCCCACTTTTGAAGATACCATGGCCGCAGAAACAGGTTTTAATGATGTAAATCTATGGTTAGAATGGATGAAATATAATGCTAATAAACATAATAGAACTGCATGTTATGTGTGTGGCGGTGCCCGGCCTCACCTGGGTACCGTGCCTTTAATCCTACCAGTAGATATAGAAGAATGTGTTTTAAGCCTTTTTGCCTATCACTATAATTTTAACAGGTCCATATGTATTGCATGGACAAAGGAGTATCCTCTCCTAACCCAGGATGTCAAACCCCCAGATGGTATTACCGTGTATAAAGGTAATTACACTTGTTATGCTAATTACGATGGAATAGGTAAATTCTTGGGTAACTTCTCCAAGGGGTATTGTGCTACCTACAGAAATGTCTCTATGGACTTGTTGCAGTTTCACACCAGGTCATTAGGGGATATTTACTGGTTGTGTGGGGATTTACAGCTAAGATCCAGAATGGACAAACAGTGGTGGGGGGAGTGTACTTTGGCTAAAGCTATTATGCCTATACATATCATCTCTGACACACACCTCGTCACCCATGGGTCCAAACACACTAAGGTTAAGCGTGACGCCCCAGTGAAAGGAAGTTTTGATCCTCATGTGTATATTGATGCCATTGGAGTGCCTAGGGGGGTGCCCAATGAGTTTAAAGCAAGGGATGAAGTTGCCGCAGGATTTGAATCAATTTTTACCATAGTTACCGCAAACAAGAATTTAAATTGGATAAATTACATTTATTATAATCAACAGCGTTTTGTTAATTATACCAGAGACGCCCTCCAGGGGTTGGCCGAACAGCTGCAGGCCACATCCCAAATGGCTTTCCAGAATAGAATGGCCCTAGATATGATCTTAGCCGAAAAAGGAGGGGTTTGTAAAATTTTGCCCGACACCATGACATGTTGTACCTATATCCCAGAAAACACAGGCCCTAATGGTAAAGTTACATTAGCCATAGAAAAATTAAATGACCTGTCTGAAGAGTTAAAAAGGAATTCTGGGATAAAAGATCCCTGGGAAAGATGGTTTGGTTGGATGACAGGATGGCAAAAGGCTTTAATGCAGATTGGTATGGCTATACTAATTTTCCTTTTTATTTTTGCTCTTCTCTTTTGTTGTATCCTCCCATGTGTGAGAAAATCCCTCATGAAGACTGTTGACCAAGCGGCAACCACTTTTACCCATCTCGAAGTTGATGACCAAGATTTCCAAGACGTCAACTCACCCTGTCTGCCGCTGCAAACAATCCCTTTTGTTGATAAAGTGCAGGAATTCTAGGAAGGGACTAGCTTAGGGACAGCATCTGTCAGTGAATGGTAAAGGCCCCGTGTGGAGAAGTGGTGGGTTAGCTGCCATGGGACACCCATGGGTGTGAAGTGTTCGAGAGCCATACTGATGGATGAGTTAGCCTATTAGGGTCAGCTCTAGGGACAGACTTGCACTTTGCATTAACACCTAGCTAGCGGCCACGGGGTTTCTGTGCCTTTGGGTTAACACGTCTTCTGATACTAACATAATAAAGTTTTATCTCTTAGAATCTAACATTTCATAGGGGGGACTGATGTGGGATTATTAAAATCTTTTATTGTACTTGTATTGAATTATTGTACTAATTCCATTTTAATAATATACTGTGACTTCTTCCTCCATTTTGTCCTCCTAACCTGACGTCTTCAATCCTCCATTTTGTCCTCATGACTTAACTCGTTCATTTTAAAACTACCTTACGTGACTGAACTTCTCAACCCAATTAGTACAGTAGACAAAGACTGTGTTTCCTGCAAGGACAAGTACCAGGAGGTGCTGGCTACTCCTTAAGACTTGCCGGCTACTCCTTAGGACTTGTAAGATAGTATAGTTTGAAGGCCACGAGAACACAGTAGTAATGAAATGTTCTATTCATAAGAGACCTTGCACCTGGACATGAAGCTTGATATCATTGACCGTGTAAAATGACGCTCAGGACCCCCTTATCCCCACCCGTGTCCAGAATAATCCCACCTCCGGTGGGTGGACACGGGACTAACCTCTTAATTTTTTGAACCAATAGGTAAGACACTAACCCCGACACTTAACAATTAATCCAATTGATGATGTTTATTTGCTGATATTCTAATAATCAATGATGACGCAAAATGCCTCTTAAAAGGGCCTGCGCGCCCGCTTTTACTTCACTTGCCAATAAACTTTCTCGAAGTTATTTTAACCTGAACCTTGTGTGTCAGACTTAATTACTTCAGCGTATATACGCAATTTAATTTTATTGATTTGGACAGGAACAGATAGACATTTAAACATTTTGGTTTACTTTTAAAAAGTACCATAACAGTGGTGTGCCGAAACCGACGATACGGTAGGCCTGTAAATAAAGAGGGCCCACCAAGGAGTAATGAAAAGAAAAGTAAATGGAAAGAAAGAAAAAAGTGTTGAGAATGTGGAGTGGTGGGAGGGTCATTCAGATGCTGACCTTAAGCAGTATGGAGTCAGGTAAGGGGTGTACCTTATATAGGCAAGTGTATTATCTTAAGCCCCTCCCACAATTACAGGCCAAACGGCCTGAATACATATATATGTTATAACACACCTCTGTCTTTATAATGTCTGGCGCTACCTTTATCCCCCCTGTTTGACTTATCTCTGTTGTTTATAAGGCTTAGAGGGAGGCTTATGTTTTAAGGCGTGTCGCCTACTCCAATTTATTTATGATATATATAGTATATTAGCGCTGATCCTTTTTTTATCCTTTTGTCTCTCACATATACATACACGTTGAGTATCATGGCATTCTCAGGATTTGTATAAAGATAGCATTTTCTGGTTTGCAGGAAGGATGGCAGTGTATTTCAGACCAGATTTTACAAATGTAAAAAAAGGACATAAAATTATGTTGCTGTAGGAAAAGATGGTGGGTATTCAACACAATCAGTTGTGGATATACAGGGAGTGCAGAATTATTAGGCAAGTTGTATTTTTGAGGATTAATTTTATTATTGAACAACAACCTTGTTCTCAATGAACCCAAAAAACTCATTAATATCAAAGCTGAATATTTTTGGAAGTAGTTTTTAGTTTGTTTTTAGTTATAGCTATTTTAGGGGGATATCTGTGTGTGCAGGTGACTATTACTGTGCATAATTATTAGGCAACTTAACAAAAAACAAATATATACCCATTTCAATTATTTATTTTTACCAGTGAAACCAATATAACATCTCAACATTCACAAATATACATTTCTGACATTCAAAAACATAACAAAAACAAATCAGTGACCAATATAGCCACCTTTCTTTGCAAGGACACTCAAAAGCCGGCCATCCATGGATTCTGTCAGTGTTTTGATCTGTTCACCATCAACATTGCGTGCAGCAGCAACCACAGCCTCCGAGACACTGTTCAGAGAGGTGTACTGTTTTCCCTCCTTGTAAATCTCACATTTGATGATGGACCACAGGTTCTCAATGGGGTTCAGATCAGGTGAACAAGGAGGCCATGTCATTAGATTTTCTTCTTTTATACCCTTTCTTGCCAGCCACGCTGTGGAGTACTTGGACGCGTGTGATGGAGCATTGTCCTGCATGAAAATCATGTTTTTCTTGAAGGATGCAGACTTCTTCCTGTACCACTTCTTGAAGAAGGTGTCTTCCAGAAACTGGCAGTAGGACTGGGAGTTGAGCTTGACTCCATCCTCAACCCGAAAAGGCCCCACAAGCTCATCTTTGATGATACCAGCCCAAACCAGTACTCCACCTCCACCTTGCTGGCGTCTGAGTCGGACTGGAGCTCTCTGCCCTTTACCAATCCAGCCACGGGCCCATCCATCTGGCCCATCAAGACTCACTCTCATTTCATCAGTCCATAAAACCTTAGAAAAATCAGTCTTGAGATATTTCTTGGCCCAGTCTTGACGTTTCAGCTTGTGTGTCTTGTTCAGTGGTGGTCGTCTTTCAGCCTTTCTTACCTTGGCCATGTCTCTGAGTATTGCACACCTTGTGCTTTTGGGCACTCCAGTGATGTTGCAGCTTTGAAATATGGCCAAACTGGTGGCAAGTGGCATCTTGGCAGCTGCACGCTTGACTTTTCTCAGTTCGTGGGCAGTTATTTTGCGCCTTGGTTTCTCCACACGCTTCTTGCGACCCTGTTGACTATTTTGAATGAAACGCTTGATTGTTCGATGATCACGCTTCAGAAGCTTTGCAATTTTAAGAGTGCTGCATCCCTCTGCAAGATATCTCACTATTTTTGACTTTTCTGAGCCTGTCAAGTCCTTCTTTTGACCCATTTTGCCAAAGGAAAGGAAGATGCCTAATAATTATGCACACCTGATATAGGGTGTTGATGTCATTAGACCACACCCCTTCTCATTACAGAGATGCACATCACCTAATATGCTTAATTGGTAGTAGGCTTTCGAGCCTATACAGCTAGGAGTAAGACAACATGCATAAAGAGGATGATGTGGTCAAAATACTAATTTGCCTAATAATTCTGCACTCCCTGTACACGTGTGCATTTAAAGCTTAAAGGAACACTATAGTCACCTAAATTACTTTAGCTAAATAAAGCAGTTTTAGTGTATAGATTATTCCCCTGCAATGTCACTGCTCAATTCACTGTCATTTAGGAGTTAAATCACTTTGTTTCTGTTTATGCAGCCCTAGCCACACCTCCCCTGGCTATGATTGACAGAGCCTGCATGGAAAAAAATAACTGGTTTCACTTTCAAACAGATGTAATTTACCTTAAATAATTGTATCTCAATCTCTAAATTGAACTTTAATCACATACAGGAGGCTCTTGCAGGGTCTAGCAAGCTATTAACATAGCAGGGGATAAGAAAATCCTAATTAAACAGAACTTGCAATAAAGAAAGCCTAAATAGGGCTCTCTTTACAGGAAGTGTTTATGGAAGGCTGTGCAAGTCACATGTAGGGAGGTGTGACTAGGATTCATAAACAAAGGGATTTAACTCCTAAATGGCAGAGGATTGAGCAGGAAGGCTGCAGGGGCATGTTCTATACACCAAAACTGCTTCATTAAGCTAAAGTTGTTCAGGTGACTATAGTGTCCCTTTATAGTACAGGATTCATTCCACATAAATATACATTTGCTTTTTTTCCTAAAAGAATAACAAACATTAATCTGACCTTGTTTTTGGAGATTGAATCACAAGCTCTCAGTAATGACTGAATACATGCTGAAAGCGCTTCCTGAGATAAACCCTGAAATACCGTCCTCTAAAGGAGAGAAAAGAAAAACAGTGTCTAGATTAAGGTGATACAACAAAACAATGTAAATGTAATCTGCCGCTGCACATGGTAAACTAAATGAAATACACTGTATGAGCACAACTTATGTTCCTAAGAGAAAGGTTGATCTACAGGTAAAATCATTCATTCATCAAATACCCATTATTGTGGTTCACATCACTTATTTGGTGATATTTTGATAGGCTGACTTACTCATGTTTGGAAATGATCTGCAATCAGTGATTTAACGTTTTTTTTTTCTGTAAATTAATTAATTTCCTAGTTTAGGAGGTTTATTTTTGTTTTAATGTATCAACAAATCTTCAGAAGGACTATGATTATTTAAAGCACCCAAGGATGCCCCTGTTATGGTTTCATGATGCCCGAGGCACTTTCTTGCCATTAAATGTTAAACCATTGGTTTACAAATGGTTTACCTATAAGTTGGCTCTCCAGCGCCGTTGCTCCCTGTAAACAACAGCATCTACTTTCTATAATTCTGATCCAGGTAGCATGGCCTGCCGCATTAATAAAAGGGTGCGTGTACCTGATTTTATGACTGGTGAGCTACTGATTGGCTTAGAGCGTCTGCTGACCACTCTAAGCCAATCAGCGGTGCCCCTGCCCAGAGGCAGGATGTGCTTCCTGGATCAGAATAAGAGAAAGTAGATGTGGTAAAGTGAGGAAAGGAACATTAAAGTGAGTTAAAGGAACACTATAGGGTCAGGAACACAAACATGTATTCTGGACCCAATAGTGTTAAAAAAAATACCATCTAGCCCCCCTGGACCTCTCTTGCCCCCCTAAATATAGTAAAATGTTACTTTTATTCCAGTCTGCTGGTTCTAGCTCTGCCCCTGATCTCCCTTCTTGGCTGACATCATCAGAAGTCGTGTCCTGAGCCAATCACAATGCTTTCCCATATGAAAGCATTGGACTGGCTTAGACTGTTAAGGAGGCAGATCAGGGGCAGAGCCAGCGAAAGCCAAACCCAGCCTTGGCCAATCAGCATCTCCTCATAGAGATGCATTGAATAAATGCATCTCTAAGAGGAAAGTTCAGTGTCTCCATGCAGAGAGTAGTGACACTGAATGGAAGTGCTACAACCTCTAGTTGCCATCCGAGGAGTGGCCAGTGAAGGAATCACTAGGCTGTAATGTAGACACTGCTTTTTCTCTGAAAAAACAGTGTTTGCTTCAAAAAGTCTGAAGGATATTATTCTACTCACCAGAAGAAATACAATAAGCTGTAGTTGTTCTTGTGACTATAGTGTCCTTTTAACAAAAAGGTACAGGATCCCTTTTTGAACAAAATTATAATCTCAAAAGTGGTGTCATTAGTATCAAAACAGTGTGGTTTAATCAACATAGTTACAAGCTCATTTACAGCTGTTAATGTATTGATAATTAACAGATTAAAATTAAAGGACCACTATAATGCCAGGAAAACAAACTCGTTTTCCTGACTCTATAGGGTCTTTGTGTCCCCCCCCACCCTCAGGGTCCCCCACCTGCCGGGCTCTAGGGGGAGGAAGGGGTTAAACACTTACCTTTCTCCAGCGCCAGGCTCCCTCCTCCCTCTTACGACATCATCTGCCGAATGCGCATGCATACAATCAGTCCATAGGAAAGCATTTCTCAATGCTTTCCTATGGACGCTGGCGTCTTCTCACTGTGAAAATCACAGTGAGAAGCGCGGAAGCACCTCTAACGGCTGTCAATGAGACAACCACTAGAGGCTGGATTAACCCTATTGTAAACATAGTTTCTCTGAAACTGCTATGTTTACAGCTTCAAGGTTAACCCTAGCTGGACCTGGCACCCAGACCACTTAATTGAGCTGAAGTGGTCTAGGTGCCTATAGTGGTCCTTTAAGGCCTATATGAGAAAGTGAATACATTTCTCCAGAAAGGCATAGGGTGACATGGAAAGCATTAATGCATTTTTCTCCAGCCTGTGGGATCAAGGAAGCAAAAATGACTGAAATATGAATACAAATACCCAATTTATACAAATTCTTCCCTCCCCTCCCCCTCTGTATTATCTACTTCAGACCTCATAGGGAAAATTCATGTTTATAACATTTTGTACTTAATTTTTCGATTGCATGTATGTTAATATTTCTGTAGCTGTAAGCCAACCTACTAGTGCAGTCAGCCAAAACGCTCAGTTCTGGGATGCCTGTGTTAATTTTGCTCATATGGTGGGCGCAGCATTCGTACAACTTGGAATTGGCTCTTTCTATGGATTATGTCTGTGATTCTGCCAATCACAGCACACAGACCTGCTCATTAATCAATTAACTGGGCTTTGTGTAAACTGAAGGAAGCCAAAGCATGACTGCTCTCATTTGTGATGAGTGGAACAGTATCTAGGGGTAAACTACTTATCCTGTAAGCTCCTGCTAAGCATGGGTTTATTGGATGAGAGAAGACCTTGCAGACCAGAATTATAGAATCCTGATTGGTGGGGCCTCTTGATGGTGAGGAAGGGGGCTGACTACTTGTTAATTCACCAAGTTTTGGTAAATGTATAGCGGCTCTCCTGAAATAATCTCAAACTCCACATAAAGAAAGAAAAAACACACACACAAAATGTTTCGAATATTTGAAGGTTACTTGAAAATATATGTTCTTAAATGAAAAACATGCAGACCCTGCTATTTGTGTTCTTTCTTGATAGAGGGAACATGTTTTTAGTCTTGAAAGTTGTGTAACTGTACATTTTGGACATAACTTTGCCGTCTTAGGAGTAAGAGTAAAGGATTACTGGTTTTAAGCAAGACATGGCTATTTTTACATTTTTGTGAGGAAGTTATAGACTTTTTATACATATGTGTCCTGCTGTGTATATATAGTTCGCACCAAATTTATATCAAGACTTTAATGTTACATTACATTTGCATAAACGTCTTTTTTTCTTGATTGGCTTTTTTAAAAAACGGAATAAGAGCAGTAAACTTTTTTTTTTTTTTAAATAATATTAGTCAAAGTGTCCTTCTTTAAACCATTAAGATCCTTTAGGAAGAATTGAAACAAAGACCATTTGAACTAAAAAAAAAAAAACACAAAGAGCTATGTGATCTATTTCCTACATGGAACCATCCATTAGAACTTTCTGTTTTCATATGTTATGTAACAGAAGACATGCTGTGTTTACTTACATCAATACACCGATAGAGCTTTGAAAGGCAGACAAGCGTCCGTTTCACTGTTGGGTACCACATGCCATGCAGGTCTGCAGGTGAAATTGTATTTTCTGTCCTTAGGGTTAAAGATTCAGAAGAACCTACGGGAAAATAAATGAATAAAGTGTACAGCCACACATGTAAATATCCCAAAACAGTACAGTACTAGAAAAGAGTAACATAAAGCTAACATGTATCTGTGCACAATGCAATACAAGTACGGTAAAAACTACACTGATGCTATTTGGACACTAAAGTTGCATAATTTTTAAGGTACAAAAATGAACCCAATATTAGTGAAAGGCATATCTAAATGAACACATTGAATTCCTAGGACTCTGCCACGCTCATCCATAGTTATTAATTTAATGATTCAGCTATGATGAAAGCAGTGGAGGCAGATATTGGTTCATAGCAAAAAAATAATAATAATAATTAAAAAATATATATATAATAATATATATATATATATTTGTAGTCAGGGCAATCTAGCCGTGATGATAGTGTAACATAGCATATCATAACCAATATACATATTCAAATGACACCAGTCGGTTGTGGTGTGCCGGAACCGACAGAGCAGTGGGCCTGTAATAAAAGTGGGCAAAAAGAAGAATACCATACAAAATGTAATCATATAACCACTATCGTTTATTTGGACAAGTCATGAGAAGCTTGGAATAACTCTTTAACTGGTTTGGCATGCCAAGAGCCCCTAGGCGGAGAACCTCCCGTGTTCCATAACCCCGATGACATGAGCCGGAAATGTGGTTTGAGGAAGCTGAGGATGCTGCCCCTATGTGTAAGGAGTGTCATGAGGAAAGTTTTGTATATAGGCAGAGCCTAGTTAATAATGAGTGAACATGAAGCATGATTTAAGATACTGTAAAAAATGGAGCCGTGAAGTTCTGATAATGGTTGGAGTGGTTGTATCTGGAAAGTGGAGCCATAAGTCTCCAGAACTTTACAGGCCACCATTGTTTAGAGTAGGTAATCGGGTATTGTGACCGTGTGTGCTATAGGGATAGGTATAGACTGATGCAGAGATAGGACCTAACAATCTATGGTGTATGGATATGTCGTACCCAGGTATTCATTGGTAGTTATATTCCTAGCGATAATTTCATTGGGACGTAAGAACCCATGGCCTGCTAGATGTATGGCTGTTTGATTATCGTATGGGTCAGGTGCTCACAAGAAGCTGAATCTAATAAATTGGATAATGAATGCAATATGACGTGTGAAAGGGTAGCCTTTGATATGGTACATGTGTCTTGACTTGAATTCCTTTCAGTAGGCCTTAATCAGATGAGATGAAAGGAATTCTGTATTGCTGGGGTGTCATGGGAGCATGTGGTGTTGGTGATCCGTAAGGTACCGTATAATTGTGTTGAATGATAATTTAAGTTAAGGTGGCAAAAGAAGTGAACCCCAAATAGATTCGATAGCAAACATTTCAAGAACTTGCAACTATGAACACAGAGAAATATGAGAACACTATCGCATGATTCCTCATTGTCGACTGAAAGTGTAAGGTGAGAAACGTGACGCGCAAGGATCAAACAAACATATAATCCACAAGTATGTCTCGGAATGGCGGGGCAGGTCAGCCAGTCAGGAAGTGGTGGGTAGTGTCTGGAAGAAAGCCCGAAAACGAAACCCCCGCCAGTGGCCAGCTGTGATGTATGTGAAACCTGGCACGTGACAGCATGCGATAAAGTTAACAAGTGGCTACCGGTGTGAGGTTAACAATCTCCAGAAAACCTGAGAAGAAGAGTGGCCTACAAGCCCAATATGTCTAGGTGTACTTGAACAACCTCCGACCGAGTGACCGGACCATATAGGTCCCCAGGTAAAGGCAGCTGTCATGTTCGGATATCATTCAAACATGGCCGTATTAGGGGAGAAGCAGGGCCGGGATTTAACGTATGTAGGCCACGACCTCCAATGCCATCCATCCCCTCCTATGTCCGCAAAACCAGAGTTTGCGGTGGCATCTGTTCAAAGGGTTGAGTGAAAAAGTCAGAGAGGAGGGAAAAACATGGCTCGCCCATACCAGAAATCGAGGAAAGCGTCACATGAGTGTCTAACTTGATGCGTCTGTGGTGAGTCGTGGGAATAAAGAGTTGAAACGGGAAATGAAGGATCAACCCTGTGGGATGAGTCTCATGGTAAAATTGATCGACCCCAGCAGAAAATGAAGTTCCTAGCGGTCGCAAGACCTAGTTGCAAGTAGTGTCAATCCCTGATAGGGTGTGCTCAACACTATGTCCTGGGGAAGGCTAGCCAGTCTGTTGGACGGAGACTTAGCAGGAACCCCAAAACTGGTTGGTGGTATCAGGACCTAAGGTCATGAGAGGGGAGACTGGGGTAGCCAGGGACGCAAAAACCAACCCGTGAGCAAGGTTGCTAGGATTGTACACACCAACTATAGGTCTATTAAAGCGGTTACCAATTATGCATTCTCCCGTCCCAGTTGTCAATATGTACTAAACCCATGTGGAACACTTCGGTTAGCCCTTGGCCGATAACCAGACATCCTGCTGTGAGGTATGGTATTTGTAAAAGTGCAACCAATAACATGACGGTGATGCAAGCGTGGTGAGGTAATATGAAAACTATATACGGACCCATGGATTTTGCTTGAGCCCGGGAATAAACAGAATAAAACGTGTGACAACTTACCTGAACTAGCACCACCAGTCCCTCCGGAACTTGACAAAAACAGAAAAATACATATGTAACCTAATTATTATAAGTGAGAAGAAAGGACCTGGTACTGGCAGGCTAGCTAGAAGCCAAGTGGCGAAGAATTAAGCTAACTCAACGTGACAGATGAGTCCCTACTAAATGCCAAGCGGCGTGAGAGGCGCTAACTATGCGTTGGCCCGAGGGGATATTTTGAGGCCACCGAACGTTGTGGCGGGGTGTTGGCCTCTCGGTGACAACTAAAGCATAAGATAGAAAGGGAGTGACATGGGAGGCCCTCCCTATGCGACAATGCGAGGCGGCTAACTTTGATTTGGGGCGAGGGACGTATACCTCTGAGTATGAGTGTTGGCCTCGCGGGACCACTAACGTATGGATTAAGACCGGAAAACAGAAACCTAGTTGGGCAACCTAAATCTCGAAAGCCAGTATTATTCTAAATAGAAAAGGTACGGAGTTGTGAAAACGTGCCGGATAAGTGAGAGCGTTAGGACTAGATAACAAGCAGAAAAATAGGAGTGAGAGGGTGGCAGTAGATACGAGCTGCAACCCAGTAAAATGATATGGGGAGTATCCGTGCGTACAGATTATGTGAGTGGGTCCTGATCGTGGACCCGAACAAGATATGGAAACCTACCAGAATCTTTAGATAAGCAATGAAAATATGACAAAGGTAGGAGACGGAATTGCAGAGCATGTAAAGCAGCCGTCCTGTATGATCAAGGCACCTAAAAACAGAGAGACGTTAATGCCCAATAAATAAGCTTCCAATGAGTTACAACGTAAAACCACATTATCAACCTAAGAAGGCCAAGTATGTGAGCAACGATGTCACAAAAACTTACCCTTAATATCCAGCCATGAACTTGTAGGAATATCTTGACAATGTCAGCGAACAGATAAATTAAAAAGCCGCTGAATACCGTATATTCAGAATAGTCACACACTATTCCTATAGCTGGAATCAGTAATAACCCACTAATTCATAGGGCCACAAGACATAAAACCAGAGACATGACATTACATAATCAGGCCACCAGGAGGCGATATGACAAACCAGAAAACGTATAAACTGGAGAACGTGGAGACGAATGGCTGGAATTTAGCCGAATTACAGACAGCAACAACAGTTCAAACACACACATCATTTGACCAGATATTACACAATCAGGCCACCAGGTGGCGAAATGACTTAAACCAGCTCGAAACGTTTAGCCGAATGCAGGAATAAATCCGAACTACAGGGGAAATGAAAGTGGATGAACAGTGCTCTAGTACCACCGCACAGAAATTGCCGAACGCGGCCTGAATAGCGCGATTCAAGCGAGCCGCGTGTGTAAGAACCTGCCGAATGCCCCCGTACAGTATGACAAGCCAGTATGTTGCCAGGTAACCAAACGTACACGATAATCTGGTGTGTACGGGGGGAGTTTATGTGCGAGAGGCCGTGCATGCTGATGCGGGGGATTAGGAGGAGGGAGACCGATCTATTTGACCCAACGGCGTGCCAAGAGGCACCCGTCGGGGAAACATATTCCATTGGAGAAAAACCCACACACAACTCATATCCAATGTCACAACAACAGTGCCCCACATCCACCCATATGTATACCCACACAACACAACCTCAGCAATAAACAGCGTGGAACGTTGTCTGCGACAGTGTTGATACCACTAACCCCATGTGGCTGTGCGTGATGGGATCCGAGCTGCCTCGTGCAAACCCGCCGACACTGCCGCTGCTGAGCTGTGGCGAGACCACGCACCATGGCCGGAACCAGACCGACGCCGGCCCTGGAGGGATCGCACCCAGTAGCGACCCCGTGAGTGATCACCCGTGTCCTACCCCATAGGAGGAGGAGAAGACCCGGGGAAACAGGCATGTGACTGCCCCAGCCACAGGGGGCTGGGCGCCAAGTGACACAGATGGAGCACCCGGGTACCCATTTGTACTCACCGTCAAGTGCGGGGACGGAGCCCTCCAACAAGAAACACTGCATTCCCCTGTGACACATGAGAGTCCGTGGGGGGTCTGCAGCACATTAAAAATGCACATACAATGGCGCCAACCCTGTCGGCCACCTCTCTGGCATGACACCTGTACCCGTCTACAACTCACGAAAAAGCTGGCAAACGCTGCATCGATAGCGAAGAGGCCCATCCGCAGGAAACCCGGAAGTACCCGCAGACAGGTCTTGAGGATCGGCAAGAACCAAGATGGCGGTCCGACCGGAAGTGAGGTGACTCACCAGACTATCCACGGTAAGGTTGGAGAGGGTTGACAGCCCCTTTAAGGGAATACAAGCCCTTCCCACAACTACAGGCCAAGGCCTTATATATAAATATATATATAAATATATAAATATATATATAAATATATAAATATATATATATATATATATATATATATATATAAATATATAAAAAACCTGAAAACTTTCATTCAGTTTTATCTTTCCACACAAAAATACATGCTTTCTCAAAACTATATTTGACTGTTTTTAGCACCGTCTTGATAAAAAAAAATGTAAGATTTTGTTTCTTCTGTTTTTTTTTGTTTTTTTTTAGTACAACTGAATGGCAGTTTTCAACTATAAACAAGGCAATCAATGGCTACGTAGTGAGTGGTTCTAATTAGCATGGCTCTTTTTGGGAAGTGGGGCCAAATTTTTATATTTTTAATTATTAAATATTTTCTGTTTAAGGGCTTTTAAAGTTTACATCCCACTATTTCACGAATTTACTATAAAACAGCCACCATTACTAACACAATAACACGGAAATCTGATATTTTGAGCAAGCTAAAGTACCCATCTGAACAACATCATTGTGTACAGGTAAAAGCTATAGGGAGCATTTAGTAGAATGTTAAACTAACACTAGAGAACATCAAACAGCATCTACAGCCATGTGGTATTCAAGTGAAAAAGGCTTAAATGCCATTACTATGGAAACACCACCTCAAATATGACTTTTAAAGGAACACTATAGTCACCTAAATTACTTCAGCTAAATAAAGCAGTTTTAGTGTATAGATCATTCCCCTGCAATTTCACTGCTTAATTCACTGTCATTTAGGAGTTAAATCACTGTTTATGCAGCCCTAGCCACACCTCCCCTGGCTATGATTGACAGAGCCTGCATGAAAAAGAAAAAAAAAAACTGGTTTCACTTTCAAACAGATGTAATTTACCTTAAATAATTGTATCTCAATCTCTAAATTGAACTTTAATCATATACAGGAGGCTCTTGCAGGGTCTAGCAAGCTATTAACATAGCAGGGGATAAGAAATCCGTAATTAAACAGAACCTGCAATAAAGAAAGCCTAAATAGGGCTCTCTTTACAGGAAGTGTTTATGGAAGGCTGTGCAAGTCACATGCAGGAGGTGTGACTAGGGTTCATAAACAAAGGGATTTAACTCCTAAATGGCAGAGGATTGAGCAGTGAGGCTGCAGGGGCATGTTCTATACACCAAAACTGCTTCATTAAGCTAAAGTTGTTCAGGTGACTATAGTGTCCCTCTAAAGAGACATTTTTAAGAGATATTGATGCACCTGCTTGTTAAGCCATCTTTAATTTTTAAGAGGACAGTAAGATGGGAATCATGTTAAAAGAAATGGAAAACAAACAAGGGTAATCCTCTCCTGTTGCATTTAACCCATTCATACCAGGGAATTAACAATTATGAGTCAAGGGACTATTTAACTGAGGAGTGAGTGGTACATTTGGTTAGATAAAAATATTTAATCAGTTACAGCAGCTATGTAACCCACATAATACCCCAAAACAAAAACACTACACAATGAAATAAGCATGAAAATAGAAATGAACATACACAATCACATATTGCTGCCAAACAGCCAAGCTTATGATGTCCAGTTTTAATGCGTCACACATGTATTAAAACATTCCCCCACTCGAAATTAGATTTCATGTGCACCCAGATTAAAGTTATAATCAATTAGACTCTTCGATCAGATATGTCAGCCATCAAGACAAGATTTAAACCAACCTACAATTGGAGTGATTTTCACACAGAACCAGGAAGTATTTCTATAATTACTGTAAAAACATAGCCATCTGGCAACTCACCAACACAACAGACTCTGCTAGCACAGAACCCAGGTGAGGAAGTAAATACAGCTCTGTGCAGGCTTTATGGCACAGTCGTGCAGACTGTAGTGTTTGAAAGAGTTTCTGTACGATTCATGCACGCTACTATACCATGCCAAGCAAACACAATATACAAGGAACAGCTCAGGCATCTGGTAAGATCTAAAGGCAACTTAAGTAATTAGTTAGCCACAGTTCATATGCCACCGCAGGCTGCTGCTCACCAATTACCAAGGTCACAGCTCAGAATATTGGGCAGATTGTAGCATGTTTCTTTAATAACGTTGTGGCAATATCTATTGAAGACAACATTAATACTATTAGAAACATATAACGTACCACTTTTTATGAGGTTTCTGGAGTCTGGATCCTCAATGGGGACCTCAGAAAATGAAGTTTCTGCAGTCTGTAATTTCTTTTGTTCCTCTTTCAGACTCTGTGCAATTTGCTGTGCAACAGTGAAGAGAGCAGGATATGATTAGCACAAAATGCTACAAACAATGGCAGATATGTATAGATTATGTTCTGCGGTCTCACTGCTCAATTCTCTGTTGAAAAAACAGATAACAGGTAGCATAACGCTTTATCATTCAAGGTTGCAGTTATGTCCTTGCAGCTTCAGACAGAACAATTAGACTGGGGGTCAGCTCAGGACAGGTGTCTGAACAATTATGCAACAAATGGTACAAAACCATATTTTTTGAAGAGAAACAAATTGTTTAAAAAAATAAATAAAAATAAACTACTGTTTTACAGCTCTAAACATAAAGATCTAAAAACTTCTCTCAAAAATGCATTAATAAAATTAAAAGCTGCAGAGACATGACCTTTACACCATAACTATGTCAGCAAGCTGAAGTGGTTTTGGTACTAAGAGAGACCCTTTAATAGAAAAGTGTCACTTCTCTGGAATTCCCCTCTGAATAATAACAATGCCTGACAGGAGCCCAAATGCTGGATAAAGAGGTGTACATTGAAGATGTTTTGCCAGTCTACACTACCTGTTAAACCTCACAATACAGCTAACAAATTAAGTAAAAAATACAAAACCTAGACTCTTAAATAATATTGATTTCCAAAAGCAATGTTTCCCATGATTGTTACCATAGGATCCCCTCCAGGGATCATAGCATACAAAGTATGAGCCACAAGAGTACAGTGAAGCCTGGAGACTGCAGTCCATGACAACAGATTTTATATGAAGAGAGTAATGCACACACAGTTTAGTGGGAATATTATTGTCGATCATGTTTAAGAAGTTTTGCAAAGATAAGCAGGATAAAGGAGAGCACAAGAGAATAAAAGAACCATACCTCCATCATTTCTAGCTTCTCAGGATATGCAAGATCTCCTGGAGCTGGTTTATAGCCCAATATGTCCGTCTGTATATATATGTGCGTCCGGTACACAAGTCTCTCTTGAACATCTTCCAACATCTGCTTCACCACAGCAGCTAAGGCACCGAGATGTTCCACTGATGCGGATGAGAAAGAGAAAACAATGTTAAATATTCATTTTAAAAAAAAGTCAGTGTTCTTGACTTCTGACAATTGGAAATGCTACCAAAATTCTGTTGCCTAACAAATCTCTAAGATGAGCATATACCTTAAACAGGGGAGACATAGCACTAGTACGTTACCATCTACAGCAGTATTAGCAGAAATATCACCTACACAAATTAGATGCAAGCAAAAGGTTTGTTTTGCAACTCTATATCAAGAATTGCATGGAAAGGGGTATCAAATATAAACTGGGAGAAAATCGTGTGAAGGTCAGTCATGATTCATCACAACAAAATTTCATCTTTATTCCTTTCATGACAGGACTACACTCACTCCATCTCTATTCCTAACTTTATTCCTGCCCTTTCCATAGCGGTCATTCCTGGCCTCTCCAGAGCTACCAGGAGGGTCACCAAGAAAATTACCATAAATCAATGAGGAAACTACATTACTTGAGATGCTTCAGGACACTCAGCAACTACCACTGGTGTCAGCAAGAGAATATAATACATTTTAAATACGGTCATGTGCCACAATAAGTACTTGGCTGTCACCTGATGAACAACCCTTCTCTAAAACAGAAAAGGAAAACACATATTAGATTGAGCGGGAGAGAAATGTTAAAGGCCATAGTCCAAGAAATGCCGTAAAGAAAATATTATAGGGATACTTTAAGCATCAATACAGCTTTAGCTTAATGAAGCAGTTGTGGTGTATAGATCATGCCCCTGCAGCCTCAATGCTCAAATCTCTGCCATTTAGGAAATTAATCACTTTGGTTTCTGTCCATGCGCCCCAGCCACACCTCCCCTGGCTGTGACGGACACGGCCTGCATGACAAAAATGGTTTAGTTTTCAATCAGATGTTAACTTGTATTAGACTTTATCTCCTGCTCTGTAAATTTAACTTCAATCACACATAGGATTTTCCTGCAGACTCTATAAGTTTATTATAACAGAGCAAGAGATAATACATTTTAGATTAAACAGACTGTGCAATAATGTTTAGGAATGATTTGCAAGTCACATACAGGCTTTAAAAAAGTGATTTAAGGGGGCGGGGCCTGACCGCCATGCTGTCCGGTCGCAGGCTAGAGGGGCTCCTGCAAAACTTATTCCCCTAGGGAAAAATATGGAAGTTTACCACCAGCATCGAAGCCCAGGAGATATCCCATGTGTCCGGGTAGCTGCCGGCGGCACTGCGGTCCCCAAGATCGGAAGTTTCGGAGCCTATGTGGGCAATACGGGGCTTTGGGGCCTGTGTGGGTGAAGAGCGGGGCGGACGGCCGCCGTCCTGTTGGTGAGCCCGGCTGCCGTGTGGCGACCTTGAGACGTGCCTCGCAGGTCCCGCTTCCCCCCCCCTTGGACCGGGGGGGTTATCCCGGTCCCCACTGGGGAGAATCATAGCCTACTATCGGCCTCTCACCAGGCCTACGCTGCGTGGTGCACTGTGTGCCTGAGCACCAAAATGGCGGCAATGTGACCAACGCTGACCACGCTGACAATTTCGCCTGCCTGCAGACACCTCCGCCCGTGCCCTGAATCAATCTACGGTACCTGAGTCACACACAACGGATCCCTGCAGAAGCTAGTAACCACAAACCCACTGATTACATCTGGCACCCACGGCTGCCTTCCTGGGCACAGAGCCCTCAGAGGTAAACCCTCACTCCACAGCCATACACCTGGACATTTCACCTCCCCAGGACTCCCACTGTTTGCCATAAATCACCACCGAGGGCGCAAGTACTGGGCCCATAAAGTGCAGGAGGTAATATCAAGACCACACACCATGATGCTCTATACAGTTGGAGGGCAACAGGAGCCGACCACAATCAGAAGACACGGCAGATCAGTCTGTAAACATACCCCTGGAGACCACAGGCGATGACCAGACAGCATGCCCTGGCAACCTACTACACCCACTGGACGCAATTGTGCTCTGATAGTTTTATTTTGATTTTGGCCTGTTGCCTTAAGCTATATTATTTTATTGCACTTCAAATGTTCATGCTAGTTCAGGAGAGGTCAATAATGCAGTGACTTGTTTTACCATATCAGGTGCAACCAGCATTGTTAATGATAACCCTGGCTCAATGTACCCCTATAGGTCTCTCAGTGTTGTGCTCATTCGAGTAGCTTATTCTAAGGGAGAAATAGCCTCAGGGCATGTCACTGGGTCAGCGTCCCCAAGCGTAGAGCTCATCTTGTCTCCCATTGCCCTCTAAGGCAACACTGCCTGACGCATACCTACCACTCCTGGCATGGCCACCGGCGGCATGGGATGGAGGACACGAGTGGAAATTTTACTTAGTTCACACCCTAATTTAGCATCCAGCTTCTAGCGATGCAATGCCACCTTCTCCAAGGATAGCCTGAACGAGCGTCCCCCCCAGTGGTCTTATAATGTGTATAAAGTGTTGAAGAAAGCTATAAATAATCATTTACAATTGCTATTGAGTCTAGATAGATTTGAATACCCTAAGAACCTACGTTATGATCTCACTCTATAATAGTGATACCAAGCATGTACCTACTCTTGTCTTTGTAACTTTAAAAATTGTGCATGTTTTCTCACTGCCTTACTGCCTACAAGCTGTGTATTTTGTCTCCTGTCACAAGCTGTTGGGGCGTGACAAGTTGTATGTAATTATCTGCACTTCAAAAATAAAGAATTTAAAAAATAAAAAAATAAAAATAAAAAAAGTGATTTAATTCCGAAATGTCAAATAATTAAGCAGTGAGAGTGCAGGGACATGGCCTATACACCAAAACTAAAGTTGCTTTGGTGCTTAAAGTATCTATTTAAATGCAGTGTTTTACTGGAATCACTGACAAGCTGTGCCTTAATGCAAACCAGATTAATTTGGCGACCACTGTGACTGTAGAATGATTCATTTTCTTTAAAATATATATATATATTTTTTTTTTTTTTTTAAAAGACAGAAAACTGGGTCCGTAGAGATATGCATATCATTCATCTGGTTAATCTTGGTCAAATTAAACACTTAGCGACTTGGCTAACCTTAGTAGCACTTTTACATTTCCATCCAGATATAACTGCTATCATCACACTCACAGATGTGAGTTAGCATATTTCCCCATGACCCACCAATAAATCAGAATATCATATTTCTGCATTAGCTCAGATGAGTTAGTCAATGCCAAGAAAACAAAAGTAGCTGTAAGTTCCAGCCCTTCTCCCTAAATAAAAAGGTAGACAAGAGTTGGTGAATGTGTTTTTTTTCCACACCTGGAAAATCCATGTAGCAGGATTATTTTACACACGATACTCCTTCAGATGCATTCCTACAATATAGGAACTGATGTGTGTTTTTAATCACAGCTCTAAAGGATCTTAGTTAGTCTAGCAACGTGATGACTACCGTGGGCACCATAGGTGTTTGTGCACTATAATTCCAAAAATGTTAAGTTAAGATTCAGGAAACCTAGATGACAAACATCTGTGCTGCGAAGTTTAATGGTCACCAACCAATGGTGTAGCCACCCTGGTCTAAATGCTCTGTAGTATTTGAGAAGAGCTGCCAACATACAAGAAAGTGAAATATATTACCATTGTTCTGTACGTGGTCTTCTAACATCTCAATTTTAAGGATGCCACAAAGTTCTGACAAGGTTTCTAAATGGACAACGTGTATAATCAGCGGCCTGAGAACATCATACAAAGAAAGGCATAGCTTCCCAAGAAGGTCACTGTAAAAAATAAGAATAGCTTGAAAATGTAGAAATAAATGTAGTACTATGTAATCAATCATCACAAAACCATAAAAGATAGATGGGATTTATTCTATCTGTACCCCCCTTTTACATGGATAGACGACACAATGAGCTCCTGATGTAATACATAAATCTCTGGCTGTACCTTATGTCCATCTACGTTCATGTTATATATGTAGTAACACCATAATGTGAAGTTATCACAATGACAATAGGAAATTGAGGACATTGGACATAAAGCAGAGAAAAAAAAATAGACATTGTTATAATTTCTAGATTATTTCCTCAAGTACTTTATCTTTAAAATAAAATTTAAAAAAATTAAGTCATAGTAGACATAAAAACATATCTTGAAAATACCCTGAAGATCTTTTTTCATATATCATTTCACCAACATAGTAATGCATGATGACCACAATAATCTATCTTCAATGTCACTTCCATGCAAAACAGGGGACGTGAGTGAAACCCTTTAATATGTATTCCCGTGTAAATGTGAGAACATCAAGCAAAGATGCCAGAAGCTGCAGGGACAAAATGGCTCATGTTAAGATTATGAAACATTTAAAATCTGGAAAGATATCCATAACTACTTGTATGTGGATTGTGCATGAAATTAACACATACATCTCTCGTCTTACTTCTTGGGTCGTGTCATTAAAGGGCAACTGTAACATGTTAAGATGTTTAATATTATGTTTACCTATTCCCTATGTTTAGCAAATATTTGTTATGAGCTCAGAATAAAATTAAATGTAGGAACCACACTAACAAAGGAAATGGGCTCCTCCACCTCAGGACCCTGACAATCATTATAATTATTAACATTGCCTTTTTGTGCCACCGACCATAGTTCTTCCAGCATCTGAGCTCCTTAGACACTCATCCTTCAGAAAGGGTTCTATCATTAACCCTATGCATTCTCTATACACACTACACATACACACACACTCTGCATTCACTATATATATATATATACACACTACACACTCACTATAATACACACATACACACACTCTGCATTCACTATATATATATATATACACACACAATATATATATATATATATATATATATATATATATATATATATATATATATATATATATATATATATATATATATATATATATATATATATATATATATATATATATATATATATATATATATATATCCAAATATAAAGTATGACCAGCACTCACGGTTTAGTAGAAAGTTAAAATCTGTAGATTTATTTAAACATGATTAAAAATAGCAGCTCGACGTTTCAGTCCTCTTCTGGGACTTTCATCAGGAATAGAAGAGGACTGAAACGTCGAGCTGCTATTTTTTAATCATGTTTAAATAAATCTACAGATTTTAACTTTCTACTAAACCGTGAGTGCTGGTCATACTTTATATTTGGATATCTGCAATCACCCTGGATTACAAGCACCCGGATATTATATATTTCTTTAGCCTGTGTGCAAGGATGACAAGCTTATATATATATATATATATACACATATATATATATATATATATATATATATATATATATACACACACACACACACATATATATATACATACACACACACACACTACACAAACACTCACTGCATTCACTATATATATATATATATATATATATATACACACTACACAAACACTCACTGCATTCACTATACACACTACACAAATACACTCTGCATTCATTATATACACACACTACACAAATACACACTGCATCCACTACACACACACACACACACACACAGCTACCCCAACACTTCATCCACTACACGTGGCATGTATATTTTGTGCATTTACATTTATAATTAGTTTATATTTTCAAAATGGTAAATGTACAGAATATCAGCAAGTTATCGGCTATCGGCCTGAAAATTCACAGATTATCGGTATCGGCTCTTAAAAAAATCAATATCGATCGATCCCTAATATAAGGCTCAAAAGTTGTTTTTTGGAAAAGCTTAACTTTCATTACATTGACTTCCTGACTCATTTAGTCGTAAAATAGATTTAGATTTTTTTTTTTTTTTTTTTTTTTTTTTTTAAGAGATTTGCATATATACAAAATTTACCACATACTCCAATTTTGGTGTTGGTTTAGTGAAAAACTCATTATAAAGCTGGTGCTCATCTTGACATACATGGACCATGAAAGCACAGCCGCTCCGCACCTGGGTGAAAGAACAGAATTAGGGATTTTAAAGAAATTGTGTCGGTGTGAGTTGCGTATTAGTTTTATCACATTAAACATGCTTATTTCAGTTTGAATTGTAGAAGGTACTTCACATTTCAATAACTTATTTTTATTTTATTTAAAAAAATATATATATATTTTGGCTGTGCATTGATTGTACATGTATGCTTGCAGTGCCACAACAACAGGTGCAGTCTTTTCCATAGACATAGAGAAATATTTGAATGGCATAGTAACATTGCACATTTTATAAGTTAATACAGGAATATAGGAACAAGCTAAGTCTAAAGAGGCTATGGTGGGTTATGCAAACCTAGTTAGGATTAATTTGAACGTTGCTACACATAGCCCTTTAGAATATTGGAATGTTGCACATTGTTAAGTGTATGAGACATGCTTCTACTGAAGTTGTCAGTAAATAGGAATACTGAATAGTACAAAACCACACTATACAGGCTGACTGCTAAGTCAGTAGTAGAGTCTTTTTTTTTTTTTTTTTTTAAAGTTAAAAACAAAAAAACAAACAAAAAAAAGAGTTTTGCAAAAACACACACGTGTGCTATGCTTGCATGACAAACTATTAATGCAGGACTTAACTATGATGTGCATAGCTTTCGCTAAACAAGAGAGATAAACTAGGTGTACGTGTAACAGGAATCAACTATAGTAAAACAGGCGATAGAAATGCGTGAGATGGATCCACTGTGGCTATCCCAACACCCCATCACTCATAGCACAAAATGAACTGGAGGGGAGGATTAAAATTGATTTTAAAAATAAAATAACAAGATATAGCATATCTGGATTGTGCATCTGGCCTTAGAATGGGAGTTGAGGGCTGCCACCTAAGAGAGCCAGTTGGTTCATGTGGGCAGTAGGCGCTTGACACAAGGGAGAGTCCAGGTTCAGTCGTTTTTCTCGCTTGGAGGGTAAGTGTAAGGAACCAAGGGGTCGCTGGTGGTAGCTTCCGTGCAGTATTGAAGCAGGACAACTCCGATACCCCATGCCGGAAGGAAAGCCAGCACCACGGAGCCATTGACTTGGAAGCTTGAGTATTGCAAGTCCTTTCCTTGTAGGGTAGAGCGGAAGGTCGCTGCAGGAGTTGTAGGTCCGCACAGTGGGGATCGGGATGACTCCCGCCAGTCCAAAGAGGAGGGGGAGGGGGACAGGTTTTGGACATGACTCAACATTTTAAAACTAAAAAAATACAAATAGTTGGTTTAGAGAAAGGATCCAGTCAGGTCTAAAACAATGCTGCTGCTACCATATTGATGGACTAAGCATGCGAGTGCCCTCAGATTGTTTAAGATTGTATATTTCTATGTCTGGAGTACCTGGGTGGGGAAACCATTATTAAAATGTGTGTTTTCCTAAGGGAGTGTCGTTGTATCTGTATTGATCCCATAAGCACTTGTTGTGCAGAACTCCAAATGAAGGCAATGCAGCGACAACAACGTGGCTGAATGTTAGAATGATATGGAGGGATTTTTTAAATATGATTCAACAAAACTGCATCTGCTGTAATTATTGCAATGTTGGGTTTTGTTTTTGACTTTCTGTAAACTTTTAAAGGATACCGTATATCTTTTCGTAATCTAAAAAATACTCCAGAAGAATAAAAAAGAAAATATATATATATATATATATATATATATATATATTAGAAATGGCTTGGCACAAAAGGGGCTTCGTTATCCAAAACAAATGCTGTTAAATCAAACCAAATATGCAGCTTGGAACCCCAGAGCTTCACATAAGCAAGTCAATGAAGCAGTTTTGGTCTTTTTATGCTACACTGTTTGACTGTTTGTAATGAAGAGCATTGAACATAACAGATGTACAGAGTATTACCAAAGCACAATGATCCCGGTTGTTCTGGCTGGTCAGCTCCGTTATGGTAGTAGTGATACTCGGACTCAACAAATTCTCTCGCTGATCCAGGTAGCACTGATGGATTTCATCTAGTAGCTGCTGGTAGCTGAAAAGGTAAAATAAAATGTAATTACCTGCTCTTTAAACAACACTAACAATCACATAATATGAGATGTATAATATGTGAGCCTACTACAACGGTGATGTTTGTTAAAAAAAAAAATCCGTTAAAAACACTAATTAATTTATCCTTATGATAAATAATCAGCTGATGTCAGGTGATAAAAATGGTCTCTCCCAAATGGTCTAAAGGTGATTTTAGTTGCCAACTGACAAATGCAGAACGTGGAAACAATGAGGTGGCGTTTTGTCATGTTGTAGAAAGACAAAAGATGCAAGCGGACAGCAGACATCATGTTGCAGCATGCAGCTCCTATCTGTACCACTATTCCTACTTATGTTAAGGGATGAGAAAAGGAAGAGGACAAACTAGAAAGGAGATCCATCATGTTTCAGGCTGCAACTTCTATCTGTAGCCATGGACAAACACAACAAACAGATCGAGTGGACAGGGAATCGGCATGCAGCAGACCACATCACTCAATATGAAGAAATAAAGTCTCTGTATCTGGCTATGAAATGCACCTTGCTTAAGGCCAGCTTCTTACAGACTCAAAATAATACAACAGAAAAGGAGAAACAAACAACAATCTCTAATTACATAAAAGTGAATAAATAAAAATACAAATGTGAATACCATTGAAGTTATGGCAAACCTAAGAAGCATGCACGACAGCAGCAAATGGATAATATTTCTCTCCACATAAAAATATTGACACCAATACTCACTCTGGTATCTTCTCAGCTCGTTGTTCCATTTGCTCTATCAGTGTCTAAACAAGGAGAAAAATATTTCCTCAATACGGTATAAAACGAATATGTAGTAACTGAAGAGCAATAGATACAATTAATGATAGATATTTTGCCAATATGTTCCCCTTGAGTACTAAAGCAAGTGGAAACACTTCTGACAAAATTCCATACTACCCATTTCGATATTGCAACCTCACATCACCCCTCCCTGTGCTTCCACCCAAGGTGAGGTCAGCTGGAGGCAGGGAGCGGAGACAGTGAATAATCTACTGCAGAGTTTCTCAAAGTGCGGGTCGTCTGCTGATTCCCAGTGGGTCGCGCCGTCAGGGCCACTGGCTATGTGACTGTCAGGCAGACTGATTAGTCAGGATCTTGGCCCGTGACTGCGGGCCCGAAACTAGCAGGGGACCTGGCGGCTTGCCCTCTATGCCGCCGGGTCCCTCCATCATTCTGCCCGAGAGAGAGACCACGACCTGCGCTCTGTGTGATAGATGTCTGGCGAGCTCCCAAAGCGTAGCCCAACGGACCACCAGGGAGACACTGGACCACAAGGGAATGTATTATATTAAAAATAAAGGTAGGACACAGTCTGTGTGTATTGTTGTGTCAGTGTGTGTATTTGTGTGTCTATGTCTCATGTGTGGAATTGTAAACACTGCACACAAATGCACATCTGCATTAAAACACCAACATTCACACACATACTCCATACAAAAACAGGTTTATATTCAAACACACATTGTGTATATACACTGCTCAAAAAAATAAAGGGAACACAAAAATAACATCCTAGATCTGAATGAATTAAATATTCTTCTGAAATACTTTGTTCTTTACATAGTTGAATGTGCTGACAACATAATCACAAACAAATAAAAAAATGGAAATCAAATTTTTCAACCCATGGAGGTCTGGATTTGGAGTCACACTCAAAATCAAAGTGGAAAAACACACTACAGGCTGATCCAACTTTGATGTAATGTTCTTAAAACAAGTCAAAATGAGGCTCAGTAGTGCGTGTGGCCTCCACATGCCTGGATGACCTCCCTACAACGCCTGGGCATGCTCCTGATGAGGTGGCGGATGGTCTCCTGAGGGATCTCCTCCCAGACCTGGATTAAAGCATCCGCCAACTCCTGGACAGTCTGTGGTGCAACGTGACGTTGGTGGATAGAGCGAGACATGATGTTCCAGATGTGCTCAATTGGATTCAGGTCTGGGGAACGGGTGGGCCAGTCCATAGCATCAATGCCTTCGTCTTGCAGGAACTGCTGACACACTCCAGCCACATGAGGTCTAGTATGGTCTTGTATTAGGAGGAACCCAGGGCCAACCGCACCAGCATACGGTCTCACAAGAGGTCCGAGGATCTCATCTCGGTACCTAATGGCAGTCAGGCTACCTCTGGCGAGCACATGGAGGGCTGTGCGGCCCCCCAAAGAAATGCCACCCCAAACCATTACCGACCCACTGCCAAACCGGTCATGCTGGAGGATGTTGCAGGCAGCATAACTTTCTCCATGGCGTCTCCAGACTCTGTCACGTCTGTCACATGTGCTCAGTGTGAACCTGCTTTCATCTGTGAAGAACACAGGGCGCCAGTGGCGAATTTGCCAATCTTTGTGTTCTCTGGCAAATGCCAAACGTCCTGCACGGTGTTGGGCTGTAAGCACAACCCCCACCTGTGGACGTCGGGCCCTCATACCACCCTCAGTCTGTTTCTGACCGTTTGAGCAGACACATGCACACTTGTGGCCTGCTGGAGGTCATTATGCAGGGCTCTGGCAGTGCTCCTCCTTTTCCTCCTTGCACAAAGGTGGAGGTAGCGGTCCTGCTGCTGGGTTGTTGCCTTCCTACGGCCTCCTCCACGTCTCCTGATGTACTGGCCTGTCTCCTGGTAGCGCCTCCATGCTCTTGGCACTATGCTGACAGACACAGTAAACCTTCTTGCCACAGCTCGCATTGATGTGCCATCCTGGATGAGCTGCACTACCTGAGCCACTTGTGTGGGTTGTAGACTCCGTCTCATGCTACCACTAGAGTGAAAGCACCGCCAGCATTCAAAAGTGACCAAAACATCAGCCAGGAAGCATAGGAACTGAGAAGTGGTCTGTGGTCACCACCTGCAGAACCACTCCTTTATTGGGGGTGTCTTGCTAATTGCCTATAATTTCCACCTGTTGTCTATCCCATTTGCACAACAGCATGTGAAATTGATTGTCACTCAGTGTTGCTTCCTAAGTGGACAGTTTGATTTCACAGAAGTGTGATTGACTTGGAGTTACATTGTGTAGTTTAAGTGTTCCCTTTATTTTTTTGAGCAGTGTATTTTATATACACAATATACACACACTGCAATCAAACGCAAATATTACATACAAACACACCCCTGTATTAAAACACTAAAGTTACATACAAACACCCCTTCATTCAAACACCAACACTACACTCAAAAAGCACACCTGTATTTAAAGTCCAACACTACATACAAACTCCCCTGCATTGAGATGCAAACATTACAAACAAGTACACCACTACATTCAAATGGCAACGGTACATACAAATACACCCATACATGCACACATATACTTAATACAAAAACATGCTTACATTCAAACGCTCAACCACTGCTCAAAAATCCAACCCTGCAACGATGGGAAAATGGTAGATCTCCACCTGGCATAGCATTGTTAAAGTTCTCTGACAGATAGGCATATCTACCTTTTGGCCACACTTGCACTAGAGGGGGGCCTAGAAAACATACTTGCACCAGGGCCCTCTCTACATTAGTTCCACCACTGGGATAATCAATGTGAGGTGCCTGGATGAAAGAGCGGGACACAGCACTTCTAATTCTGACCGAGTCTGTGAGTAAGCAGTTGTATGCCTCTAAAACAGATTGCCATGATATGCCAAGTTTCTGCCTCTAAAACTGCCATGTTATGCCAATTGTATGCATCTAAAGCTGCCATGATGTGCCAACATTCTGCATCTAGGACGGTTTGTCGTGGTGTGCCAATTGTATGCTTCTGAAGCGGATTGCCATGATGTGCCAAGTTTATGTATCTAAAGATGATTACCATGGTGTGCCAAGTTTGTGCATTTAAAGTTGCCATGATGTGCCACGTTTATGCATCTAAAGCGGATTGCAATGCAGTTCCAATTGTATGCCTGAAACTGATTGCCAAGGTGTGCCACGTTTATGCATCTAAAACTGATTACCATGATGTGCCAACATCTAAAGCTGCCATGATGTTCCAATTGTCTGCCAGTAAATCTGATTGCCATGGTGTGCCAATTGTATGCCTCTAAAGCTGATTGCCATGGTGTGCAAATTGTATGCCTCTAAAGCTGATTGCCATGGTGTGCAAATTGTATGCCTCTAAAGCCGATTGCCATGGAGTGCAAATTGTATGCCTCTAAAGCCGATTGCCATGGTGTGCCAATTGTATGCCTCTAAAGCCGATTGCCATGGTGTGCCAATTGTATGCCTCTAAAGCCGATTGCCATGGTGTGCCAATTGTATGCCTCTAAAGCTGATTGCCATGGTGTGCCAATTGTATGCCTCTAAAGCTGATTGCCATGGAGTGCAAATTGTATGCCTCTAAAGCTGATTGCCATGGTGTGCCAATTGTATGCCTCTAAAGCTGATTGACATGGAGTGCAAATTGTATGCCTCTAAAGCAGATTGCCATGGTGTGCCAATTGTGTGCCTCTTAAGCAAAAAATAAAAAAGTTGGAGAAACCCTGATCTCCTGCAATGTACTGGACTGGCCAGAAAGGTGACAATCTGCATAATTATATGACGCCTATCACAGAGTGATTATACGTTGCCCAACACTGAACAGACTATGCCCATTACTGAAATGATTATGTAAATAAATAAATTAAAAAAAAGAGTTTGACAATACTTACTCTGACCTTTGGGGCCGCTGCTCGAAATTTAACATAAAACAAAGTAAAGGCATTGTCTGAATTGGGAGCATTTGGTAAATCGTGCTGAAATAGATAGAATAATAAAAAGAATGTAATTACAGCTGAAACATTTGCCTGCCTGCAAGAGTCTAAATCACTCAATAAGCTGCAAAGCTATGGAAGTTACAGAAATCCTGTTTTCTAGATACATTTTGCAATTTAGGCTTTATTCTTGTGTATGTATGCAACTAGCAGGAAGGCTGTGACCTGAAGATGTGAAAACCCATCTTCATTTGTTGATCTTGTAAGGTGATCTAGAAATCTGTAGCCTAATTTTGACATGTCTATCATGCTCCCTCTCCACCAGGCTATACTAAACACAAATGGTGAAATGACAATGTAACATAGCATTCTCTGTCTGACTTACAAGAGGGAGCAGGGAAGAAGGAAAGACCGTTCTGTCTCTGGAGAAATGGATAACCGGTCCCATTAGCTCACCAAAGATAGTAGCCTAGATCTCACTCCCACCCCTCTAATATATAAAGGAGCTGTGAGCAGGTCGGTGCCAGCAGAAGACGGTAATATTGTGTTCACACACAAAGATATTCAGAAACGTTGACCATTTTAAAAAGATGCTTATGTGATTTTTCTTTTAAACATACTCTATTACTATACAAAAACACTCCGTGGGTTTATCTGTGCTATGTATGCTATATAAAAGACTTAAAATTGAAATGGATCTATAGACAATGCTGCACTAGACTCCTGCCTATCTCCAAATTAATTATTATTATTTATTAATTATTTAATGTAATGCTGACCTACCCATATCATATAAATACTGCTCACTAAGCAAACTGACCAAATAACCATTTAAAATAACTATGCAAGCTCATCATGCCACATTACTTTATATCATTCTCCCCTCAAAACCTTTCATTGGTTAAAATGTTTAGGATATCAGATTGCACTAGAAAGTGGTTTCCAAAACACGAGACACATTTCCAGCATTCAGACATGGGAGACTGGAACTCACCCTTTTAATGAGCTGGTTGGTGAGATTCTGCAGAGTGTTCACAGTGTAGGTCTTCATAAGTTGCATAGCTTTGGAAAGACATTGTTTGAACTTTGCCAGGTACACAGGATAATCTTTATAACTAGGCTGAAGAAATTACAAAAATGGAATGTTTTTTACAAGACTACCATTTATATTCACATATGCTCTGGTTTAGGGAATGAATTGACTACTACAAGCAGACTTTCCTTGTTTTGTTCTCAGCATAATAACATTAATAAATCAATATAAATTTATACAAAATAAAAAAAAAAACTAAACTTTATAATGTGCAAAGGGATAATTATGGCCTCAAAATTTACATAAATTACACAAATGTGCTTCTGTTATTGTCAAGGATTCACAGAATTGTGGACAAAGTTAGAAATTCAGCCGGAGCCCAATAGGTACTGGCCAAGTAATACAAATACAAAAAGAAAAGTCCTGAGCTCACTCCCATCACTCCTGGGCGGCAGCAACAACCACAGTACACATCAGCTCCAATACATGTAGTAAAAACCAAAGAAAAAAAAAAGTTACCTGCTCTCTCCTTAATGGCCAAGTAATATTGGAAAGAGTACTAACCAGCTCCAATTACAAAATAATAAAGAATAAAACGTTTTAATCACTGTATACTATGATGACATAGTATGTAACTCTGCTATAATTAAAAATGGACACTCCAAGCATCATTACCCTTGTAGCCAGCTGTAGTGGTTATGATGTTAGGAGGACCCTGATGGCATTCTTCAGTAATGGGGAAACTGTTTGCCTCTTACCTTGGTCACACAAAGTCTTGTGGCATCTCTGCAGAGCTACAGAAGTCAAATGCCAATTCTGCTGCTCATTCATTGGCTCACCGCGTCAGCTGAGCACGTTCGGCCAATGAATGAGCGTTTGTGAATGGAACTGTGAATGCACAGAATTGATATTAGCCAGCCTGGCACTCTTGTTTTTTGGTTGCTACTGACACCCTAAAGACGCTGGAGCAGCAATGGATTTTATCTCAGAATGTGCAGCGTTTCTTAGAAAACTGCTGCACATGCAGACTCCGAGCACCATGACCACTTCAAAACACTGGCCTGGCTTTAACATGAGATCAATAGGTTTAAACTGCAATTTAAAAATGTAAAAATATAAATACTTGCACAATGATCACAATATCAGGGTTATTCACTAAATTGAGAATTGTGGGGAATTTTAAGTGAATTCAAAGTGAATAAAAAATTTATGGCCACAATAGCAAAAATTTAAAGTAGAACAGACCCTGAGATTTTTTTTTTTTTTAATTTTGCCCTAAATTTTGAAATTCACTTTGAATTCCCAGCAATTCTCACTCTAGTGAATAACCCTGTAAACGACTGATTACAACTGCCACAGAGGTAAAACACAAAAATTAGTAATAGTAATTTTGTAGTGCAATTTTTTCCTTTTCAGTTTATGATCATGTCTCAAAATGTTCTAATTGCCCTAAATGCGCATTACTGTTTGTACTAGACTCATTCTTCAAATATATGTTCCTAAATGCATATCAGTTGAATATGGTATTTGCCTGAAGGTAACCCAGCCAATATAAATACTGGACAATGACATATTTTACCAACCCCACCAATAATTATAGAATAAAAATGTTATATTATATATTGACAGAGAGAGAGAATAAATTAGTACAAATAAGGATGAAAAATCCACTCACGTGTGATGAAATATAAAAAATGCAGTCATCCAACTTTGCAAGCATAGGAATAAAACCTTCGCTATTTACAGATAACGTAGGAGAATTTAATTTCTGGAAAAAAAGAACAGGGCTCAATCAATTTAACAAACAATATCAAGAAATGAGTTCAGGTAACAAAATAAAGTAAATCCATGTATATGCATATTCTGCTAGCTAAAAACATGTTTATTATTCTGCATGTTAAAGGGGAACTTTCACGTCTCTGGAATGTACACCACTGAATAAAATTAAAAATCAACCAGAACTTGTGTTAACTTTTTTAGTACTATACAATTACAGTGCACTTTATCAATATAGAAAAAAAAATGTAAAAACAGCCCTTCTATTTCCAAGATAAGAAAGTTCTGTATTTCTGTAATTTAACTTCTCCCATTTAAATTCAAGCATGCGTTAAGTGATTAAATAAGAGAATGAACATTAGTTCACTAGAGCAAATAGAAAAACTCAATAATTAATTAATAAGAACTCGAGTGATCGTTCCCACTATAGGGCATTGTAGTGTTTATGCTGCCAAGAGTCCCTGGTTGGCATGGAACAGTTTTACTCTTATATTGTTGTTTTAGTATCCATTGGTTGAGTGTCAGCTGACAGCTCTCAGACAATGAATACTATATACAGTGTCCCTTTTGTTGTTGTAAACATTAGATCTGCATTTCATTTATGTGTTCTACTTCTGTGTTCCATTAAGGAACTGAAGTATAAGTAGCACATGTATTCAAATATATTTAAAAATACTATTTCCTTTCACCTAAAAGTAACAATTGACAAACCCCAGGTAACTGCTGCCTATAAATGGTTCACCATCTAAACAGTAATTCTACTGAAGATACTATTTTCACATCATACATTTTGAGTATGTAAAATTATTTGTCAAATTCTGATCTCAAGCATAAATATTAAACACGCACACACATATATTATATATATATATATATATATATACACAATCAAGACATATCTTAAGATTGTAAGCGTGGTAAGGATATTCATTGAACATACTCACAGTGTTTATATTTTCTAATTCATTAAAATAAGAAAGCTTCTGTTGAATATTTTCAGCGAGATCCACAAGCTCTGACTGAGGAAAAGAAAGAAAGAACAATTTAGTTTTTGGGGGGGGGAATAAAAATATAAAAAAAAACAAAACATTAAACTAAGCACCTTCTATGCATCCAACTTTGATATACAATCTAAAGAACAGTATTGGTGTTAAACTCTATTAATCCACATTATTAATTTACAATGAAATAATTTCTTGCTCTGTTAGACCAATTATGGATGCATCATCCCAAGATCACAGCTTTTTTTTTTTTAGCTCTACTATGGTAGAGATCCTGTCTGTAGAATCCAAGTATAAGGAAGGTAAGCTAAGGCACTGCATATTTATTTCAGTCAACATTCATTTTGTACGAAAAAACAAAATGCAATTACAAAACACAAAGAATAAAACAAATATAAAAGGCTGCGTGCTGCTGTGAGCAATCCACATCAAAAAAAAAATTCTAAGAAAATGTATGAGGTGCAAAACCAACAGATGGCTATGTATTTCTCAAACAGATTTCAAATATAAAAACTCTGCACATGAATTTAAAGAAGTGAGTGAGGTAGAAAAGGAGGCAGGAGACTGCTCTTTATACAGTGTACGCCTTGCAACCTGATACCAAAACGTCAAGAATGACAAGATAATGAATGAATTCATACAAGCATGCATTCATAGGGCAATGAGGTGTAGTGACTTGTAAAATGCTGGCCAAACTGGGGGAGGGGAGTTTTCCCAGGGATGGAGTATTTGTAGGTTTACCATTAGATGTTAAAAAAATTTTTTTAAAAATTATATTATATTATAATTATATATATATATATATATATATATATTAAAAATAGATTAATCCAAAATGAACAGAAGCAATGCAAACCATTTTTCTCAATCCAATGCTGAACTATTATTTTGATTTTTCTTTGTGTAAGACATAAAATATTAGCGTTGGGCTCAATCGAACACTAATTTTTTCCCATATTTCTTTCTGTTAGATTACTAGCCCCCTGTAAAAAAAGGGGTGTTTAACTTACCTAAAAGAGACACTCCAGACCCCTAAAGCACTTCACTTTAGCTTGCTGAAAAGCTTTATATGTGAAGAGTGTTTCCGCTTTTCTTTTCATTTTGCTAAAAGTACAGTTTTCAATAGAAAATGGCACCTATATAAATTATAGGTTACACACCACTGGCTTTTAATCAGAAAACAGGTCCTGTTACTTCCTGGTTTGGATAGCTCAGTGGAGCTAAACTTAAGATGTAGCAATTACCCACAGTAGCTGGCTTGCAAAGACTTCTTTTTGAGATGCATTGGGAAGCCTGTGGATTGGACAGCCACAGAAAATCTGGCCTGGGTTAGTAGGAGAGGGCTTGCAAAGGCTACAAACAAGAGAAATGCAGTTTTGCAAGAGGATTTTAGATATAAAATGCATAATAAAAAGCACACGTATTTTTGGGTATATCTACTAAACAGAAATTCTTTGTTTTTATTTGGGCAGTGGAGTGTCCCTTTAACCAGCACCAGGACATAATCCACAGTGCAGCCTAATCATCAAGTCATGACGGATTACTTTTGGCCAATCAAATGTTTCTTAGAGAAGCATCAAAAATACACAATGCAATACATAAACCAATACAATGTCTCTCTATGGGAAACACAGAATATATTGCTTCTCTATGATATGCATTGGATGCACAAGGCACCTGGCATTAGTACATTTTACATGCTGACACAGGACATCAAGTAGTAGGAACGGTAACTGGAAAACATAAAGCGTGCAGTTTCTTAGAAACAGACAGCAAGACCATAGGGCAGAATCTATTACACAAAATCACATTCCTGACACTATAGTTCTAATAGTGCTGTAAAGGCCCCCGGTCCACCCTTGTCCCCTGTTAATAATGTGATTTACACATCTTTTTCCAGCGCAGAATGGGTCTCCTTGCAGCTGGCTCCACCCTCTTGAACATTGGAAGTCTGTTGCGCTGCACCAATCAGCATCTCCTCAGAGAGATACATTGAATCAACGCATCTCTATGGGGAACGTTCAGTGCTTCCACGCAGAGCGTGGAGACACTGAACGTCAGTGTTGCACAGTGTGCAGAACTGACCCAGGAAGCACCTCCAGTGGCGGTCTGAGAGACTGTCACTAGAGATGTTCCTAGGCAGCAATGTAAACACAGACATTTCTCTGAAAAGGCAGTGTTTACATCAAAAGGCCTGCAGGGACATTAAGCTGTAGTTGTTCTGGTGACTATAGTGTCCCATTAAGAGAAGTGATAGGGTACTTGTTAGGAGTATCCCTTTAACATGTAAAATGTAAGAAAAGTTTAACTTTAAGAGACATTGAAGGAAATGCAAATGATGCAGATTATTGAAATCTGTTCCTTACTTCAATAACTTTAGATTTGATATCACCCCATAAATAATATATGGGACTATGGTAATGAGAGATAGTTGGCACACACACAAATTTCAAACTACATATTAAAGATACACTCAAACATAAACATTCTGAATAACAACAGAATAGAGAAATAGGGTGCAAGATGGGACTCTTTGGATGTGATAAGAATTACTACAACGCATTGTACTGCAGTGAAGGTGGACAGACAGAGCAATAAAATATACCTGTTCTTTTAGAAGCTGTTCACAGGCTTCGTGTAACGTCCCTGTTTTCGTAGACACAAAAAGGTATTGCTTCTGAAGAGATTCCAAATGTTGCAGAGCAGTATTCACATCATTTAATATAGCATCACATTGCTCCTGAAATCCAGAGAGGTAATCCCTCATGTCTCTTTAAAAGGGATCAATAAAGGAGGTATGGGTGAAAAAATAAATAAATTAATTAATTAAAAAAACATAAGCAAAACACATTTCTTCAAAATTGACACACTCCTGAAATAATTTCCCCTTTTCACTAAAGTTTAACTAAACATTAGATAGATAGACAAGATAGAGCACTTCTGTCCGACACACTCTAAGCCTCTAGACGTTTTAACATTCCCTAAACACCAAACCGCATGAACTACTGCATGAGGGTACACTGTGCAACTACAGTACTAGGCACTGAAAAATAGATTCCCACATAAAACTTAAAATGCACCCCTTAACATTCCGGGTTGTCTATTTCTGCAAACAGTATGTGTTTATCAAGAAACAAATCGATGAGGAAATAAAACGATCCACAATGTATAGTCAAGCACAATGTAAATTCCTACAGTGAAACCTTCACTTCTACAACTCATATATATATATATATGTGCTATGCAATCTATATATCTAATAGCACAACGGCAGGATGAGTGAAACTTTTTTTTTTTTAGATTTTACGTTAATAAGATACTAAATTACTAACTAAAAAAAAAAAAAAACAAGCATTACCTGTATTTTGCACCTTCATCCTGATCCATTTTGGTCTGTAGCTGTGCAAACCATGAGAAAAACTGGAAGAAAAGAGATTGCATGTTAGAGCACTGAAGCCTGTCAGTGAGTCTATGGCCTCCCCTTGGACTACAGACAACATAATTCTAAGGCACAATAGCTCATATTCTTTCCCATTTGACTTGGTAAACAATTATAAACATTGGAATATATAAATTCTAATTAGTAGCATGTTCTTTAATGATCCGAACCACAATGGAATGAATAACTCTGGATCAGCCAGGCTTAGCCCTATGAAGACATCCAACTTCTGCTGCAGGATAAGGTTGGATGTGGCGCATGCAGCCCAAGGCAAGTTCTAAAATAACTTGATGAATTTCACTGGGACATGGAACAGGGCACTCCTGGTTCATGATCACTACAGCAGACTACAGTCTTAATAGTGCTTGGAGTGTTGCTTTAAATTATCAGTTTGATGACGTCAAGAATATTCCATCTATACGGTTTACATAGAATGATAATCGCAGATAATTGCACATGATACACATCTAAGGTAAACAATACAAGAAGAGATCTGCCGCTTACTTGCTGGGCGGTTTCAATCCGGTCATCATCCATCCCCAGCGTAGAGAATCCTTGCAGGAGAATGCCATCTGTAGATTCAGGAACAGCTGAAGATAAAGGGACTGTCAATGCTCTGGAAGTCAAACTGCATAAATCCTCAATCGGAAGCTGAAAAAAAATAATAAAAGTAAATAAGCAAATCTGCAAAATTACTAAATCACAGAGTCGGTATTCATATTCATGAATACGCCATACAACAAAGTACACATTCATGTGGAGTTTTAAAAGGAGCCTTGTGAGAAAAGTAGAGTCTTTCATATTTGTTCGGAACATGCTTCATATGAAAACAAATTTAAGCTATGGTTATTGAACCACCCCAGCACTGGAGGTGTTCCATTGCTCTCCAATTATTTTTTTTAATTTTAATATATATATATATATATATATATATATATATATATATATATATATATTTTGAACACTTCCTAAAAACAGCCAGGTGACTGCTCTAACAGTAAGGAAAAGCAACCTTAAAAAAAAAAAAAATCCAATTATTTATACTGCAGACAGACTGTTTATCCCTGGAGCGTACAAATACCTGTACATGTTAAAAAGACATTGTTTTATTAAGATTCTAAATGGGGAAATAGAAACTCAGCATGGGTTACTAAAATCTGCTGTTTAATGTATAATTCTGAGGGATGGAGAGGGGGGACTGTGACCCTATGGTGTCTGTCCTATAAACACTGAGCATAATGGTGTATGTCCTATAAACACTGAGCATAATGGTTTATAATAAGCTGAATTACTATAACAAGACACACACGTGTTTGCTCTAGCAGTATACAGTGACAGCATCCTGGACCTGCACACTGAGACACGTTGGACCAACTAACATCCACCCTGAGCCCTGAGTCCTGAGCCCTGGAGCTGTCATGGTGCCCTCTCACCTCTGCTGGAACCGGCAGGTCCTCCACGGCCGCCTTGATCTCCAGCACCGAGTCTACTTGTCTCTCTGTGAGCGGAGCCAGCGGTTCGGCCTTCCGATCCCATAGTGACAGCTTCTCCCGGGCCTCCAGCTCCTCTGGCCCAGTTGCCATCATCATCAAGACTATGGATTAGAGCAGCCACAGCAGCACTTGGATCCGCTTCCGGGATCCTGAAACCTGACAACACAGAGCAAGCGAGTGGGAGGGTCTCCCAGACCCGGAACTACTTTCACGGACTGTCAAGATACTGACCAATCAAACTGACAGGGGGAAAAAATCAGGACCAATAGAGAGACAGCGGCTCGGGAATGTCACGTGACTCTCGTAAAATCAGAGCTGTAAACAGTAAAGGCAGCAGCGCTGGTAATAGTTTAGAACCTCATCCCCCACTACGTAGTGCATACAGTTGGCCATCTTGCCGGAGACAGAGTGTTGTGTGAAGGCTGATGTGACGTCTATGGCGTTTAGAGCTTTAGTTCCACGCCAGCAGGATGGGTCGGGCAGGGGGTGGGATTGTCAGGGTTATTGATGGGAAATGAAAGTGAACTGAACTGAACATTTATTAAACCTTGCATTGTAGTGACTAGAACTCTGAATGACAAATATAGGTTAAACAATAGCTGATTAGGAAAAGATTGTATAGTCACACAATTGTAGACCAAAATAATTTTAATTAAAGAGAAGTTATAGTGCCAGGAAAACAAAGTTGTTTTCCTGGCACTATATGGTCCCCCTATCTGGTGCCCCCTTTGGGGCAGAGCAGGTTAAAAACCCCTTCTGTCATATACCGGAGTCCAATGCCAAAGTCCCTCATTGCTGGCTTGTGCTTTGCCTCTACTCCTCCCCTGCATGTATAATGCCTGCCCATGGGGTTTTGGGTGACGCTGGTCATCCCCGTGCATAGTGCGAGGACATCCAGTGTCAGGCAACCAAAAGTTGCCGAACGACCCGTAAGTCCCTCTAGTGCCTGTGTTATATCCGAAATCTATGTCTATCAGATTTTTATACCGATTTGATTATTTGTATTATATTGAGTGGTCATTGCGAGTTTTAAGCAAACTATGTCCTGAGTTACAATAAAGCGGTGTGTGCTAGTTCCTTTTGGAACTAACTGTGTCTCTTGGTTGATTTATCCATGGATCCCAGTAACCGAGTCTTCGGATCTGTTAACTGGCTGCTTGATCCCTGCATTCCAGGATGTATTCATAAAGAGAGCCAGGGCTGAGAGCCAAAAGTGCCTTTGTAAAGGCAATAGCTGATCACAGTCTAAGCAGGGGTTGTGATATCTGCCTGGGAGAGGAACAGTAGAAGCAAAGGCAGAGGGTATAATACATGCCTTGAAGCATAGAGCTGCAGCATGGTCGGGTGTAAGAGTTCCTGAGAGACCCCTGTCAAGCTTCGGTGACTGGGGCTGAAGCGTTCCAGGGACCCCGATTGTGGCTAGGAAGCGGAGTGGGCAAAGGTACTCGGTCAGAGGTTGAGAGCTCTGTAACTGTGGAAATGAAGGAGAACCTTGCTCTTATCTGGATTAAAGATCACGATGACCCCTTCTTTTTTTTCTTTTACCTTGTTTTATTACTAGTCTTAACAGTCCAGTTCTTCTGTATTAAATACTGCTATTGTGCCCTCACTCAGGTTCTGTTGTATGTAAATATAACATACATGAGACGTATTGTTATATTGACCCTATGTCACTTATTTACACAATCACTTCCGAGTTTTTTGACTCTGTATGACTTTGTATTGACAAATATTTTGGTCAGTAGAAGTGCAATTGTTGCTTTAATAATTGGTATACTTTATAATTTCCCTTTTTACCTATCGGTTTGTACAAAACCCTATTTCCAAAGAATAAAGATTGTCAAAGAAAAAGTACATGGGAGCTTTTCCTGTTGTGTGGTTTGTTTTTTGACCGGATCACATTGTCCAATAGATGGTGGTAGAGCCTGCTCAGATATTATCAGACGTTTCACTGGCAGTGTGTTTGAAGTCACAACTCTTATCTGTTTGGGTATGAGTGATAAGATACCTCCAGCTGGCATCCTAGCAACCTTTTCTTGCATTTGTTACTAATCATACAGTTATCCCGTGATCATCACCTGCCTAGCTTTAGTTCAATGGACTGGCATATTCACAACAGCTGCCAAATATAACATGAGCCACTCCATTAACCCTTCCACAATCTCCCAGCACTGTGAAAGTTAAACAGGTTGCCTGTTTGTACTGTCTTTTCAGAGCCTAATTAGTAATCTTATTGGAAATGCAAGAACTGAACCTTTAATGGGCATTGTTTATTATTATGGATACTCTTAAGTGCCAAACTGAAACCAAAACCAATCCAAATTTTCTAGTGGGGCTGCTGGAGTAGCCGCATTTTACTTAATTCCCTCCAGGATGGCTGCGATATGTGTTAGTTACAGGAGTCGTGATGCTTCCTGTAGAGGCCTCAGATAATCAGTTTCCAATGCACAGTATTAAGTGATGTGGCCTCTGCCATGGAAGCTGAAATCACAATAGAGGAGATTAGAGAAGCCCTCAAGGAATCCAAGACGGGGAGAACCCCCGGTCCATACAGGTTCACTCAAATATTATAAAGTCTTTGTCAACGTTATGCTGTCACATATGCAATCCTCTTTAAACTCCCTCAACGAGTAGGGGAGATTGGGGCCTGAGTCGCTGGTGGCACATATCACAGTGCTTCCCAAGGAGGGAAAGGAACTGGAAATTTGTTCAAGCTACATACCCATATCCTTATTTGTGATGTCAAACTGCTGGCTAAAGTCAGAGCCAGCAGATTAAAGTCAATTTTGCCATCTTTAATCCACTGCAATCAAACCAGCTTCATCCTGGGACGAAAATCTAAAGATAACACTATCCGACAGCTGAAGCTTGTTCATCTGGTGCAGTCTTCGGGAAAGCAGTTGATGATCATTTCTACAGACGCCAAGAGGGCCTTTTATTGGGTGGACTGGCAATTAATGTTCCTGACGATTCGGGAGATGGGCTTTGTATGAATTCTGCATGTGGGTTTAAGTGCTGAATGCAACCCTAACAGCTAGAGTTCGCATCAATGGAGGTTTATCTGATTCCATAAAAATATCGAACAAGGCTGTCCTCTCTCCCTATTGCTATCTATATCTATATCTATATCTATATCTATATATATATATAGACCCTGGAGCCCTTCCTGGAGGCTAACCAGAACAACCAATCGATACGTGGCCTTCATCATGGTGGTACTGAACACAAGATATCGGCATATGCCGATGACCTCATGTTCTAAGTAAAACATCCTCTGGTCTCTTTTCCTAATCTACTGCATAAGCTTGATCGCTTTGGGATACTGAGCATCTACAAACTAAATTTGGATAAATCTAAGGCAATGAATATTTTGTTGCTCTCTTGCGTACAGTCTCAAATCCTATTTCTGTGGTGCAGGGACTGACTTAAGTACCTCAGAATTTGGGTCCCCAATGACTTGAAAGTGAATTTCAGTATAACTTCCAACCAAACCTAAATAATTTCATGATGGATAGCTATCTGTATCATTCACGCAGACATTCCTTTACTATATGTTAATTCATGTAGTTAAGCTCTAGGTGGTTGCATGGTCCAAGTACTTTATAGTAATTCTTACAGCGATATCTACACTGTACCTACCCTGTTGCCTTCCACACTGATAGTACAGCCTTATGAGCCAGTCCCTACTTCTGGACTCGAACCCCGTGTATTTTATACACACAGTCTCTTTACGTGTATTGTATTTTCTATTAAAGATTTATTATTTTTTTAAAAAAAAATTCTGCTTTCCACTCCAGGGGAGTTAGTATCCCCCAATGTGGGCACACCCTCAGTTGAGTGGGATTTGGTAGATGGACCTTCGCTCTCCCCTCCAAAATACCTTAACTTTTGGGATCTCTCTTTTCTCTATTGCTCTGGGTTAGGTCCTTCATTTGTTGCCCACTTAGTCCTTTTCTTGACTCCAGGGCTTGATCATATTCTAGCTCTTCAGTCATTTATTTTCTTCCAATTTGCCAGCAAATATTCCATACACATAGTAGGTACGCACACACCATGGTATGGAGGCAAACAAGAGTTTGTCACCTTCATACAACTTGATAGAGGGCTAAAGTAAACTGAAAAAAAACTAAAAAAGTTACAGAAAAACACACAGAATTTGACCAAATATTTTATATTATGAAAGAAAGAAAAAAACAAAGTAGTGCAAGCTGAAATACCATGGGCTTTATGGTAAAGCTATGGGGGGGAGGAGGGAGCCAACATGACCGATTTTTATATGCAATAACATTTTAATTTGCAGAATATTTGAAAGCAGGCAAATAAATCTATATTAAATACAGAACGAAATATCACACAAAAATATACAGGCTGGATTGTTCTCTCTTGAGAAAGAGAGGAGAAAAAACAAAAAACTAACTTTCATATGGAGGTCATCTAAACATCACCACACTCATTCTCTGAAAGTGCAGTGGAGATAACTTTGTTTCCATTTGTGTCCATTACATATCAGTTCATTTTTACCAGAGGGGAAAAAAAAAAAAAGCAAGAAAACCAAAAACATGCATGATATTTACACCTCCAAAAAACCCCAAAATAAATAAAAAAAATTAAAGTCATTTTAATCTTTGTCAGGAACATCCAACTGTAGATGTAGAATATGAGTGGAAAAAAATAGAATGTACCTCCCCCACCCCACCCAGTGTGAAAATACCATGTAATAACATATACTAATTGCTTTCCACTATTGAAATGTATTTGTATACAAGTTGCCTGAACTGGAACAGTGGTGCGGCAAAACCCTGAACCTTTCATCTCCTGATAAACATTTTTTTTTAAGCCGGAGAACAAAAGCAGTATTTTTCACACTGGTTTCTCCATCAAGAAATAACCATGACGTTATACTACTGTAAAACAAAATGGCTGAGCAGTGAGTAACACACATTTGATACCAAGTAAAAGCAAAATGCGTGACCACATCCTGGCAGCTGTACAACACAGATAGCAATTACACTACTCTGACAGGAAAATGCCAAGTGTTATTCACACAACCAAGTTAAAAATTACTGTAAATGTCATTTTTATCAATAAATAATTGTGCATATAAGCAGCTAAGGTGGAATGTAACTGAGCTGTCCAAACAGCAGATTGTACAGAAACAAATACATGTTTCAATAAAAAAAATAATAATACAATAAACATTTAGCAGAGGTGATTTATTTTCTACAAATAAAAACCAAAACAAAATAAAAACCAAAACAGATTGCAGTTATCTCGCCTCACCCCAAAAGAGATTCATGGCTGAAGAATTGAGGTAACTGCAAAATCTAAATAACAAACACAACCTACACATTTCTAATAAGAAACCAAAATATATAAGTACATGGATGACCTATGGATCTCCCCCCCCCCCCCCCCTCTCCCCTCCCCCTCCCCCCACACCACCCTGCAATTTACAAAGGGGCAAATTTAGAGTTGGAGTGAAAACTTTTGCTAAACTATCTAGCATAAAACCAAGCCTCTACAGAGCAGGGTTACTCAAATACCGGTCTCAAGGACGGCACAGGAGCCCAACATTTCTGAAAAAAGCCCAAACAATGGAAGTGAATAACCAAAGCTATTATTTACCTGGGATATCCAGAAAGTCAGGGCAGTGTTGAGGACCGTATAAGTTAGGGAATCTCTACCATAAAGCAGTATTGAGAAACTCCATAGAGTGACTATTCAATGCTTAGTGCGTTTTCCAGTAAGTCTTTAGTACACATATTTACATTAAAAGTTACATTAAGAAAACAATTAAAAGGCATTAATACTTTGCTTCTTTAAAGTAACATTCTATGCTGGAGATACGCCCCCATTTACAATGCCTTACATAGATTATACATTCCGGTAAAATAACATGGATCTAAAGAACGTAGAAATATTTACATTTTTAAAAATGGGATTGCTGCAGCTCCCTGCAGTAACTTTCAGACCTTATTGATTCTCATCGATTATGGGATATGTAGTTCAGCATTTGACAAAAGTAAAAAATTAAAAAATAACATAAAAGTGAATGGAATTGTCCACACTGAGTGAATTGGGCTGAATATGCAAACAGCCAGAAAGGAGGTAGGGGCTTGTTATCTTGCACATACCTCCTAAGCACTTGTACAGGCAGAGGGAAGCATGTTTAAGCCGGATAAGGGGATTGGGTTTATAGAACTGCAGCAACTGTAAGCAATTGCAGGACTACTACCTCTGTGAGAGACCACTACCCAACTGTCCCTTTTCCTACAGCTGCCACAGATTTCCTAGGGTGTGGATTGAGGCCAATCAGTGCCACCCCCAGACTAATTAACAGTTTTACACTCTTTAGATTCTAAAAAGTTAAAAGGTTAAAATCTTAATATTGCCTGAAGTTCCAGTTTAGCGATCGCCATGATCAAGTCATTTGTCTGGAAGGCTAGCTTTACTAATCTTGCATGGCTACAAGAGTGACATGTTGCATGATTGTGTAGGAACAGCAGAATTCTATGTATAACTACCCTTACATAGCTCTAACCTCGACATTTAAATATTAACAGTGTTAAAATGAACTAGTATATGTTCAATTTCTCAGTAAATACATTTTATCTGTAATATAGATCAGCAAATTGTCTGTGTGGGAGGATACTAACCCACAATTTGTAATTTTCTTTGTAACTCAAAATCAGGTTTTAGACATTTGCAAGGTTTGAAAAACATGTAACAGTGGAAGGAAAAACCAAAAAACATTCAAATGAAAATTCAAATCCCCCCCCCCCCCCCCAATGGCTGATGGGAAAAAAACAAAAAAAACAAACCAAACAAACATACATACATTCAAAAATCCATTTTACTTTGCAGGTGTAAAAAATATATACTTTAAAGGTTTCTTTTTGGCAGTGCAACAATGGATAGTTCTTCCATTCACCAATACATTATGAAAAACGCTTAATCTCCATCTTCTAACACAATCCTGGATTCCCTGTGAGAATAAGCACTAATAAATAAAAAAAAATCCTCCGTTGCGGCATTGGACCTTAACTTGTATAGCTTCCAAAAAAAAGTAGTCACGAAGCTTTGGTGTGTTTAGTTTTCATCCTTCCAATACCTGTACTCTGGGCAAACATTCAAATGTTTCATTGGGATATCAGGGAGCCAGCTGCAGAGCTGCCTGGTGGTTTTGTGATACTTTAAATCATTTGGCTAGCTTTATGTAGTCCAAACGTTAGAGATTCAGTTTCTTTAACTGTTCATAGGTGATAAAGAACTGAGGCACAATATTAAGGAAACTCGACAGTAAGAACAAGGTCACACATTTATTTTAGTAGGCATATTTAAAAGAAGTATTTAGCAAACAAATTTGTGCAAAATGGTTATTTAACTCCTTCATTACAGGGTTTAAAAGGTTTCCAGAGGCTTATTAAGCCTCTATAATACACGTAATTGGACTGGAACTAGTATGCTTTCCAGGTTGGAACGCACAGCACAAAGTGGGCATACAGTATAGATTTTAAAAGGCAATTTACAGAGAGATGAGAATCAATTACAAACTATATAACCCTGAAGAAGTCCAGGACGAAACCCATAGGGACTTTTGTTCTTTTTTTTTTTGTCTTTATGTTTTATATCCCATCTTCTGAAGTTGAATGACTGTATACCAGGAGTGTGACAACCTGTATGTAGTGATATGCTTGAGTGAATTTTGTCATATTAAACAGATATTTTGTATACTATATTGCACTATTTGTTGCCGGCTTTTTTTGCATGAGATGAATTCACCTTAGAATATTCTGTGAAGAGAATATACCTATTTAAAAGGGTTTAGGTCATTATTATAGTGGTCTGGGTGCAGTGTCCCCCTTAGGCCTGCTCTGTAAAACAGATGTCATGCATGAGGACATTCAGCGTCAAGCAAAATCCCATAGAAAAGCAGCGACTCAATGATCCTATGGAAAAGTCATAATGTGCATGCAGTGCCCGCCACGCATGTGCATTAGTTTCCCAGGGGAGATGTCAGCAGAGGAGGAGTGCAACATTGTAGGGCTAAGGGGGTGAAGTGGCCTGGGTGCCTATAGAGTGGAATCAGGTAAGTGAATGAAAGGGTTTTTATTAACAGTGCAGGGAGTGAGGGACACTTCAGTGTTAAGAATACATCTTTTATATTCCATATACTGTAAAGTGAACTGGAAGAAAGGTCTGCTTATATAACCTGATAGTAAGTGCATTACTTATTTACTAGAGATTGGGGTTTTATACTATATGCGAAGCCAGAGGGTATTTTTCACCTGTAAGTTGGGATTTTTTTATTTTTTTTGCTACACACCATTTGTTTTTTTGTGTTTGGTACCTGAAAAGGTCCCTTTTTAAATTACATTATCTCAGCTCTCAGTCAGCAGAATATAGGCATGTTGGGGTTTGAATGAGGAATTGGGGATTCTTCTTAGAATTCACATGTAGCCATGCTTTACAGGACACATATCTAATATATATATCTAGTACCAATAAATGCAATTACACTCGTGTTTTTGGGGATCGACCGATATGGATTTTTAAATTTTTTTTTTTAATAGCGGATATCGATAATCTGTTAACTTTCAGGCCGATAGCCGATAACTATATTCTGTACATTTACCATGGGCTTTTTTTGGGGGGGGGGGGGGGGGGCTCAAATAGATTTAAGGCTTTTAAAGTGAGTCATAACCTTTTTATTTCTGGTGAGCTTTTATCATCTACAGTGTGGTAAAATCCTGTACCCTAAGGGCATATTACGTTATTAGCATGCTTAACAACTTCTAGCTTGTAGCATCACCTTTCGCAGCTCCCTGTCATGGCTTCACCTGCTGTGTCTTCTCAATCCTCCAGTGAGCACTCCCTCAGACGCAGAGACTGCAGACAGGCAGATGGTGAAAGGGCATAATGCCCCACCTCTCACTAATGCTGGGCACAATCCAGTGACGTGGAGCACCTTGAGGGGCATTCTCAACAAGCTCAGATGCAACATGGCACAAATAGAAGGTAGAAGGCAGGCAGCACTACTTCAGCGTCTTTTAAAGTCTCGCGATTTGCACGCCTGGTTTTGCCGCACGGAGTGTTGCCACGATAACCGGCGGGAATGCTTTAACGGCCAGGGCCAGGGTGTGAAACGCGAGACTTGGAGAGAGGACAAATTGGTCGCATGCTAGACCACCTCATTATCGGCAAGATTTAGGCAGATACCAAGATTTAATTAAAAAAAAAAAAACGGAATATCAGCCGATAATATCGGCAAAACCAATAACCAGTCAATCCCTACTTGTGTTTATACTAAACAAAGTGCAAGAAGAAAAAAACACGTCCCAAGTAGGAATAAGGAAAGACTGTTAATGGAACCTAGCAGTTCAGAAAAGTTACTTAGGAATTTCAAAAAGGATACAATGATATTCCATGGTCCAAGTCTTAACCAGTTTGGCCAAAATCCTTTGTACAAAGCAGAAAACCCTTCATTCTTCCAAGTCTGCAAAGAAAGCAACACATTTAAAAAAATAAAAAAAATAATGTATATATAAAAATACAAAAATACACATACAGAATGAATGTTCTAGTTCATTACATTAGAAAAAAGGAGAATGCACACCAGAAACCACAAGTAATCTATAACTTGGTTTAATAAACCAACAATAGGTTTGAGGAATAGCACCCAGGTGATTATAGTCTTTATTAACTGATTGTTTCTCCATACTTTATTCATTATATGACTAGTTCATTACATTGACACAAGAAAAATGTGATTTTACTAAATGTATTTGTATTACTAAATTCCAATCTGTATTGATATATGGATCAATTTTATTACTGTAGTCATACCTTTTAACAAAATAAAAAGAACTTTATAACACAGAGAAGTGCAGATTGATCCATATCTTAGGCAAACAGTTATTTTCAGTGCTCTGAAGAATCATCACCAATGTTGGTAGATTCACTTCAGAGACTAACTGCTTAAATCTGTGGATATTTAAATGCAAAGATTTCGTTGAGCTGTTATTTTTAGCACACTTTCCACCATAATTAATTATACCCTGGATAATACAGTTGTGTGCCCTGAATCAATCAGTTGTACAAAATCTAAAAAGAATAACCTGGTTAGGAGGATAGGATCTCCTTCTGAAAAGCGTAAATCAACACTGCAAATGCCTGCACTTACTGAAGTCACAGAGGTTTACAATAATTCAATCAATTTATTTTGTTTTATCCTCTTTAACCCCTTAAGACCGCAGCCAAATGTACAAGTTGTGATCCAAAAAAACGTAAACAAAACCTGGCATTTGCGCTATATGTCTGTCCAACCATAATTCACCTCTTTCATATTAAATGCACCCCCCATTATTATATATCATTTTATTCAGGGGAAACGGGGCTTTCGTTTAACATCAAATATTTAGGTATGGAACATAATTTAATATGAAAAAAATATTTAAAAAATGGGAGAAAATAAGAATTTTTAAATTTTTTTTAGTTCTACGTGACATTCTAACTGTGAATGTCATAATACTGTTTGGTTTTACTGCAATACAATACACATATTTGTATTCAGCGATGTCTCGCGTGTAAAACAGTACCCCCTATGTACAGGTTTTATGGTGTTTTGGGAAGTTACAGGGTCAAATATAGCGTGTTACATATTTCAGTTTTTTTACATTGAAATTCGCCAGATTGGTTACGTTGCCTTTGAGACCATATGGTAGCCCAGAAATAAGAATTACCCCCATGATGGCATACCATTTGCAAAAGTAGACAACCTAAGGTATTGCAAATTGAGTATGTCCAGTCTTTTTTAGTAGCCACTTGGTCACAAACACTGGCCAAAGTTAGTGTCAATATTTGAAAATGCAAAAAACTAATTTGAACGCAAATTTTGGCCAGTGTTTGTGACTAAGTGGCTACTAAAAAAACTGAACATACCCTATTTGCAATACCCTGGGTTGTCTACTATTGCAAATGGTATGCCATCATGGGGATAATTTTCATTCCTGGGCTACCATACGGTCTCAAAGGCAACCTGGCGAATTTTAATGTGAAAAAACTGAAACGCAAACCTTATATTTGACTCTGTAACTTTTGAAAACACCATAAAACCTGTACATGAGGGGTACTGTTGTACTCAGGAGACTTCGCTGAACACAAATATTAGTGTTTCAAAACAGTAAAACGTATCACAACAATTATATCGTCAGTGTAAGTGCCATTTGTGTGTGAAAAATGCAAAAAATGTCACTGTCACTGACGATATCGTCGTTGTAATATATTTTACTGTTTTGAAACACTAATATTTGTGTTCAGCGAAGTCTTCCGAGTAAAACAGTACCCCCCATGTACAGGTTTCATGGTGTCTTGGAAAGTTACAGAGTTAAATATAGTGCTAGACAATGTAATTCCCTGAACTTTTGGCCTGGGTTGGCAGGCAGGTCCTGCAAATTGTAATTAATAAAATGACCTAATTATGTAAAATTATTACATAAATATATGCGTAGAATTATTATATATATATGTGTGTATATATATGTATATAATTTTTTTTAATTATTTTTATTTATATATAGGTATATACATAGTGATATATACGTATATACTTATGTATATAGATATATATATTATTTCGTTCTACATGTATTTTGATATCAATATATATATATATTAATTTTAAAATACAGTTAGAACGAAATTACGCATGTTTATATATTTATCTATTTTTTTTATTATTTTTTTATCGTATATATATTTCTTTATTTTTTATTATATATAAATATATATATAATGAAAATTATATATATATTTAATCAATATCATTGTACGTGTATTTTGATATTAATATATATATATAATTATGTATATATTAATATTAAAATACACGTAGACAGTGTATGCATATTTATGTGTATGTGTGTATATGTGTGTATATATATACTTAGATCATATATATAATAAATATATATATGATCTAAGTATATATAATTTATTTTTACACTGTTTTAACATTTTTTTTTTTTTCCAGACAGCAGGGGGAGTACCTGTCATTACAGGCACTCCCCCTGCTGGCAATGCCTTGGACGGCTATGCCGTCCATGTGATCGCGGGGTCCTCGCAAGGACCTCGCGATCACATGGCCCTGGGCGGCTGAAGAGGACACAGGGGGACTCCCTGGGCTCCCAGGTAAGTCCCCCATACCGCGATCGCCGGCGTGGGATCGCCGGCGACCGGGTAAGTACATAAGATCGCAGGACGTACTATGCCGTCCTGCGGCTTTTAGAGCCACCAAAATAAGGACGGCATAGTACGTCCTGCGGTCTTAAGGGGTTAAATATCTTTCCAAGGCAAATATACATATGACATACCTGCAATAAACAATCCAGGGTGCCCTTGTAACTTGAGGCAGCATCACATACCACTTTCTGGTTCATCATTCTAGTTCTTACAACATCAACAGGATTTGAAGCAAGAGCTCCTGCTAACCCACAAGTAAAACTGGACCTACGGGAGAGGATTAGATTTATAATGGAATTACTCAGCCAAGTCTTCTTGCAGCAACCAAATCCTAGGTTTAATGAAGGCCTTCTCAAATATTCTTATTTTGCAATCTTGGCTATATAACTATCCTGGATTACTGATGGCTTCTAACACACAAAGCACCACAAGAAGAGGAGTGCATGGCAAAATTAATTCTCAAAGCTTACACCCATTTGTCCTGAGCAGAGCCCCAACTGACTAAGAAGGGATCAAGAGTTTAATTTGGGCAGAACTTGAAAAAGTGATATTGGCATGGTGTATGAACTTTGGAGAAGCAGACTTGAATTAATATCTGTTGAACTCCGTGGGGTACATGGGACACAGGCAAGTTTTCTTTACATATAGTTCAATAACCACTTTAGAGGATTATATAAAAAACACAACTATTGCAAATTATCTAGGGAGGGTGATGACTCATTATATGATCCTTCAGTTTAAAACAGAGCCTCAAGAACAAGGTTTGTGTGAAAGAATTGTAATTGTTCTAACATTTGTAATAATAAATAAAAAATCCAAAAAACAAAACTACCATTATCCCACACTCTAGTACAGCAACCAACAACTCTTATCACCAAATCCCAAGTTATACAAAAGTTATTTAAAAAGTTGCAAACTTTTGAATCCATGGAGATAAGGATATATGTTATTAGCTAGGGCTTTGGTCTGCTACATCACAGTTTAATGTAAACCATTAATAAATAGAAGAACAGTAATGCATTTGTTGAATTTGGAAAACAAACTTCTATATGACCTACAGAAAGTGAGTATAGATGGTGTCTCCCATCAGCCCAGACAAGATCAGATGTTTCTTGGTGATGTCATACACCGGCAACTCCACACCAACCACAATAGCTGCTCTTTGTGCAGTGAGTGAAACCCCCTGAAAGGCAATACAAAGTTGTTTAACAAACTGCTGGTACTATGTGTTAAAGCTGATATGTCACTTATTTGGATATTAAACCACTGAATATAAAATAAATACATTTAATAAAAAAAATATTTAAATCACCCCATAAAATGCTCTATTTCGTAAAAGTGTATTTTAGCACCACTCTAGGCACTGTCTTACCTTATGGGGTTAAACCGTTTTTTTAATGTTTAACCCCAAAGTCTTGTTGACAGTGCCCATAAGCTCAGCCCCATTGCCTCCTCCGGCCCCTGTGCCAAGGTCGATACCTCGGATGCCAGTGATAGGCTGTAAGCGTTATTTGTGAACAGGAGCATAGTAAAGTTGATATGACTGATAAAAGAAACATAAATCAGCCTGGGACTACACAGATATGTTATAGTAATCAGATAATTATTTCATCACAGTAGGACCCCTGACTTTGACATTGTCGCTGGTGGTCTGGTGGCTGAGGCGAGATTTACTTACCTGAACCGGTCCTTCACGTGAGCTGCCATCCTCCTCCATCTGCTCCAGATGCTGGTGCTTCAGCACCCGGAGACAACGTCACTGCTGTACTCTTGTGCATGCGTGAGAGTACAGCATTGCGGTCTATGGAGATTCTAAATCTAAATTATTTCAAAAAAGCATTTCACCACAGTATAACTGCAATAGAGTTTTAATGAGGAACAAGGAACTGTCACCTGTCTGGAAGTGACACTTCCTCTTTAAGGCCATGACTGTTACATAAAGAGTAAAGTTGGTTTGTTTATAAAACCAGGTCTTGTTCACTTGCCTTCCATAACCCTCTAGTTCCTTCCTGCTGGTAGATACTGATGAAGTTTCCAATCATTCCTCCCTGGATAAGGCTGCCCTGGGCTTGCATTCTTATCTATAGATTAAAAAACACAAATGTAAGCAACATTTTATTAAACTCAAAAAGTAATTTCCTATTCATTAATGGCTCAAAACAGGCCATTTAACACCACTTTTATTGTACACTGGGAATGGTTAATCATGAACAAGATACAGCGAAAAGGTTAATCAGGATCAGTATGTCAAGTTACTATTTTCAGAAAGTTATGTTCTCACATTACAGTCAGGCTGTCTGCTCAACGTACACAGCTATCTAGAGAATATAGGAAACTGAACACAGTTTTGTACATGGTGTTCCCCTGCTTTGGGATGGCTAATTCCTATGCCCTATCACCCACAAAAATTTTTTTAAAAAAAATCAATATACTGTACATGCATCTACTTGCATGGAACATATTACATCAGATCTCCCTGTGCTTTGAGTTTGCAAAGAACAAACTGATCACTTCCACATAGCTGTCACATGTTACAGCTGGAAGCAAACAAAACATAGTTCAAATCAAAATGACAAAAGTGACCAACTGATTGAATATATATATGTTCATTAAGTATATTAAAATGAGGCATATAAAATCCAGCATTTTAAATGTGTTTTTTTGTGTGTTTTTTCCAGTTTTATGAAGAAAAAAAAATAAAAAAATAAAAATAAAAAAAACACGCTGCAGAATATGTTGACGCTCTATAATTTATTTTTATTTTTTTTATTAAAAAGTGTTCAAAAAAGTTCCTAACACTATAATGTTAGAATACATAGATTATTGGACACCCAGAAAAAAAAAACAAAAAAAAAAACACAACCTCTTTAAAAAACACAATACCCTTCCTTGATGCTCTGATTTTGGTATGGTCATCCCACCTCTGCTAGTTGGAGGTGGCCATAGGCAGCAATATAAACACTACTTTTTCTCTGCCTGCAGGGACAGGCTATTTGCCCCGAAATCACTACATAAACAAACAGGCAAATAGCACATTGAACAAAGAAGGACTCGGGATTGAAACACATGTTTATTAGTATAGGATTAAAATTGTATAATTTGCCTGACCGGACCTGGTTATTAATATAGGTTTTGTGTCCACTAAAACAAATCTGCATTTTTGTCCAAAGTAGGTCAAAAGTATCATAAAATAAACAGTAAAATATCTACCGTATGTAATGCATTTTTTTGTGAAATAGTAATTACCTTTTATATTCCATTTCCTTTATGCATCACAGCACAACACCAAGCACTTTAATATAAATGGTTTACAAAATGTCCAAATTTTTTACATATCAATTTAAAAGCCAAGTTTGCAAATCACAGATATGTATGTATATACAACCATCCAGAGGCGGCTCTTTAATTAGGCGATTTAAGGCCTTGCGGCAGTCTAAATCGCCTTAGAGCAGACTGAACCGTCGGGTCCTCAGTCAGGGCTTACCCAGTATGCCGCCGGATGCAGGGCCCCTCCACATGGCCTGCCCATAGAGAGCCGAGCCTTAGATCTGCAGCTCCGCCCGGTGCAGAGCTGCAGATCACGTGGTGTGTTTCTCGCGAGCTCACAGAGTGATGCCGCGCGCTCTGACCGGAGCTTGTGAGAACGAGGTCTCCAGCTATGTGCATGGCGGAGCTGCAGACAGGATAGTTATCCCACCGGACCACTAGGGGCTGCCACAACTGGACCACCAGGAACTTGCATAAAAAAGGTATTCCAGTGTGTTGAGGCTTGTCACAGCCTCCACACTTCTTGCCCCCCACATACCATACCCCAACACTGTCATAACCCCCACCCCCCCACACTGTCACTCATCCCTACACACACACACACACGCACTTCCCCTCCCCACTGTCCCACACCCTGCCTCCCCACACAGTCACCATCCTCCACCCGGTCACCCCACCCTGCCCCCCCACTCTGTCACCCACACCCTGCCCCCCAAACTCTCATCTTCCTCCACAGTGTCACCCTTCCACATGATCAGTCCCCAACACAATCACTGATACATAGTCACACCTCCCAACAAATTCTCACCTACCTACTGTCACAATTCCACACACATACAATCAACCCCCACATTGTCACCCCTCCTTCACCCACCCACACATTAACCTCTCCTAATCGTGTCACTCTCACCCTCTCCATCCATACCATAATTACCTGCCCTCGCTCTTCCACACTCACTCATTCTATCACATTAATCCCCATACTCCTATCACACTCCTCTTCTCTCATACTTACACACTCACCCCGAACCCTGTTGCACTCATTCTCTTTCACATTAACCCAAACCATGCCACACTCACCCTGTCACATAACCCTCTCTAATGCAGTCACTCTCACCTCCCCTCGCCCTGTCACACTCCCTCCTCCAACCATGCCACACTCATCCTGTCACATTAACACCTCTAATCATGTCACACTCACTCCCTCAACCCTGTCACACTCCCTCCCTCAACCCCGTCACATTAATCCCTTCACCCTGCCAGTTACCCCTTTGCGCACCCTGAATACATTTATCATACACACAATCATGGTCACAGGCAGCTCCCCCAAACACACAACAGTCAGCTACCCCATACACATACAGTTCCATAAACAAACATATGCATGCTCACAGAGACATACATTCATTAACATGGATTCTCACTGTCAGACACTCTCAGGCACATACACAGGTAGAAAATGCCAGATACACACACACACACACACACACAAATTCACACAGCCAGATACACATTGTGACTGCATGTCTGTATTTGTCAGTGTGTGTCTCTGTGCAACAGTGTGTTTGTGTGTGCATGTAAGAGTGTGAATGTGTTTTGTTTCGTATATGTGTGTCTATGGTTGCAATGTGAGGGCGGCATGGTACGGCAAAGCAAAGGTAATGTGGAAAGATATATAATATACATACATACATATACAAAACATGGAGACACATGTAAAGAACATATGGGATAATATACATGTTAAGGGATTACAGAATTTGTGGGGGAAAGGTCTATGTGACAGTTTTCTTATCTGTAACTTTATTATTCTGTAGGTGATTTTTTTCACCCAATCAAAATTGTAATTTCTGTTTGCAAGAACACCTCCACACCGGCACTTCTGTATACATGACTGCCAGCCTATGCAACCATACATGGCAATCATGTATAAACGATCAGCATTACTGCAAATTAATTTAGTTTGCAAATTATATAGGGATTCACTGAAATTTCGGCCAAAACTGGGCCTATCCCGTTTCGGCCAAAAACGGGTCAAACTTTTTATTTTTTCTATTTTTGTAGTGCATAGTTTAACAGACATGCTTGCATTAACAATTCAGATGATTATATATCACAATGAAATATGGCAATTGTAACGAATGCTGGTATAGCAGCTACCCGTTAGTCTATTTGCTCCCGAACTGCCTGAGCGATTATAGTCTGGGAGTCGAACGATTCTCCATACAAATGACAGTTTCCCAACTGTATTCTCCCAGTAAAGTAGACAGGAACCCACACATCAGCCGAAACTAGATGAACAGTGTAACAGGAATGATTGTAATGGGTGTCACATTGGCTTTTTTAGTTACAGCTACCGAACGAACAAAAGTCAAATAACTGAAATAACACTAATGATAACATGAAAAGTCAAGATTACTGCACTTGGGATGGGGGGGGGGGGGAGAGGGGGGGAGGGGAGAACACTATGGGACAGGAGAGGGGGAAGAAAAGAACACTATGGGGCAGGGAAGGGGAGAAAAAAAGAACACTATGGGGCAGGGGAGGGAGGGGAGAAAAGAACACTATGGCACAGGGGAGGGGGGGGAGAAAAGAACACTATGGCACAGGGGAGGGGGGGGGGGAAGAACACTATGGGACGGGGGGGGGGGGAAGAGGAACACTAGAGGGGAGGTAGAGAGAAACATTAAAGGGACACTATAGTCACCCAGACCACTTCAGCTCAATGAAGTGGTCTGGATGCAATGTCCCTCAGGTTTTAACCCTTCAGATGCGAACATAGCAGTTTCAGAGAAACTGCTATGTTTACATTTGGGGTTAAGCCAGCCTCTAGTGGCTGTCTTCCTGAGGGTTGGGGCACCCTCAGGGCACTATAGTGACAGGAAAACCGCTTAGTTTTCCTGACACTATAGTGATCCTTTAAGCGGAGGGGACTACTAAAAGGATCAAAATAAAAGGATTTTCATATTAGATTAAATTCATTTAAAAGGTCTAATAAAATTATAGAAAAAAACAAAAAAAAACTTTTTTAAAATCATTTGGGGAAAAAAAGTCATTTTCGGTTTCAGTTTTCGGACAAGGCATCCTGATTTTTCGGTTTCGGCCCATATTTTTATTTTGGTGCATCCCTAAAATGCCATAACTACAGTCAGAGAGCTCACAACAGAGCGGCACAGGGAGCCGCGACAATGCAAGCCTCTGAACAATCCAGCGCCGCAAGCCCGCCTTTCAATATACCTACAGCTCATTAAACACACACAATGCAACATATATATATATATATATATATATATTTATTTTTTTTTTACTATGAGTGTTAGTGGGGGCCTAATATATGAGTTTTGCCTAAGGCCTCACAAAGTCTAAAGCCGCCACTGCAACCAGCAATTACAAGACATTAGCTGATTGGGACCTTTGCAATAATCGCACAATCTCGAGTGTATGGAACTTCTAACTAGTGCATTTAATTCACTTAAAATAATAAAAAAAAAAAAATGATTGCTATATTTTGCGTAATGTCATTCTTACACAAATCTACGCAAACTGCCATGATAAACAAGCAAAAGAAAAACCACCATCATCCAAATATAAGTGGACACCTGTTCAAACTAAAGTAAATGTAGATAACGTAAACTGCTGGGATTAAACAAACTTGTTAAATAGCACTGGTCAATAAGGATAAATTCAGTAGTACCAACTATTAAAACTGAAGAGAGACTGCTACCAAATGGCTATGGGTCAACAGTATCTATTTTTGCTACTAAACAATCTCAGTGTGTGCATCCTCATTCACCTAACCCTCATCTCTGGTGTACCATTTCTGGAAAACACATCATGTGCAGGTGCTTCACTGTGTGAACTGCGTGCAGGCAAAAGTGTCCAGATGACTGTCGGGCAACTTCTTTGGCAGAAAGCACAAGCCCTACTAGATGGAAACAAATCTGCACCCAGGAGAGAGAGGAGGAAGAAGTAAAAAAACAAAACAAAATCCTTTAGTAAGGCTATTTGAATTATCATTTTCCCAGCAGCAGGAGTTTCCTAGTCTTCTAATACAAGTTATGGTAATAATCTCACCATAAAAACCCACAGAATTCTGTTTAACAAAACAACCATTTAATAATCATGAATATTACCTTTAAAACATCTGTGGGGTTGGCAATGCAAGAAGAAACCACACCAGACAGAACTCCACAAAATACATTCAGAACTAGCGTTTCATCTAAACAGCACAAAAAACAAAAAAAGACAGCTTTAATTTACATTTTAGTTTTACAGTTTGGGGGGGGGGGGGAATAAATGAATGTCATTATAGGAAAAAGGCAACCCACACATCAACTAGCAGACTTTAATACATGTACATTGTATAAAAAAAAAAAGGTATAAAGAGAACCCTAACCAAAGTTGGAAATTTCGCTTTGGCAAAATAAATAAATAGAAACATTTTTTCTAAATTTATAATTATAAGTTACATAGCTGAAAAGAGACTTGCGTCCATCAAATTCAGCCTTTCTCACATTTGTTTTTTGCTGTTGATCCAAAAGAAGGCAAAAAAAAAAAAACCCAGTTTGAAGCACAATTTTGCAACAAGCTAGGAAAAAAAAATCCTTCTTGACCCCAGAATGGCAGTCAGATTTATCCTTGGATCAAGCAGTTATTATCCTACATTGAAAGATTATATCCTTTAATATTCTGTTTTTGCAAGTATGCATCTAGTAGCTGTTTGAACATCTGTATGGACTCTGATAAAACCACTTCTTCAGGCAGAGAATTCCACATCCTTATTGTTCTTACAGTAAAAAAAAAAAACCTTTCCTTTGCCTTAGACGAAATCTTCTTTCTTCCAGTCTAAACGCATGGCCTTGTGTCCTATGTAAAGTCCGGTTTGTGAATAGATTTCCACACAATGGTTTGTATTGGCCCCGAATATATTTGTATAATGTTGTTATATCCCCTCTCAGGCGACATTTTTCTAAACTAAATAGGTTTAAATTTGTTAACCTTTCTTCATAGCGGATATGTTCCATTCCTTTTATTAATTTTGTAGCCCGCCTCTGCACTTTTTCGAGTGCCATAATATCATTCTTTAGAACAGGTGCCCAAAATTGCACAGCATATTCAATATGTGGTCTTACCAGTGATTTATAAAGAGGCAAAATGATATTCTCGTCCAGAGAATGAATGCCCTTTTTCATGCATGACAAAAGCCACTGCTGAATGCCTTGGCCACTGCTGATTGCATGTTGCATAGTTTGTTGTCTATAACAATTCTCAAGTCCTTTTCGTGTGTTGTTATCCCTAATTCGCTTCCATTAAGGGTATACGTTGCTTGTGTATTCTTTACGCCGAAGTGCATAACTTTTTCAACATTAAATTTCATCTGCCATTTGAGTGCCCAGTCCATCTAAATCCCTCTGCAGCAAAGTAATATCTTGCTCACATTGTATTATTTTACAAAGTTTTGTGTCATCTGCAAACACTGAAACATGACTTTCAATGCTGTCTAAGTAAATATAAAGATTATGGGGCACCATTATAAGGTAAGTGTAACTGTTTTTACTGTACACATGCAGTGGCACCAATCTGCAAATGGTCAGTAGGAACTGGTTTCAATATTTCTTACACAACAAATACCATTACTGCAAAAACTCTAGAGGTACTTGCTTTTTGAAGTCACTACTCACCTTCTGGACGATCAACAAATAATCTCTTTAAGCTCTGGTAGGTTCCAATTTTAATGGTGCCATAAGAAGCCTGGCGAAGCATTGCTGGCGCAATCCTGTAAAAACAAAAATACACAAATGACAGGAAATCTATTTAAAAAATATTTGTAACATTTTGGAAAGCACAGCTAGTCCAGTGACCTACACAATACAAAGATTAAAAAAGGTTCACCACTGCTTCCCCTGCCCAATTCCACAATCCATCTGCAATAAAGCCACTCTATTTCTACACTGCAACTTTAAAGTACAGAGTGAGATTCAGAAGACACTCCACTGGATTTATTTCACCTTTCTTACGACATTCATTTACTATAGCAATGCTACCATTTTTACCTATAGTTTACTACTGTAATATTTTGTACTCCACGTTATTACTATTTTGGATGATATTAGTTTGTTGTATACAATTGAAAGCAAATTCTGTTTTGCCATCTTCACTCCCCCTGCCTCCCCTCCACCGCTTGCCCTTTTTTATCAGTCTATTTAAGGCCCCGACCTTTTGTATTTAATTTGTGTTTTTCACAATTGTACAGCGCTGCGGAATATGTTGGCTCTTTAGAAAGTCCAGTAATAAATAACACTTTTTGTTTTTACACCATTTAGTCTTCCGTCATTAACGACACTTTTCCCACTACTGACAGCAACAATGTATCAAATGTACCCAAATATTTGAACTTTCTCAACTGAGATACCTTGTGTGCAGCATTTAAAACTGGGTTTAAGTAAAGCTGTTCTTATGAATCCTATACCAGGGAGGCAAGCAGATTCCTTCATATTAACCCAACAAACCTCACTCATACCACCAAACATCTGTGTTTTGAGATAAAGGTGAAATTGTTCAATTTGTAGGTAGACATGTTTGCCCTGCATGGTGAGGGTTAAGCTCTTATAACTGGTCATCAGTGGCCAATTTGTTAATGGACTTCTTTTGTTTGTTGACCCAGTGATATTTAGTATATGAGAAAACTGCAGGGGTTATCTGTTTACACATAGCACAGTTCCCTTTTAATTAACTGGATTATGTTAAGCTCTTGCCAAAGCCGACGTCCATGGCTTGTCGCACTTTCCTGGAAAGAGAAAGGCAAGCCGTATTTGGCATTTTGACACTACAAACAAACAACTTTGTCAAAATTATCACAAGCAACCAAAAACCCTTGATTGTGGATGCCTGATGGCTCTTGACTTTACAAAGTTCTGTAGTATTTTTTTTGACAATCTTGAGTTTGTTTTAAGGTTCTGCAGTTTTATACTATTTGCACAGCTGGGTGGGTGATCGATGCACCAACAACTTTGCAATGCATTAAAAGCTATAAATATTGAGTAAGAAACCTTGGTATCATACAGGCAAATTATCTAGATAAAACTAATTTTAGGCTTGTCTGTGGATTATTTTGTAGCACATGCAAAATCCCAGTTTGTTCCACCATAGTCTCGATGTAGCAGTATACATAGTAAATCACTATGCAGTGCAAAGAAACAGAAAATAACAATATGTACAGTATACCGGAAGGAATCAATTTAACGTCAGCACAAGCACAGTAACTCATGTCTGACGCTTGTGAAAGCACTGAACTGGCAATAACATATGAAAGGTAAATAAACAACAGGGTATGAGCTATCAAGCATCTTTAGCAGAATTCAAACTTCAAAACAGATTTCAGTAGAAATTCAATTTAAATTTACCTTGTCATATCCATACTGCTGTCAATCAGGCAACAGGACATGTTACTTTCTGGTTGTTGAGCTCAGTGGTGCTAAACTTAAGAAGCAGATAAATGCCCAGAACACTTGCCATGCAAAGACTTCTCAATGAACTGCATTGGGAAGTGATATAGATCCAATTTGATCTTTGTTATATTTGGGGGAACCCAAGTTGCTTTCAAGTGCACTTGGAGAAGTGTGAATTAGACACCAGACTTGTGTTGGTTATTAAAATAAGCCGCCAACCTTTATTTTGTCAGTTGTGTTTTTTTTTTGTTTTTTTTTTAATTCTTTATTTTTGTTGTGCATGATATAACAATAGGCTTGTTCAGCCACAATAGCAGTCACAACGTGGCATATGAGTATACAGCACATTTTTAGTTTGGTAAGAGAAAATATAACACATTAGATGAACATTCATGGCATAAGAGTATCGGCACATTTTTATATTTTACTTCAGAAACAAGCTATTCTAAAAGATAAAACAGGCTAGTAACATGTTAAAGTTTGTAACCCTACTGAGTACAGACTAGTTTTGCTTGTCTAGGGTGTGGGACACGGTAGGGTCATCCTGCTTGTTACGCTAAACATGCTATGGTTCCAACATATATAGTATTTACTAGAGACGTTTAAACATTGCCTAATTGGCTGAAAATATTATCGCGTTGTCTACAAGCATAGCATTAAAATCAGCGGCATAATGTAGCTTGCTGGGCTATATATATATATTGTAATAAATGAGGGCTTGCACTCACGGTCTGTAGATAAGTAAAATACTTCTTGTTTATTTCAAATCAATAAAACATGGTTGCTGCCATCAACGTTTCAGCCACTCCTGTGGCTTTCATCAGGATCAATTCAGCATACAAAAAATTCAGTATGCTGAATTGATCCTGATGAAAGCCACAGGAGTGGCTGAAACGTTGATGGCAGCAACCATGTTTTATTGAATTGAAATAAACAAGAAGTATTTTACTTATCTACAGACCGTGAGTGCAAGCCCTAATTTATTACACATTATAGTAGTTTTTGGCTATGGCTTTTTATGCACCCGGCATTTTTCATAGTTTTGAGTGTGCGTGCTGGGTAACATTGTATAATATATATATATATATATATATATATATATATATATATATATATATATATATATATATATATATATATATATATATATATATATATATATATATATATATATATATATATATATATATATATATATATATATAAAAAGATAAAATTCGTATCCTTTTTTATTGGACTAACAGAATTTTTTAGTGACAAGCTTTCGGGATAACCTCCCTTTCTCAAGTCTGAAGCATTTCTGAGCAAGACGACACATAGAATTCAAAGTTGAGTTGTGATATAGGGGTTAAAGCGACATGAGTGTAGATAAGACACAGGTTTGGTAGAAAATAGACACCATCTTTGTAGAGGGTCATAAATATCTTTCTGAAGAGCAGAGTGAGGGGGGAGAGAGGGAAAAGAAAAACAAACAAGCAGACAGTGCAGAGGATGGTACACTTTATACATGCACCACACATAAATGTGTATATGTGAACGCATAAACACATGTACATATACATAAACACATATACATACATGCACATGAACTCATATACACAAGAGAAATCTGGTATTGTTAACATTTCAGATTACAAACTATCTGACCCAGAAGCATCAGTTCTCTCCAAAGGATTATCATTTTGCCCTAGCACAAAACTTGATGACATTGGGCTCTACTCTGACGTGGAAGAATTTTTCAGAAGGATGCGACTTAAGGAATACTTCCATGACAAAGAGAGCACTGAAACCACAATGGATTACAACAGGAAAAAAACCACAAATTTCACTCCAGCACCAGGACGAAATGCCAAACTGGACAGTTACATTGAAAGTTTCCGTCTAAGAACAGTATCCTTGACAACCAAGCAAAACCAAAAGAAAATGTTTCATAATCTCTCAGTACAGGAACAAATAGCTATAAATTACCTGAAAAATAATCATGCTATCACCATCAAACCAGCAGACAAGGGAGGAGCAGTAGTGATAATGAACACCCAGGACTACATAAAAGAGGGGGACAGGCAATTGTCAGATGACAAATACTATAGAAAACTAAATGAAGACCCCACCAAGGAATATACATCACAACTTAGGGAGCTCATTAAATCCTTCCCTGAGAACTTACACCAGGAACTGCAATCACTCATACCAACTAGTCCCTGCATGGGCACTTTCTATATGCTTCCCAAAATCCACAAAGCAGGTAATCCTGGAAGACCCATAATTACAGGAATGGGAACTCTCACAGAACAGGTCTCAGGACTGGTAGAAAATACACTAAAACCTCTAGTCACCAACACTAACAGCTTCATAAAAGACACAACCGACTTCCTCAACAAACTCAGCCAAATCACCAATCTCCCTGCTAACACAATCCTTGTAACCATGGATGTGGAATCTCTATACAGCAACATTCCACATACAGATGGCATCAATGCTTGCTTCCATTTTCTCTCTCATGTCAACAACCAAAAATACAGCCCCCGAATTATCACAGAACTGGCACTATTTATCCTCACACATAACTACTTCAGTTTTAACAATGAGGTTACCTACAAACCATGGGCACTGCTATGGGCACTAAGATGGCACCCCAATATGCTAATCTGTTTATGGCAGATCTTGAACAGAGATTCCTAGAAATTCAACACACCAAACCATACAAATATTATCGCTATATCGATGATATCTTCATAATTTGGACTGAAAGTGAAGAAAAACTGATACAGTTCCATGACTCTTTCAACACATTCCATCCATCAATCAAACTAAAAATGGAATATTCCACTAGATCTGTGAATTTTCTGGACACCACTGTGACATGTAACAATGGCACAATCCACACCTCGGTTTACAGAAAACCCACAGACAGGTGCAGTTACCTACACAGCTCCAGCTTCCACCCCTCCCACACTAAACAGGGCATCATCTACAGCCAAGCCACTAGGTACCATCGCATATGCTCTGATCCTAGTGACCGTAATTCCCATCTAAATGTACTCTCCCAATCTATGAGACAGAAAGGCTACAAACCAAAGATTATTACCAAACAAATCAACTCTGCTGTAAAAACGCCACGCACGCACCTGCTACAGTACAGAGTACAAACATTTTCCCTGAAACACCCATTTTGGCCTTCAGACAACCACCAAACCTCCAACAAAAATTAATCAACAGGAAGCTGCCCACTGATGGTAAGAATGAAGAAAATGGGACCAGTCAATGCAAAAAACCTCGCTGCAAACTGTGTCAGCACATATGCACAGACAACATAGCCACACACAACAATAAAACCCACAGCATTAAAGGTTCATACTCCTGCACATCCAGCAATGTGGTATACATGATTCAATGCATAAAATGCCACCTAGGATGCTACATTGGGGAAACCACCCAGCCATTAAATGGCAGAATGAATATGCACAGACACTCTATTAAACACCACAAAGAAGAATCATACTGCACTCCTGTGGGACACCACTTTACCCAGCCTGGCCACTCACTGAAGGACCTAAAAATCAAAGTACTGAAGGGGGTTTTTAAAAATACCCAGGAAAGAAAAGCCTTTGAAGCCAGAATGATTAAATGGTTTAACAGCAAGAATAGAGGACTAAATATTGATTTGGGATTCCTGTCCCACTACCAACACTTTACATGAACACTCTCCCAGCATTATCTTACTATTCTGTCATATGTACCAACACTTTAAAATGCATTCCTATATGTTTATTCTATCTGTATACCAAGTACTATGTGTTAACCTATGCTTTCCCATACTCATATGCATGTATGCTTTTATATATATATATTTATGTGCACTTATATTTGTGTATATGAGTTCATGTGCATGTATGTATATGTGTTTATGTATATGTACATGTGTTTATGCGTTCACATATACACATTTATGTGTGGTGCATGTATAAAGTGTACCATCCTCTGCACTGTCTGCTTGTTTGTTTGTTTTTCTTTTCCCTCTCTCCCCCCTCACTCTGCTCTTCAGAAAGATATTTATGACCCTCTACAAAGATGGTGTCTATTTTCTACCAAACCTGTGTCTTATCTACACTCATGTCGCTTTAACCCCTATATCACAACTCAACTTTGAATTCTATGTGTCGTCTTGCTCAGAAATGCTTCAGACTTGAGAAAGGGAGGTTATCCCGAAAGCTTGTCACTAAAAAATTCTGTTAGTCCAATAAAAAAGGTATTACAAGATACGAATTTTATCTATTTTTTACATCTACATCACTGGACTAATACGGCTACAATTTCTACACATATACATATACATATACATATACATATACATATACATATACATATATATATATATATATATATATGCTTATTTAGTTACTTTACTGGACCAACTACTTGCATCATGTGTTATTGCAGGCTATAGGCAGCTCAGTTAGTCACCGCCAGCAAGTTAGGTACTATAATGCCTGTCCAGTGGGATCGTGTCAAGATTGCAGCTTGAATATGGTCCCGGATTTTAACAGTCTGTTCAGCCGATGCCCTGCAGGGGCCAAGCAGTGAGAGCTATGTTAACATCTGGCTTGCCTATCTGCCTAGTCTTCAGCATGGTGTTAACAGTTATTATAAATTATTTTTGTTTCTGTGCGGAGGGAAAGGATCATTGATAAGCAGTATCATTGGTAGGTCTCCTAATACATGTGTTTGGTTCCAACGTTATGACCTGTAGACGGACAGCACAGATTGAATTTTAGAGGTGTACTCATGTGTCACAGTTAGCTTAAGTCCCGTAGGGGTTTATGAGGGCCAGTGGTTGTCTCACGTGTGGTGGAATACCCTTCTGGGTGGAGGTGCTCTGGGGGTGCGAATTGGGCCTATGGTGGTAGCCTGTGGGTGAGGAAATAGAGGTAAAGTATAACCGAGAGAGGAACATAAATTAACACATTAAAAAAAAAAAGTCAATTAGCGCTTTTAAACGTCATCTGTTGGTGTGGTCACCAGACCTGACAGTTCGGGATCAACCGGTTTCTGCAGATTGTCCACGGCCATTCAGGTAGTGACCGTCACATAGGCATCCGGCTTTGTCCCCCTGGGTGCAAAAGGGTGCACGGTGTCCAGATTCCATGTGTGGGTTGCTGGGACAGTGGTTGGACTGTTTTCAGAGCATCCTTCGGTAGTTCCAAGCTAGGCAGCAGGTCGTTCGCTTCCCGTGAATCTCGGACAGGGTGTGCTATGGTGCCAATGTTGGACCTCCACCATGTGTTGTGATTTCCATCTGTATGAGATGCCTTTGGCTCGGAGCAGGGATGTGAAGGCTTGTAGCGATCTTCTCCATGCCATTGTATATGCTGATAAGTCCCTATAGAACAAGAGCTGCAGTCCTTCAAAGGCGTAAGGCAAATGGTTCCGGACCGCTCCCATGACCGCTGATCTATCCTTGCTGCTCTGGAATCTCACCAGTAAGTCCCTTGGTGCCGAGCTCGGTGCTTTCACCGATTTTGGCAGGCGGAACATCCCCTCTATGCCAACCTGTTTTGCCTGCTTGGGTGGCAGCAGCGCTGCGAGGAGTCACCACAGCAGGTGTGGTGTCTCAGTCTCTGAGGTCTCCTCTGATATACCTCTTATTTTGAGGATGAGACTGCGCCTCTGGTCCTCCGCTGCCGCTAGCTTCTGATCAGTTCTAGCTTGATGTGCCTGCAATTCCTGCACAGCCCGCTGAAGTTGGGCTGTATGCTGGGTATTTTCACAGACATCGCTTTCTATGGCCACCATGCGGTTTGTTAGACCTCGTACCTCTTGTTGGAGTTGGGCCATGTCGGCCTGGAGGTTCTGTCTGAGTTCCGCGAGGAGCTCCCTCATGATTGTAGTCGTTACTGGAGCAGAGTCCAGTAAGGTGGAGGTGGAGAGGTGGAGAGTTTGGTAGTCTGCCGCTCCACTGTGCTCCTCTCTGTCATTCCCAGGGAAAAATCCTCAGAGATGTCTGTATCTGCATCTGAGCCGTCGGCCATCTTGGGCTACCCTCCACTCCGGGCCTGTCACCGATATTCATGCCCATATGCGGTTTTTCGGATCGCAGCTTGTTTTTCTTCCCCATGGCCGGTGAGTCAGGGCTTGGGGTACTTTGCCGGTAGTTTGGGGTGTTAGAAACCCAATTATGCGGCTATATGGGCGTTCGTCGGCTCGGAGCCTTAGTGACATGCGGCTGCTTGGATCAGTGGCTTTGTCAGTTGTGTTTTTGTACATTAAAACGTAAGTTCTTACGTGCAAATACTCATAGAACAGTAGTAGGAAGGGAGTACAGATAAGACATAGGGATGAATGTCATGTACATATAACAGATAAGTTCCGGGAAAGAGAAAGAACAGACTGATTTAGGAGAAACAGTGCTCCGCTCCCGGAACTAGACATATATGGTCTTAATTGTCATTTTAAGCATTTCCCGAGTCCAAGTTATCCAATTTTAATATCGGCTATTAACCCCTTAAGGACCGCTGACGGTTCAGGACCGTCAGCGGTAAAACGTGCGTTTGGACCGCTGACGGTCCTGAACCGTCATAACGGTTTTGGGCAACTTACCTGATCGCCGTCGGTCCCACGGCGGCGATCAGCTCTCCTCCCGGTCCAGGGGGACTGCCTGTCTGCCCGGGCAGTCCCCCCTCGGCAGATCAGGACCCCACGGCCATGTGATCACTCGATCACATGACCGCAATAGGTGTCTGTGTAACTGCCTGCAGGGGGACTGTCTGTGCTGACAGGCAGTCTCCCTGCAAGTGTAAAATCATAAAATAAAGTTAAAAAAAAAAAAAAAAATATATATATATATATATATATATATATATATATATATATATATATATACACACACACATACATACACACACGTATTATATCTATATATACATATATATATATATATAGTCATACTAAGTGTATTTTTATATTTATATATACGTATATTAATATAAAAATACACTTATATTTAAATTACACACGAATATATAATAACTATATATATGGTATATATATTATTATAAAATACAAATAATATGTTAATAAAAACAAACAAAAAATAAAATAATTTTTATTAGAAAAAAATTATATATATATATATGCAATTTTATTCTAACAGTATTTTGATATATATATATATATATATATATATATATATCAAAATACACTTAGAATGTAATGATATATATATCTATGTATAAATAAATAAAAATAATACGAAATATACATATGTCCACATACATAATTACATAAATAATTTCATAAATATACACGTAGACGTCAAATATATAAATATGTATACATATTAAAATTATACGTGCATATTTATGTAATATTTTTACCTAATTAAGTAATTTTAATGATTGCAATTCGAGGGACCTGCCTGCCAACCCAGGCCGAAAGTCCAGATAATTTAATTTGCTAGCACTGTGTTGAACCCTGTAACTTTCTATGACACGCTAAATCCTGTACATGGGGGTACTGTTTTACTCGGGAGACTTCGCTGAACACAAATATAAGTGTTTCAAAACAGTAAAACATATCACAGCGATGATATTGTCAGTGAAAGTGAAGTTTTTTGCATTTTTCACAAACAAACAGCTCTTTCACTGAGGATATTATTGCTGTGATATATTTTACTGTTCTGATACACTCATATTTGTGTTCAGCGAAGTCTCTTGAGTATAACAGTACCCCACATGTAGATGTTTTATAGTGTTTGTGAAAGTTACAGGGTCAAATATAAGGCTTGATTTTACTTTTTTTTTTTTATTGAAATTTGTCAGATTGGTTAGGTTGCCTTTGAGAGCGTATGGTAGCCAAGGAATGAGAATTAGCCCCATGATGGCATACCATTTGCAAAAGAAGACAACCCAAGGTATTGCAAATGGGGTATGTTCAGCCTTTTTTAGTAGCCACCTAGTCACAAACACTGGCCAAAGTTAGCGTTTTTTGCATTTTTAACACACAAACAAATATAAATGCTAACTTTGGCCAGTGTTTGTGACTAGGTGGCTACTAAAAAAGACTGGACATACCCCATTTTGAATACCCTGGGTTGTCTACTTTAAAAAAATAGGTACATCTTAGGTGTGTTTCGGGAATTTATGACAGATAACGGTGGTACAATGTCACTATTGATACATTTAAAATATATATATATATTGAAACAGCAATTTCCTACTTGTATTTATAGGCCTATAACTTGCAAAAAAAAAGCAATAAAGCATGTAAACACTGGGTGTTTTTAAACTCGGGACAAAATTTTGAATCAATTTAGCAGTTTTTTTCATTAGCTTTTGTAGATAAGTAAAAGATTTTTCAAGTAAAAGTCCAAAAACATGTTTTTTTTAAAAAAATTTCACCATATATACACCACAAAAGTGTTAAAACTGCTCTGGTCCTTAACGTACAAACATCGCAAAAACAGGCCGGTCCTTAAGGGGTTAATAAGACACCTATAGTTTGATAGAAAATTGTATTTTCCCCCTGGAGTGTTCCTTTAAATTTGAAATTCACCACTTGCATAAAATAGAAAAAGCCAACCCAGAAGTCTTAATCCATGCTGGCAGACAGGCAATGCTGGGGGTGAAGATTAGGGATTGACCGATTATCGGATTTACCGATATTATCGGCCGATATTTGGTATTTTCGGCAATATCGGTATCGGCCAATATAGATAACGATATTACCGATAATACATACCAGGATCGCCAGGTCCATTACAAGCCCGGCGGTCCTGGGGGGGGGGCGACAGCAAGCTGTGACTTACCTTCCCAGCAGCTCCCATGTCAAATCTCGCGAGTCCCGCAGCCGCAAAGCGTTGCCACGGGTTACCATGGCAACGCTCTATGCGGCACGCAGACCGCAAAATTTACACAGGGGAGCTGCTGGAAAGGTAAGTAACAGCTTGCTGCGGGCCCCCCCACTGCTCAGTACATGCCACTGGACCACCAGGGACGGTCATATCCCCCCTCCCTGGCCAGGTAACAAGCAGGGAGGGTGGACAAAAAAAAACCCCAAAAAACTTATAAATATTAAAAATAAAATTGGTAACAAGTGCGAAGATTAGATATTTTCTGAAAATTCAAAGAGATAAGAGCAGCATAGTTTCAATCAGATTCCAGGCAGGGTATACATTTGCTAGCATGCTCAGCAAATCTTGCTTTGTGCTTTGTTTTGTCTTTTGCCAATGAGTACTACATTTAAATGGACACAAATTACATCCCTTCAGAAACACACACACACTGCATTCACTTTACGCACTACACACACTGCATTCACTTTACGCACTACACACACTGCATTCACTTTACGCACTACACACTGCATTCACTTTACGCACTACACACACACTGCATTCACTTTACGCACTACACACACACACTGCATTCACTTTACGCACTACACACACACTGCATTCACTTTACGCACTACACACACACTGCATTCACTTTACGCACTACACACACACTGCATTCACTTTACGCACTACACACACACTGCATTCACTTTACGCACTACACACTGCATTCACTTTACGCACTACACACTGCATTCACTTTACGCACTACACACACTGCATTCACTTTACGCACTACACACACTGCATTCACTTTACGCACTACACACACTGCATTCACTTTACGCACTACACACACTGCATTCACTTTACGCACTACACACACTGCATTCACTTTACGCACTACACACACTGCATTCACTTTACGCACTACACACACTGCATTCACTTTACGCACTACACACTGCATTCACTTTACGCACTACACACACTGCATTCACTTTACGCACTACACACACTGCATTCACTTTACGCACTACACACACACACACACACACACACACCAACATTTGATTTATGATGGAAGTGCCAGACCCCTCCCCACCCCCCAAACTTATATACCATCTTTAATTCTGTGCTGTACTTACCCAGAGTATAGTGCTTTCAATCCCTCCTCCCTACATATTCTTGAAAGTGCATGGAGCATTCCTCTGTAGCGGATTTCTTTGTATTTTACATCATTAGTCTGACCCTGCACCTGGAGACGAGTTTTCGTTAAATCTATGGGGAAAGTTCCTTAAGAAGAAGAAAAAAAAAATTAAAATGAAAGAGATATATATATATATATATATATATACACACACTTTTGTTTATGATTAAAGTTTCTGGCATTTTCTAGTATAAGGGGGGCAGGGGTTTAGTATAAGGGGGGCAGGGGTTTAGTATAAGGGGGGCAGGGGTTTAGTATAAGGGGGGCAGGGGTTTAGTATAAGGGGGGCAGGGGTTTAGTATAAGGGGGGCAGGGGTTTAGTATAAGGGGGGCAGGGGTTTAGTATAAGGGGGGCAGGGGTTTAGTATAAGGGGGGCAGGGGTTTAGTATAAGGGGGGCAGGGGTTTAGTATAAGGGGGGCAGGGGTTTAGTATAAGGGGGGGCAGAGGTTTAGTATAAGGGGGGGCAGAGGTTTAGTATAAGGGGGGGCAGAGGTTTAGTATAAGGGGGGGCAGAGGTTTAGTTGAAGGGGAGCAGAGGTTTATGTAGAATGAGTACAGGGCTTTTGTAGAGGGTGGCAGTGGTTTTGGTGGAAGGGGAAGGTTTTTAGTGATATGTGTACATTGCTGTATAGTTGATATATATATATATATATATATATATATCTATGTATAATGATAGCATGTGTTTTGTTAAAGTGGGAGAAAAAACTTTGTAGAAGGGTGGGCGGGGGTTGTATTAAAGGGAGAGCAGGGGTTTTGTAGATGGGGCAGGTGTTTTTTTAAAAAGGAGGGCAGGGTTTTTGTAGAAAGGGAGGCAGGGGTTTTGTGGAAGGGTTTTGTAGTAGGCGGGACAGGGCTATTGTAGAAGTGGCAGGGGTTTTGCTGAAGGGGGGGTGTGCCATATGTTGGGCTCGCGCAGGGTGTCTGATCACCTAAGGCCGACCCTGACCCTGGCAACCGTTAATTGTAAGAAATTGAAGTTTTTTCAAAGGTTTGACTTCTTACCTGGACTCTGCTGTACACCACATCCAGCCTCCACTATTTGCTATTAAGAGCCAGATGCTCTAAGCTCAGTAGTGCGTGGCATAGCACATTGGTTGAGAGCACTCAGCTGATGCTCTAAGCCAATGAGCAAGATCTGCATTGCATAGCTAACCATAGGAAGTCATGGAAGAGGGGAGTGGTGCCCAATGGACCACAGGTAAGAACTCACACAGTTCTAAAAATGGTTTGACAGCATACAATGGGGGTGTTGCACTAGAGCACCATAACCACTACAGCAAGCTATAATAGTTAGTGTTTGGAGCGTTTATTTAATTGAACTTTAATCCCACACAGGAGTTTGCTGCATGCTTTAACCAGTAAGTAATGGAGTAGATAGAGATGCGAACTGAATTAAACACATTGTGTAATAGGTTACAAAAAATAAAATAAAAAACACAATAAGCAATATATAGTATTCTGAAATAAAACTAGGGTATGAAAATAGTCAGGATAAAGTCATATGGACAGTGTAAAGGAGAACAGTTCCTTGAAGATCAATGTTTCGGTTTGACAATTTGGCGAAGGCGTCAATGGCAATGGTTTACAGGACAAACAGTAATGAAACAGCAATAGTTGTCAAAGGAGGAGCTGTTAAAGAGTGTCTCAAATAGTCATTTACTCAAGTAACATTGGTAGACTATCAGCATCCAAACACCAACTTTGGCTTTAGAATGTATTTTTCTACAGAATTCAAAGGCATTCACTGCAGTGCTGTGATCTGTCTGCACTTAAAAAAAAAAACTGTTTTTCAAATTTGTACCCTGAAAGAGCTAGCCAAGTCAAATAGAATATATATTTAAATATCTAGGAGAGACAGCTCCAATGTGTAGGAGATGGCCACAGCTCACTGCAGGATCATATAACAGAGTTTCAAACAGATTCCTCTTGTGAAATATCAAGACAAGAATGATATGTAGGGGATCTTTAGTAAATTCATGTTTTCAAGAAGCCATACAAAGCCTACGATTACCATTCACAATGCCTAGCCACAGCTAAAGGAGTCTCAAGCTTCCGGTCATGTCCGAATCCAGGTTTCTTTTTTTTTTTGCCCCCCTCCCGGCTCCACTACATCCACTTGCGCCCCCCCCCGCCCAGTAACCCTTAAATGCCCATAAGCCCCCCATATTACCTATTCTTTTAAATCTTCATTTCATGCCTGGACCTAGGCGTCGCCATCTTTGTGTTGGCAGATCAAGTCCCTGTGGGACACGTCATCTGCCCACACTAGTAGATATCCCCCCCCCCCCCCACATACTCTTTTTCCTGGCTCTATAGGGTCCTTGGGTCCCCCTCAGGGCCCCCCTCCCGCCGGGCTCTAGGGTGAGGAAGGGGTTAATCCCTTACCCTTTTTTCCCCCAGCGCTGGGGACTCTCCTCCTCCTTTCCCGTCATCGGTTGAATGCGCATGCACGCACGAGCCACGTGCGCATTCAGCCAGTCTCATAGGAAAGCATTCTCAATGCTTTCCTATGGACGCTGGCGTCTTCTCACTGTGAAAATCACAGTGAGAAGCGCGGAAGCGCATCTAGCGGCTGTCAATGAGACAGCCACTAGAGGCTGGATTAACCCATAGGTAAACATAGCAGTGTCTCTGAAACTGCTATGTTTACAGCAGAAAGGGTTAATCCTAGATGGACCTGGCACCCAGACCACTTCATTAAGCTGAAGTGGTCTGGGTGCCTATAGTGGTCCTTTAACTAGCAAGGGGACGACATAGTGTCCCCCCTAGCCCTTACCAGTGCCCCGTGAGTGAGGACTATGCAACTAAATGGGGACATAAGGCCCTTCCCCGGCCCCCACCCATGAGCAGTGGTTGGGCGCCCTAAAAGACAATATGGGGATTGGGGGCCAAATGTTAAAAAAAATATACATTTTTTAAAAAAGTACTTACCATTTGAGGTCTTTATTCTAAAACCTTCTTTTACAGCCCCAAAAAAGGTCAAATAAAAATCCAAAAAAAACAAACACTGCCTAAAAATAATAATCCATCTTCACCCAGCGAGGGCACGGTGCAGACTGAGCACCGTGGGGCGGGGAAAAGCTTATAAAGCCTTCCCACACCTTGCAATCTGACTCAGAGTGCTCAAATTGGTTGGTTTAAGCCAACCAATAAGAGTGCTCTGACTGGTAACTTGCATGGCTCAAATTTACCTATCAGAGCACTCTTGTTGGTTGGCTTGGAATCCAGAGTGCTCCGAGTCATTTTACACAGCGTGGGAAAATTCCCAAAAAGTCTTAAACCATGCTGGCAGACAGGTAATGCTGGAGTGAAGATCAAAGAAATCATTGTGATGCCAACATTTGTTTTATGATGGTAGTGCCAGACGCCATATGTGAGCCTTGCAAGTTACCAATCAGAACTTTCCCACGCTGTGTAAAATGACTCAGAGCATGCTGAGTGGTTGGATTCCAAGTCAACCAATAAGAGCGCTCTGATAGGTAAATTTTGAGCCTTGCCTCATTGGTAACTTTACCAATCAGAGCACTCTTAATAGTTGGCTTAAACCAACCAATCTGAGCGCTCTGAGTCAAATTGCAGGGCATGGGAAGGCTTTATAGGCTCATGGGTGGGGGCCAAGGCGGACCCTATGTCCCCTGTTTAAGTGAAATGTCACCACTCGTGTGACACGGGTGGTGGTCCGGGGGGGGACACTATGTTGGTCTTTCAGCCTTTTGGTAGATAGCTCCCTGATACCGTGGGGATTAGGGGGCTATCTACTAAGCGGCTGAAAGATGCAGGCGCAGATCGGATCAGAATTTCATTCATTCGAATGAAATTTCGAACCGACTTAGAGGAATATTATAGGGTCAGGAACACAAACATGTATTCCTGACCCTATAGTGTTTAAACCACTATCTAGCCCCCCCTGCCTCTCTAAATATAGCAAAATCTTACTTGTATTTAAGCCTTAAGCTGTAGCTCTGCATGCTGTGTTTGCCTCAGAAATACAAGCTGTCTGCTGACATCAGAAGTGGTGGCCTGATCCAATCACACTGCTTCTCCATAGGATTGGCTGAGACTGACAAGGAGGCAGATCAAGGGCAGAGCCAGCACGATTCAAACACAGCCCTGGCCAATCAGCATCTCCTCATAGAGATGAATTGAATCAATGAATCTCTATGAGGAAAGTTCAGTGTCTGCATGCAAAGGGAGGAGAAACAATGTTTGGATGCATTTTAGGCAGCCATGACCCAGGAAGGATCTCCAACAGCTATCTCAGGAGTGGCCAGTGACATTATCACTAGGCTGTAATGTAAACACTGCATTTCTCGAAAAAGACAGTGTTTACAGCAAAAAGCCTGAAGGTAATAATTCTCCTCACCAGAACAAATGCAATAAGCTGTAGTTGTTCTGCTGACTATAGTGTCCCTTTAAAATTACGATTTAAGATTGTCGTCCTAACATGAATGAACAAACTGTTTTCATTCTATTAGGCGAAATTCAGTAGTTTCACCAGGGTTCTGTCTAAATGACAGGACGAAAAACCACAAACAGAATCGGGATACGGCTGTATAATCTATAGAGAGAACATATAAAAACACAATAGTGCACTCACGAGATAGCGTAGAAATAAAACGCTCACAAGGTGCTTCCCCTGATGGTATGGGGGGCTGGTAATACCCTTGCCAAATCGAGATAGCCAATGGTACACGGGACTTCAAGTAGATGATGGTCAAAATCAAATTATATTTATTTGTTAAAAAGGTGAAAAATACCATAAATATAAAAAATAAGAATGCAGCAATAGGCCCAATGCGTTTCATTCCAATACTAACTTCTTCAAGGACCGCAATAGTAATAAAATAAAATACAATATAACAGATTGTAAAATAACACATAACAGGATGTGTTATTTTACAAATCTGTTATATTGTATTTTATTACTATTGCGGTCCCTGAAGAAGTTCGCTCTATAGATTATACAGCCGTATCCCGATTCTGTTTTTTTTTGTACTTTGTAAAGGTCGTTTGTTGTGGATAACGATCTCGGGAGGCTACATATTTATTGAAGCTAAGTAATTTGCACTACTTTTTATTGATACTGTGGTGTTTAAATCTGTTTCTTTTGGTAAATGACAGGACATTCTGAAATAGTGAAAGGAGGCATCGCGAGATCACGGAGGAAAGGTAAGAATTGTGGGAAGTTGCTCTGACCACAGGAAATGGAGCACACTTTGCTTCTCCGCTGGTACAGCGTAGGAAAAATACATAATACAAAATAGTCCCTACTTTGTCTTATGTTTAAAAAAAAAAAAAAAAAAAACTAGAGCAGACTGGAAGAAATATAGAACAGATCCTGACAGAGGGAGAGAAGAGGAAGCGATTAGGGTAAGGCAAGTTCGGCATGACAGTGCCGCTTTAACGGCGTCTTCCATACTATATAGTGCAAACAAAAATAGTACATAGCCAGGAAACACTAAAACACTCAATGTAAGACCATAATAGGTTACATTACTGCAACTATATATAAAAAAAAATAAAAAAAATTACTAAACTTACCACATTCAGCAGTGATGGAGGCTAAACCTCCATATATAAAGGGTTTCCAGCTGGGAGTGGACATGTTCTGTTTTGAGGGCTCCTTTGTGCCTGTAGAATAAAAGGAGAACAATTACATGTGAAATCAGAAGAGGATATTTTTCTAACGCATCAGATTACACTATACCAGGGGTATGCAATCTTTTAGTAGTACTGTGCCAAAATAGAATCTTTAAGTCCCTTGGGCGTGCCAGTCCTCTTTTTTTTTATGGAGGTGTTGCCGTATTCTGCTTGTGGGTGCTGCAGTTGTGTGTATGTGGGCAGTTACATTGTATATGTTCATGAGTAGTTTGTGGTATTGTGTGTTTACCTATGAATGTGGGCTGTGTATGTGGACTATGTCATATAGTGTGTTTGGTGTGTGTATTTTTGGGGCTGCTTGTGGTATTGCATGTGAGACTGATTGTGGTATTGTGTTGTATGTAGATTTTCAGTAGTGTTGTGCTTGTAGGGACTGTGTGTATTATTTGTATTAGGGGGAGGCTTATTCTGCAGCTGTGTATATATCTAGTAGTGTCTAGTAGTGTGGGTGGCTTCCCTGGGGTCCAGTGGGGACTGTCCAGGGACCAGTCAAAAACAGGAGCTGCGATAGCTGCTCTACTCCAGTGCAGATTCTAAATCACAAGTGCTGAGAGGAAGTGATCTGGGATCACTTCCTCTAAGTGCTGCAATGCGTAAATTAAAGGACCACTATAGTGCCAGGAAAACACTCGTTTTCCTGGCACTATAGTGCCCTGAGGGTGCCCCCACCCTCAGGGACCCCCACCCTCCGGGCTGGATGGAGAGGAAGCGGTTAAACTTACCTCTTTCTCCAGCGCCGGGCGGGGAGCTCTCCTCCTTCTCTCCGCCTCTTCGGCTGAATGCGCATGCGCGTGATTTTCACAGTGAGAAGCACGCAAGCGCCTCTAGCGGCTGTCAATGAGACAGCCACTAGAGGCTGGATTAACCCATTTATAAACATAGCAGTTTCTCTGAAACTGCTATGTTTATAGGGGAAAAAAAAGGGTTAACCCTAGCTGGACCAGGCACCCAGACCCCTTCATTAAGCTGAAGTGGTCTGGGTGCCTATAGTGGTCCTTTAAGGATTGTCCCTCGCCTCCTGCAATCACCACTTGGTTTGCACTAGAATATATCTGAAGTCATAATGGGACTTTTGATAAGCCCCACCCTGGTTTTTAAAAAAATGGCTTCCATTTCAATTAAATCTTACAGCATAGTGAGATTTCCTTATCAGTCCTTCTTGGTTAATTGAACTTTAATCACACAGGAGGCTGCTGCAGAGCTTCAAAAACAGTTTCCAGGAAGCCAAAATGTAAATGACCATTTTTTTCAGAACAGAGTTAAATATTGAGTTGTGCACTTCTACAATCTATTTTCAGACCTCACAAAACACAATTTATTACGTATAAGGAATGGGCACATCTTTCTTTCGCTCAAAGATTTATATTTAAACATACAAAATGGAACTGTCACTTTACCCATTATAGATTGTAATCGGTTTAATCTTGCAAGGAAACAGATTTAAACGCTGCACATAAAGCCTTGCTCTAATAAGAGCTACAGGTATGTGCTTACAAACAGAAGAAAAGCAATAGTGATGACAAACAGATCTAATATTCTAACATGTGAGTCATTTCACCAATGAGAAACATATACTCTGCAAGACAAAAAGCACTATAAATTTGTAAAAATACCACTGTGACAAACTCCCCTCTCCAAGGGAGTTTGCCATGAGCTCCTGGAGGAGCCTGCTTGACAGTCTCCTGCCCACAGACTATGGGCCCTGCAGGGAAACCTGTAAAAGACTACCAAACTTGACCGACTGTTAGCAATGATTTCCCTGAAACGGTTTTGGACATAGGACCATGTGCACGGTCAGTCAAATCTATGACTTACAGGAAATTCCTGAACCAATCGGGGTGATTTTTGGATATGTTGTTCACCCAGATCGGGACTATTAGGGGTTTATGTTGTTTTAAGGTACTTTTTGGGGTTTCATAAATGTGTATGTTTCCCTGTGCTTTGAGATAATGGGGTTAGATTAGTGCAGTTCCTGATTCAATTATTTCCCAAGCACAGAGGAGGGATTCTCCTGTTTGTGCATGGGAGTGTCTCACACTATGACTGTTTTTATTGGTTTATTCACTTTGTGTCCCTGTGTCCAACAAAGTCCACCTGGGTGTCACCCTTGTTGGAAAACTTGCATAAAAGGCCAGTGTGCCTCCATTAAAATCCTATTCCAGTTTACACTTCAAAACGGTGTGTCATCCTGTTATTGGAGGGAAAGAATATTTACTCCTGTGTCTGCTGTTCCAGCTTGCAGGGGATTCAACTGGGAAAGTCTTTGCAAGAACTAGAACTAATTCCCCATTCGGCTCCAGGAAGGAGTGGTTTCAGTGCCCCAGTCAAGTCACGGCAACTGTTAAGTGCAGTTTGTCCCCTGTTCCAGCTAGGAAGTGGTCCTTGGTGGAGGTACCCAGCCAGGGGTACAGAAAGCTCCATTACAACCACATTACTTTCAAAGTAGTGAGACAGAGCCTTCTATGTGCAAGGCAACATCAATGAGCACTTATACAGGTGATACTTGAAAAATTAGAATATCGTGCAAAAGTTCATATTTTTCAGTAATGCAACGTAAAAGGTGAAACTAATATACGAGATAGATGCATTACATGCAAAACAAGATAATTCAATAAGATAGTTTCTGCACAACTGTCAGGTCAGCAGTCTTCCCCATGATTGTGATTCCTACTGAACCAGACTGAGAGGCCATTTAAAAGGTTCAGAAACCCTCTGCAGGTGTTATGGCTTACTTAGCTGATTAGAGTGGGACAATGTGAGCCTAGAATATTGCACCTTTTCACAATATTCTAATTTACTGATATTGTGGATTTGGGGTTCTCATGAGCTGTAAGCCATAATCATCGCACTTATGACAAATCACGGCTTGAACTATCTTGCTTTGCATGTAATGCATCTATCTCATAGATTACAGTTGCAAGGAAAAGTATGTGAACCCTTTGGAATTATATGGATTTCTGCACAAATTGGTCATAAAATATGATCTGATCATTATCTAAGTCACAACAATAGACAATCACAGTCTGCTTAAACTAATAACACACACAGAATGAAATGTTGCCATGTTTTTATTGAACACACCATGTAAACATTCACAATGCAGGTGGAAAAAGTATGTGAACCCCTAGACTAATGACATCTCCAAGAGCTAATTGGAGTGAGATGTCAGCCAACTGGAGTCCAATCAATGAGAGGAGATTGGAGGTGTTGGTTACAGCTGCCCTGCCCTATAAAACCACACACCAGTTCTGGGTATGCTTATCACAAGAAGCATTGCCTGATGTGAATGATGCCTTGCATAAAAGAGGTCTCAGAAGACCTACGATTAAGAATTGTTGACTTGCATAAAGCTGGAAAGGGTTATAAACGTATCTCCAAAAGTCTTGCTGTTCATCAGTCCACGGTAAGACAAATTGTCTATAAATGGAGAAAGTTGAGCACTGCTGCTACTCTCCCTAGGAGTGGCCGTCCTGTAAAGATGACTACAAGAGCACAGCGCAGCCTTCTCAATGAGGTGAAGAAGAATCCTAGAGTGTCAGCTAAAGACTTACAAAAGTCCTGTTAGCGAATCTACAATACGTAAAACACTAAACAAGAATGGATTTCATGGGAGGATACCACAGAGGAAGCCACTGCTGTACAAACAAAACATTGCTGCACGTTTACAGTTTGCACAAGAGCACCTGGATGTTCCACAGCAGTACTGGCAAAAAATATTCTGTGGACAGATGAAACCAAAGTTGAGTTGTTTGGAAGAAACACACAACACTATGTGTGGCGAAAAAGAGGCACACAGCACACCAACATCAAAACCTCATCCCAACTGTGAAGTATGGTGGTGGGGGCATCATGGTTTGGGGCTGCTTTGCTGCGTCAGGGCCTTGACGGATTGCTATCATCGAAGGAAAAATTAATGCCCAAGTTTATCAAGACATTTTGCAGGAGAACTTAAGGCCATCTGTCTACCAGCTGAAGCTCAACAGAAGATGGGTGTTGCAACAGGACAACGACCCAAAGGATAGAAGTAAATCAACAACAGAATGGCTTAAACAGAAGAAAATACGCCTTCTGAAGTGGCCCAGTCAGAGTCCTGACCTCAACCCGATTGAGATGCTGTGGCATGACCTCAAGAAAGCGATTCACACCAGACATCCCAAGAATATTGCTGAACTGAAACAGTTCTGTGAAGAGGAATGGTCAAGAATTACTCCTGACCGTTGTGCACGTCTGATCTGCAACTACAGGAAACGTTTGGTTGAAGTTATTGCTGCCAAAGGAGGTTCAACCAGTTATTAAATCCAAGGGTTCACATACTTTTTCCACCTGCATTGTGAATGTTTACATGGTGTGTTCAATAAAAACATGGCAACATTTCATTCTTTGTGTGTTATTAGTTTGAGCAGACTGTGATTGTCTATTGTTGTGACTTAGATGATGATCAGATCACATTTTATGACCAATTTGTGCAGAAATCCATATCATTCCAAACGGTTCACATACTTTTTCTTGCAACTGTAGTTTCCCCTTTTTCGATGCATTACTGAAATAAATGAACTTTTGCACAATATTCTAATTTTTAGAGTATCACCCGTATAAACATGTTAACCTATGTAAGTGTACCCATTCACACCCAACCTTGTTAAATGTTTTAGACGGAAAACAACTGGCAAGCTAATTAAATAGCTCTTTGGATGTTGCTAGGTTCCACTAGACAACAGCACATTAAAAGCTTACTTTTTTGTTTTGGTTATCTTTTAGTTATTTAACTATGTCTTCAGTTACAATGTTTTTGTTTTGTTGGGCTAAATCTGTAATAAAAAGGATTTATAAAAAAGTGTTTTCTAAATTCATCTAAAGTAATACAAGTTGTGTTTTGTGTAGGGATTATATTTTTTTCTATTTAGCAGTTACAATGGCATCAACTATAGACAAAAGCTCTTTGTTGGTGGTCGTGAAGGACCTCAGGTAAGAAGGCAAATCATTCTAAAGGTTTGCCAGCTTACAACAGGTCAACATAACCACTACATGCACTGCAGCAGTTACCACACAGTATTCCTTTAAATACTTATCCTATAAATCCCTACTGGATTGAATCAATGCATCTCTATGATGAAAGTTCAGTGTCTCAATGCAGAGCGTGGAGACGTTGAACGGCCCCAGAAAGCACGATAAGTGGCCATCTGAGTAGTGGACACTGGAGGTGTCCCCTAGGGGGCAATGTGTACACGGACTTTTCTCTGAAAATGTAGTGTTCACATGAAAATGCATGCAGGGAATGATTAGACTCACCAGAACAAATGACTTAAGCCAGGGCTTGACAAATTTGCTTCAAATCTAGGAGCCAGCAAAAAAGTTAGGAGCCAGGCTTTTCAATGTCAAAAATTAAATTCTTAAAGGGACACTATATAGTCACCAGAACCACTACAGCTTAATGTAGTTGTTCTCGTGTCTATAACCTGTCCCTCCGAACTTTTCAATGTAAACCCTGCCTTTTGTTGCCTAGTAACGCTTCTACACCCTGTTCTAAATTATTATGCAAGTTATATTTCTCATTTACCGAAATAATTGATGTAAATAACAGTCAGCATAATTCTCATGTTATCAACTATTAAGAGTACAATTCAAATTTTATTGAACAAACCTCCTAATGATAACAGTATTTTTTTTAAACATAAAAAAACGAGAAAAAAAAAAAAAAAACACACCTTACAATGCACTGTTCCAAATTATTACGCACAGTAAGTTTCAAAACAAAAAATTGTCATTTGTTGTGTTTGCAGCATATTTTACTGAAATCAAAAGCTATTTCAATCAAACTTATAACATTTTAACAGGTCATGTTACATTTTAACATAGGACCCCTTATTTGATAGCACAAGTCTTGCATCAATTGAACTTGTGAGTTTTTGGACAGTTTCTGCTTGAATTTGTTTGCAAGATGTCAGAATAGCATCCCAGAGCTGCTGTTTGGATGTAAACTGCCTCCCACCCTCATAGATATTTTGCTTGAGGATGCTCCAAAGGTTCTCAATAGGATTGAGGTCAGGGGAGGATGGAGGCCACACCATGACTTTCTCTCCATTTATCCCCATAGCAGCCATTGATGCAGAGGTATTCTTTGCAGCATGAGATGGTGCATTGTCATGCATGAAGATGATTTTATTACGGAAAGCATAGTTCTTCCATCTGTACCAGGGAAGAAAGTGGTCAGTCAGAAACTCCACATACTTTGCAGAGGTCATCTTTACACCTTCGGGGACCCGAAAGGGGTCGACCAGCTCTCTTCCCATCATTCCAGCCCAAAACATGACTCCACCACCGTTTTGCGGACGTCGCAGCCTTGTTGGAAACAGGGTGGCCGTCCACCAACCATCCATCTAGACCATCCAGGGTTGCACAGCACTCATCAGTGAACAGGACTGTTTGTAAATTAGTCTTCATGTATTTTTCTGCCCAATGCAGCCATTTCTGCTTGTGAACATTGGTTAGTGGTGGCCGAATAGAAGGTTTATGCACAGTTGCAAGACTCTGGAGGACTCTACACCTTGATGTCTGTGGGACTCCAGAGGCACCAGCAGCTTCAAATATCTGTTTGCTGCTATGTAAATGGTATTTTAGCAGCTGCTCTCTTGATCCGATGCATGGATCTGGCAGAAATCTTCCTCAATGTGCCTTTATCTGCACAAACCCTTCTTTGCTCTGAATCAGCCACAAATCTCTTAATAGTGCAATGATCCCGCTTACGTTTTCGTGAAATATCTCATGTTTTAATACCTCGTCCAAGGCATTGAACTATTTCACTCTTTTCGGCAGCAGAGAGATCCCTTTGCATGAAAATGGTGCTCTGCTTAATAATGTGGAACACCCTCCTTTAGTAGTTTTTCCTTAAATTGGGCTCACCTGGCAATCTAATTATCACAGGTGTCCGAGATTGTTTTCAGTGATCAAAAGAGCCCTGAGACACAATGCCATCCATGAGTTGAAGAAAAAAAAAAAAAAAAAAAACATAAATTTTACTTACCGTAAATTTCTTTTTCCTGAAGATTAGAGGCAGTGCTTATACCACAGGGATATCCAATCTGGAGGGAAAAAACAGGCAGGCAAATCTCCAAACATTTAAACCCTCCCCTAATTACCTCCTTTCCCATAAGTAGCAGCTCCTCCTGATCATACCCAGAAAATACATAAGCCAAATAGCTGCAAAATTACTGAGTTTATTAGAAAAAAGGGGCGGGAATGTAGCACTGCCTCTAATCTTCAGGAAAAAGAAATTTACGGTAAGTAAAATTTATGTTTTTCCCTTCAGATTAGAGGCAGTGCTTATACCACAGGGATATAATAAAGCAGATCCTGAGGGCGGGTTCATTTCACTACAGCTTGAAGCACCTTGCGCCCAAAAGCAGCATCCTCCGAGGCCAGTATGTCCAACTTGTAGTGTCTTGAGAAAGTATGGAGAGAGGACCAAGTAGCAGCCGAACAAATCTGAGAGGGAGATGCAGCTGCTCGGAGAGCCCAAGACGTCGAAACCGCTCTAGTAGAGTGGGCCTTTATAGGGCCTGGATGTTCCATGCCATTCTTGGAATAAGCCAACAGAATACAATCCTTCAGCCATCTAGCCAGAGAACTCTTCGAAACCTTCATGCCTTTCCTAGTGCCTCTGAATCGGACAAAAAGACTATTATCCTTCCTGAAGGATTCCGTAGATTTTAGGTATTGTAAAAGACATCTCCTTACGTCTAGGCAGTGAAATTTGCTTTCCAAGGCATTAGATGGATTCCGACAAAAAGTCGGTAAGACCACTTCCTGGTTGACGTTCGAAACCGAAAAAACTTTAGGTATAAAAGAAGGATCGAGCTTTAGAACCACCTTGTCCTGATGGAAAACTAAAAAAGGAAAATTCGCCCGAAGAGCTTGAATCTCACAAATTCTTTTAGCTGATGTAATAGCCACCAAAAAGACAGTTTTTAACGAAATAATCTTCAGGGAAGCTTCCTCCAATGGTTCAAAGGGCGGCTCACAAAGCGCTGAAAGAACCAAGTTAAGATCCCAGGGAGGATAGGTTTCCCTAACATAGGGCACCAAACGAGTTAGAGCTCTGAAGAACCTCGAAATCAGAATATTAGAGGCCAAGCATCTGAGGGAGAAGAAACTGATAGCAGAAACCTGCAATTTCAATGAAGCAGGTTTAAGACCTTTAGCAAATCCCATCTGAAGGAAACTTAGAATCTTCTGGATGGATGCGGAAACAGGGTTGACTTTAAATCTACAACACCACTGACAGAATATCTTCCAAATTCTAGCGTAGATCTTTGAAGTAGATTCCTTGTTAGTTGCCAACAGGATCTTTATCACTTCAGTATCCAGACCGTTGCTCTCTAGAATCTGGCGTTCAGAAACCAGGCCGTCAAATGGAATCTTCGAAGGGTCGGCAGAGGCACCATGGCGTCCTCTAGTATTTTTCTTGAAAGTGGGAGCTTCCAAAATGTGGCCCCTGGAAAATTCAGGAGAACCGAGAACCAACTTCTTCTTGGCCACCATGGAAGGATAAGGATAATACGTACACTTTCCAGTCTTACTTTTTGAAGTATTCTGGGAATAAGCACTACTGGCGGAAAGGCATAAGCCAGGTTGAACTTCCATGGAACTGACAGGGCATCTATGATATCCGGCCTGTCTGTTGGATTTAGGGATGCAAAACGTCTTGTCTTCCTGTTCATTCTGGAAGCCATCAGATCTATCTCCGGAACACCGAAGCGGTCTGTGATGAACTTGAAAGTTCTGCATGACAGGGACCAATCTGCTTGTTTCAAATGATGCCTGCTCAGGGCATCTGCCACCACATTGAATTTCCCTGAAATGTGAACTGCTGAAATTGACATCAGGTGCACTTCTGACCACAGCATGATCATTGAACAAAGGCTTTCTAAACTTTGTTGATCTCGTACCTCCCTGTCTGTTCAAATATGCCACTGTCGTTCGATTGTCTGAGCGGATTTGAATATGTCGATCTTTGATAAGCATCTGAAATGCCAAGAGTGCCATCCACACGGCCTTTAATTCCCTGAAGTTCGAGGAATTTTTCATATCCTTCTCTTGCCAGGACCCCTGCTTCTTGATGTCTCCCAGATGGGCCCCCCAGCCCAGGGCAGAGGCGTCTGTCGTAATTATAGTGAAGGACTTCATCCGGAATGAGAGACCCTCGTGCAGGAATCGAGAAGATGTCCACCACTGCAGACTTCTCAAAGTTAGCTTGTTGAACCTCATAAGCCCATCCAGGCAGAGTTCCTGTCGATTCCAGACTTGCAGAATGTTTCTTTGTAGAGGTCTCATTCTGGATTTTGCCCAACCGACTGCCGGGATTGAGGCTGTAAACAGACCCAGTAAGCCCATGGCTTCTCTGATTGAAAACACAATTTTTCTTCTGAGATTCCGAATTAATCGCTTGATTTTTAGTTTCTTCTCTTCTGGCAGGAATATCTTCATTGCGATAGAATCCAAAATCAGACCCAGGAACTGGATCCTTTGAACTGGCACTAGTTCCGATTTGTTGAAATTTATTAGCCAGCCATGCTTTTCTAGCGATTCTATCGCTGTCCCCAGGTCTAGCTGTAGTTGACCTTGGGACTCTGCAATCAACAGCCAGTCGTCCAAATACGGAATGACAGAGATGCCCATACCTCTTAGAAAAGCTGAAACGACTACTAGCAGCTTTGTGAATACCCTGGGTGCTGATGACAGGCCGAAAGGTAATGCTCTGAATTGGTAATGTTTGATTACTGATCGGCAGCACACAGCGAACCTTAGAAGACTTTTGCTGGATTCTGCTATGGGCACATGAAGATAGGCATCTTTTAAATCCAGGGACGCAAACCAACTTTTTGGATGAATAAGCAGAGTAGCGGACTTTATTGTTTCCATGAGGAACTTCTTTTTGATAATCCACCTGTTTACGGCTTTTAGATCTAAAATGGGTCTGAACGAACCATCTGGCTTTGGAACCAAGAAAAGTCTTGAATAGGTGCCCCGAAAACTTTCCTTGAGAGGAACTTCTTCCACCACTCTTTTCAGTAATAGAGTCGATACTTCTCGCATCAGAGAGAGTTCCATCTCTAGAGAATGAACCTCGGAACATAGAAACATTTCCATTGGGGCTTGTGATAATTCTAGAGCGTATCCGTGTTTTATCACTGTGAGAACCCAGCGATCTGATGTTGTTCCTTTCCAGTGCTCTAGGAAGTGACTCAGCCTTCCACCCACAGGCCTGGCGTCATAACTTTTTATTTCTTCTGTCAGAAAATCTTTCCTTCTTCCTATAATCAAAGGCTTTTTTATGCTGACCCCTGAAATAGTTTCTACGAAAGGAACTTCTAAATGAGGGAAGCGACTCCGCTTTACGTCTTCTAAACTGGTTCTTAAATGATTCTGGTAAAGCTTTCCTTCCTTCCTTCATCTGTTTTAATAATTCATCCAGTTTTGAACCAAAAAGTCTTCCTGGTTCAAAGGATAGGTCACACAGTGAATTCTTAGATGCTGTATCTGCTGACCAATTTTTGAGCCAAAGCGCTCTTCTGGCGACTGTTGAAGTACCTATATTCTTGGCCGAAATTTTTAGGCTTTCTGCAGACGCATCTACCAAAAAATCAGATGCCATCCTGATATTCTTTAATAGCTTTACTGGGTCTTCCTTAGTTTCTCCCGTATAAACTTTCTCTAGTTCTTCCAACCAAAGTCTTTGGGCCTTGGCAACAGATGACCCCGTAATCAAAGCTTTAGCTTGGGCTGCAGAAGATATGAACAACTTTTTTAAGGAGGAGTCAATGCGTTTGTCCATGACATCCTTGAGCCCGCTTGTGTCTCCAATCGGTAAAGTAGTTTTCTTAGAGATTTGAGCAATAGGAACGTCCACTACAGGGACCGTATCCAGCTTACAGTCTTGTTCCGATGCTAAGGAAAAAAGAGTTTTAAAATGTCTAGACAGAAACGGCTTGTGACTAGGGAATTTCCACTCTTTTAAAATCAATTCCTTAATCTGTGGGAGAAAAGGAAACACTTTGGACTTTTTCCCTGTTTCCTCAATTCCAAAAATGCACTGCACTTCTTTAATCAATTTCCCAATTGCTTCATCTGGGAAGGCAAACTCCTCATCTGAAGAATCACTACCTGAAATTTCCTCATACTCAGAACCACTAGTTACTGAACTAGTATCAGAAGCTTCCCAAGATCTCAGTCTTTTCTTAGCATGTTTTACAACTTGCGAATCTTGGGCAACCGAGGCCTGGACTGACTGTAATGCAGCCGACTGCATATCCACAAATGTTTGCTGCATACTTTGTTGCAACCAGCTGAGGAAAGTAGACATTTCTGTTCTTTTTGCTTCCTCTGAAGCTTCTTTAGAACACACTGAGCAAAGTTTCTTTTTATAACCATCTGGCATAGGTTGGCTACACACAGAGCAGATTAAATGCTTGGCTTTAGATGAACATTTCCCCTTTTCAGCAACTTTATCCAAATTTACCGGATTAGACATACTGAAAAGAGAAAACAAAAAAGGGAAAACAATCAAATTTTTCTCCTTATCGATTCAGGCTAGGACCCATTTAATTAAAAACTTAATCAGTCTTACCTTAAATGGCCTGAGAGTGTGTTGGAGGGCAGGTGAGAACACTCTTTACAACCGATCTGAGAGCTCCTGGCAAACAGAGGTTGCTGCTGGTAAATGCTCATATAAGTCCTGAAACCAAAGAGAACGCCCAGTTCAAATTTGGCGCCTGAATCAAGGTTCGCATTGCGCATGCGCATAGCGCTCCGCGACTCCCTAGTGGAACGCAACGCAACCTGTGTGTGCGTTCCACCGCAGGACTTCCCAGCCGACGCACGCCTGCGTCCTTCGTCAGACCGGCACCTGGCACGGCATTAGACGGCAACATAAAACTTGAGGGACCACGCCATCCGGCGTGTTAAAGGCTACTTACCCGGACATGAAGGAAGCAGTGCCCCCAGAGCCTCAGCCCTTCTCACCTGCTTCCTGGAGAACCTCCTGTCTAACCTCCCCTGCCGGAGGCAGGCAAAGAACTGGGTATGATCAGGAGGAGCTGCTACTTATGGGAAAGGAGGTAATTAGGGGAGGGTTTAAATGTTTGGAGATTTGCCTGCCTGTTTTTTCCCTCCAGATTGGATATCCCTGTGGTATAAGCACTGCCTCTAATCTGAAGGGAAAAAAAGATTTAATCTTTGTGACACTTAAATAGAATTTGCATAATAATTTGGAACAGGGTGTAGTGAAAGTCACTCAGATGGCATCCTGTGTCAGTGCTGCACAGTACGCAGCACCTACTTTAGCGTCTCCGTGCTATGTATGGAGGCGCTGAATGTTCCCCATAGAGATGCATTCATTCACGTCATCTCTATGAGGAGATGCTGATTGGCACAGCATGGCGTTTTGCCACACATGCACAATAGCCTCCCAATGCTTTCCTATTGGAAAGAATTGGATTGGCTGAGATTATCAAGATTGATGATCGCAGTCATGGAGGCAAGGCCAGCTGCGGCAAGACCAGCTCATCTTGGGGGGGGGAAAGGTGAGTAAAAACCTCTTACCCATGTGATGGAAGGGGGACCGGTCACCTAAACACACACTTGCTCACTGACACACATTCACATTTACTGTCACTGCAATAACACACATTAAGGTGACCACCCAGCCTCCTTAACTGGAGCTGGAGTGGTTCGGCTTTCCCTGGAGTCCAGTGGGGCTTCAGTCATCTCCCTGCTCTGCTCCATAGAGTGCTGTTTAGTGATGCCGGGGCCGGAATTACGTCATATTCCGGCTCCCGGCATCACTGGAGTACGCGCGAGGGAGCAGAGCCGGGACGGAGGTTACAGCTTCCTCACGCGCCTGTCTTTCTCAATCCTTCAGGAGCCTACCGCCTGTGCACACACCCCACGCTCTCCATCAGCTGGCAGTCTCTTTATGAGTCAGCTGACCACCCACCTCCACTCACAGGCAGACAACCACCTCAGGGGCTGAGTGGGCTAGCAAATCCCAGATGCCAGGTCTAAAATCCTAGTCTAAACTCAGATTTAGACCTGCCATCCCACACAGAGGGACAGCCAGTGGGAATAACTATATAGGCAAGAAAAGAGCACATTGGTTTTGGGGTTTTAAAGCAGAACTGCTACATGTGAGCTTTTGCGCACAAAAAAAAAAAAAAAAAAGAACACACACACACCACACACTTGCCCAGTAAGTAAGCAGAGTTTGTCACAGTTTTGCTTTAAGATAAACCAAGTTAAGGATTAAAAAAATAAATAAATAAAAATATCCTTCCAGGATAATGTAGCCTCATTGTCACCATTCAGATTTTAGTTTGCTACAATTTGGAATTTAGTGAAGCACCCTGAAATTGACCCTTTGAGAAACAGGTTTAGCTCATCCTTTTCCTGTTAGATTAGTTACCCATCAAACACTGCATGGTATTTCAAGGAAACTTTGGAAGGCAGTCAGGCTATCCCAGAAAGCACAGCTAGTCCAGCTATTGTCTAAGTCATCTGATATGCTGGAGGAGAACTGCAAAGTCCTTTTAAGTTTATTTATTTACAAAACAAAAGAACAAACAAAAAAAAGCAAACAGGAAATTGTAGAGACAAAGGAATAGCTAACCTGGTCACTGACCATTAACTGTATTCAAACTTTTAACTAAAATGCAGCTAATGGTCAGAATAATTAAATCAGAAAAAAGGTTAAATATCATACAGATCTCATCTGCAATCCCTCCCACATTACACATTTCTTGTTACTACTTTATTAAACCAACAAGTCCAAATATTCATATCCGAATTTAATTGTGTACCGAGTGATATTCATACTAAAAGGCAGTTAAAAGTAAGGCCTAGGATGGGATTTTCATAATCAGGTGTTTTTCCAGCTTGGCTATTTTCAACTGCAAATAGCCAAGCCCTGCTTAGTGAACAAGCCTTACTGACCTCAGGCTGTGGTTAAGGAATGCAGCAAGGTCACTTGTGTTTAGCCCCAAGGATTTAATTAAATGACTTCTGGTCACCAAGTTTGAATTTTAGTCTATCAAGTTTTTCCAGTAGTAAATGGTTTGTTTCTGTTTTATCTTAGCTGAAATACATAAGATTGTTTTATAGTAAGTATTGTTCACCAAGGTCACTCAGTTTAGCTTGTGCATTACTGGAAGTCTAACTTACTAAACACCAACATGATTTTAGCTTTTGGACAGAGTTTAGCCAAAATCGTTTAATCTATTTTGCAGTTTCCTGCTCAATTTTGAACAATGTGTAGTGAATCTTTTAGTTTTTAAAGCAAACACCATTAATACGCATCCACAGATACTACAGTAATAGTGGAACGTATTGGATTAAACTGACCCCTTTCTTACCCTCCGGTCTACTCATGAACGGTTTGCTGCACATGCACTACAGAATATCAATGAACTGCTCACTGACCCCCATAGCATGAGCATCTATACACCTAAAAGGAAATGCTACTTGCTTGACAGATACAATGTAGAATGCACCAGTTACAGTTAGTACTCCATGACCAATACAAGCACACACACTTATTCATGCAAACAAAATAGGGAAAAAAAAACTACATTTTAACACACATGAATAATATTAAACAAGCAGCTTGGAGACAATAAATAAATACAGCAGATATAATCTGGTTTACTGAACATAAAAAGGTTTTGGATTTATAAAATATAAACATGCAATTTACTTCAGGTTTAAATAACTTGCATCTTACATGGTATGTCATTTTAATAGTTTTGAGTTTGTTTTGCTTTTTTATTTAAAACTGCCATTGTATGCTTTTTATTTGATAACTATATGCTAAACAAAGTAGGGCCTATCTGCATCACTATAAAATGGACAGAGTACCATAATCACTACAGCCAATTGTAGAGATAATTATGCAAAGAGTCTTCGGGCACCATCCCATCTGCTTGTGTCAAACAATTTGAGAGGTCTGACAAAGTCTCTCCTATAGCCCAACCCCTCAATTGCAGCTTGGATACATGAATGTGAACTTAAACATACTCCATCAAATGTACTGGGAGAGGAGCTGTCACTCACAACCTATCACTGAAGTTAAAGATTGGACAGGTAATGTTAATAGTATTCAAGCAACAGCAGAGAGGCTTAAAAATGGTTTGACACAAACTGGAAGGACAATACCAAATACTCTTTGCACCATAACCACTGCAGTAGTGTGTCCATCTCATAAATCATAACCAACATAATCACTGTAAAGTCCATCCAATTTACATTGACAGAGACAAAATGCAGTTCCTGATAAGCAGGGCTGTCGGGACTTACAGCGAAACCCGTATCTTCTCCACTACTTTTTTTGACAGATATTTATTTATTTATAAAATATTTTACCAGGAAAGATACATTGAGATTTCTCTCGTTTTCAAGTATGTCCTGGGTCCACAAATCATTGCATTGTTACAATTAGGGTACAATAAAATACAAAAACAATATTAATACACAATAAATACAAAATTTAACATAGAACAGGTAGGAAATATATAATCAACCATAACACATGCATTCTGTTTTGAGGTATGTATAGAGGGATCTCTTAAAGGACTTTAGGCTTAGGGAAGATTTTAAATTGTGCATATGTATTACACAATGTTATACGAATTGGCTCTGTCTATGAAGAACTCCAGGGTCTTGTCAGATCTTCTATAGGCCTCAATGATGTACTCTTATGCACGAGAAGACAGCAGTGACATGCAGGAACAAGATGGCCAAACTCACAAGGAGGGTAGGTTCAGGTAAGTAAATTTCACCTTTACCTGCCCCCGACCACTAGACACTCAAGGGCGATGTCACCATTGGGAGTCTTTTGAATTCCTCAAATTCCCCAGACAGTGACGCTTTAATTTCATTCAACAGAACCACAATTATTGTGGTTATTCTCAGTAAACTACAATTTTGTATGATCAGTGAATTACCAGAGCAGCCCAACGGAAGAAAAATAAATAAATAAAAGAAGGGGGAGTCATTTAATTGTTCTGGCTACTTTGCCTAAGATTTATAAATCCACATTTCACAGTTTTCTCAATAATCCCAATAGTGAACAAAATTGTAGGATCCTGTGAACACACTTAGCAAGGACTAACCTACACCATGTATTAATAAGGAAATTATCTCTAGCAATTCTTTGAATGAATAATTAATTGGATAAGATTGGGGATACTTGCCAGAAAGTTTTATAATAAAGTATTTAACCAAGAAAAGTAAATTCAGCTTCTGGTAGTTTTACAAAAATGCAGGATCCTTCATCGGCCTCAATGCTGTACCCTTGCATAATCTGCATGACAGGAAACAGGCTCCTGGTAGATGAAGCACCAAAAGGATAAAGATAGGTGCACCTGCAAGGCCGTATGTGTAACCTTAGCTTTCTGCATACTGAGCAGGTACGTAACCTAAAGTCTCCATTTCAATGTTTACTGAAAACATTTTAATCACAATTAAAGCACAGCTAGGACAGCCAAGTATGCCATTACCTAGGCTGGTACTGATTGTGGAAGTATACAGCCCTCAGGCTCAATGATACATCACCCCCTGGTAGTATACAGTCCCCAATAGCAATGATACAGTCCCCAATAGCAATGATACATCACCCCCTGGTAGTATACAGTCCCCAATAGCAATGATACAGTCCCCAATAGCAATGATTCATCACCCCCTGGTAGTTTACAGTCCCCAATAGCAATGATTCATCACCCCCTGGTAGTTTACAGTCCCCAATAGCAATGATACATCACCCCCTGGTAGTTTACAGTCCCCAATAGCAATGATACATCACCCCCTGGTAGTTTACAGTCCCCAATAGCAATGATACATCACCCCCTGGTAGTATACAGTCCCCAATAGCAATGATACATCACCCCCCTGGTAGTATACAGTCCCCAATAGCAATGATACATCACCCCCCTGGTAGTTTACAGTCCCCAATAGCAATGATACATCACCCCCCTGGTAGTTTACAGTCCCCAATAGCAATGATACATCACCCCCCTGGTAGTTTACAGTCCCCAATAGCAATGATACATCACCCCCCTGGTAGTTTACAGTCCCCAATAGCAATGATACATCACCCCCTGGTAGTTTACAGTCCCCAATAGCAATGATACATCACCCCCTGGTAGTTTACAGTCCCCAATAGCAATGATACATCACCCCCTGGTAGTTTACAGTCCCCAATAGCAATGATACATCACCCCCTGGTAGTTTACAGTCCCCAATAGCAATGATTCATCACCCCCTGGTAGTTTACAGTCCCCAATAGCAATGATACATCACCCCCTGGTAGTTTACAGTCCCCAATAGCAATGATACATCACCCCCTGGTAGTATACAGTCCAATAGCAATGATACAGTCCCCAATAGCAATGATTCATCACCCCCTGGTAGTATACAGTCCCCAATAGCAATGATACAGTCCCCAATAGCAATGATTCATCACCCCCTGGTAGTATACAGTCCCCAATAGCAATGATACAGTGTGGCTGGCTCCCCATCCCCATAACACAGGGTGAGTGGCAGGCAGAGCAGCCCAGCTCTGAGGATTGCAATAACAGAGAGTAGGGCTGTTTAACCTTGGCCCTCCTGCTGTGCTTGGACTACAACTCCCATAATGCAATGCCAGAATAAATCCCTCCAGAGGCAGTCAGGACTGGGGGCGCAGTGTGAGCACACCGTACATGGCTGCCGGGGGTCCCGGGATAGAAGCCGGTAACCTGACTCGGGGTGTCCCCACCACTTTAAATAGCCCACGTGACAGAGCCCCCTCCCTCAGCGGATGGCAGAGATACCCACAATGCGTACAGCCCGCTGTGACTGCCCCGCCGGGGTTACCGGCTCACCTACCGGGGGTGTCCGTGGTGCTGATACAGGCCGCTCGGTGACACGGACCGGGGAGCAATGAACAACGAGTTAAGTGGAGGATTCCTTACACGATGCCACGCCCACAAAAGCATCCCTCCCAGACTCGAGTCGGACCCGCCCAGGATTCCATCAAACCACGCCCACATAGACTGAAGCCGGCTCAGCACCGCCTTCCCAACGCCAACTAAGACCGTTGATTGGCTTAATGGGACGTTCTTAAGTGTGCACGTGAAAAGCGAGTGATCAGAGTGGCAGGTGGGGATCGGATATCCATGTGGGCGGAGCCTGTGCCTTGTCAATGATTGTCACTGGAGACAGGCCTGCACAAGGCATTACTATTATTATTATTATTATTATTATTATTATCATTACTGCACAAGGCATTACTATTATTATTATAATTACTGCACAGGGCATTACTATTATTATTATTATTATTATTATCATTACTGCACAAGGCATTACTATTATTATTATAATTACTGCACAGGGCATTACTATTATTATTATTATCATTACTGCACAAGGCATTACTATTATTATTATTATAATTACTGCACAAGGCATTACTATTATTATTATCATTACTGCACAGGGCATTACTATTATTATTATTATCATTACTGCACAAGGCATTACTATTATTATTATTATTATTATTATCATTACTGCACAGGGCATTACTATTATTATAATTACTGCACAGGGCATTACTATTATTATAATTACTGCACAGGGCATTAATATTATTATTATAATTACTGCACAAGGCATTATTATTATTATTATTATTATCATTACTGCACATGGCATTACTATTATTATTATTATTATCATTACTGCACAGGGCATTAATATTATTATTATTATTATCATTACTGCACAGGGCATTACTATTATTATTATTATTATTATCATTACTGCACAGGGCATTACTATTATTATTATTATTATTATTATTATCATTACTGCACAGGGCATTACTATTATTATTATTATTATCATTACTGCACAGGGCATTACTATTATTATTATTATCATTACTGCACAGGGCATTACTATTATTATTATTATTATCATTACTGCACAGGGCATTACTATTATTATTATTATTATCATTACTGCACAGGGCATTACTATTATTATTATTATTATTATCATTACTGCACAGGGCATTACTATTATTATTATTATTATTATTATTATTATTATCATGACTGCACAGGGCATTACTATTATTATTATTATTATCATTACTGCACAGGGCATTACTATTATTATTATTATTATTATCATTACTGCACAGGGCATTGCTATTATTATTAAGTGTTCTTGCATAGCAAGACCACTTAATGTTATCTCACATATATATTATTTTACACTACATAGACAAAAATATACCAAAACGTGCAGATTGTTCCCGATCGGATTGCTATTACTTTGTGGAACGTTTTGCCTAATGGTTCTCGGAATATCGTCGTTCTTGTGGCGAAATTTGTCCCATAGGAATGAATGGCAAAGCTAGAGTGGGAGCTGGCAAAAGCTGAAAAATCAGGACATGATTTCTAAACTGCCACCACTCCCTCATTTTCAGGCCCACCTACACAAATCTTATATCAAAACGTTCAGCTATCCCTGCTGCCACTAAAAATGTCCACAGCTAAGCCATAGTCCTTATAGTTTTCACAATATGACCATTTGTTTGCAACTCACGCCGTCCATTGACATTCATTGAAACCCCACTCTGCAAAGCTCACATTTGAAGGGCAATTTCTAAACTGCGACTGTGCCTTCATTGTTAATATTGCAGAGACATACTATGCATCAAAATGTAGGTCTGGGTCTTGTGATTCTCACAATATAAAGCTCTTCACTGTAGGAGTTATAGTTTTTAAAATACGACCGTTTGAAGATGGCAACTGCCAAAATACTCTGACCTGTGCAAGGCTGCAGCAGCAAGTGATGTCATAGACAAAGCCTTTTTCACACCTTGTAATGTTTTTATAAATGTATGTTTTAATGTAACTGTGCAACAATGTTGCAATTAAATGTGCTATATAAATGATAACAGTTACTCCGCCCACTCCAGTTGTAGACTACTGGTGGAGGCAAGAACACTTCACACAATTTCCCCAGAAATTGTAGCTTTTCTTGTTATTCTTATTATAGCCAAATTTGCCACCCTAACTCCTCCCACAGTTTTTACACTACATAGACAAAAATATACCAAAACGTGCAGATTGTTCCCGATCGGATTGCTATTACTTTGTGGAACGTTTCCGCGAATGGTTCTCGGAATATCGTCGTTCTTGTGGCGAAATCTGTCCCATAGGAATGAATGGCAAAGCTAGAGTGGGAGCTGGCAAAAGCTGAAAAATCAGGACATGATTTCTAAACTGCCACCACTCCCTTATTTTCAGGCCCACCTACACAAATCTTATATCAAAACGTTCAGCTATCCCTGCTGCCACTAAAAATGTCCACAGCTAAGCCATAGTCCTGATAGTTTTCACAATATGACCATTTGTTTGCCACTCACGTCGTCCATTGGCATTCATTGAAACTCCACTCTGCAAAGCTCATATTTGAAGGGCAATTTCTAATCTGCGACTGTGCCTTCATTGTTAATATCTCAGAGACATACTATACATCTGGGTCTTGTGATTCTCACAATATAAAGCTCTTCACTGTAGGAGTTATAGTTTTTAAAATACGACCGTTTGAAGATGGGAACCGCAAAAATACTCTGACCTGTGCCAGGCTGCAGCAGCAAGTGATGTCATAGACAGGGCTTTTTGCACCTGCTAATATTTTTATAACTGTATGTTTTAATGTAACTGTGAAGCACTTTGGGCAACAACGTTGCAATTAAATGTGCTATATAAATAAATAATAACAGTTACTCCGCCCACTCCAGTTGTAGACTACTGGTGGAGGCAAGAACACTTCACACAATTTCCCCAGAAATTGTAGCTTTTCTAGTTATTATTATCATTACTGCACAGGGCATTACTATTATTATTATTATTATCATTACTGCACAGGGCATTACTATTATTATTATTATTATTATTATCATTACTGCACAGGGCATTACTATTATTATTATTATTATTATCATTACTGCACAGGGCATTACTATTATTATTATTATTATTATCATTACTGCACAGGGCATTACTATTATTATTATTATTATTATCATTACTGCACAGGGCATTACTATTATTATTATTATTATTATCATTACTGCACAGGGCATTACTATTATTATTATTATTATTATTATTATTATCATTACTGCACAGGGCATTACTATTATTATTATTATTATTATTATCATTACTGCACAGGGCATTACTATTATTATTATTATTATTATTATCATTACTGCACAGGGCATTACTATTATTATTATTATTATTATTATTATTATCATTACTGCACAGGGCATTACTATTATTATTATTATTATTATTATCATTACTGCACAGGGCATTACTATTATTATTATTATTATTATTATTATCATTACTGCACAGGGCATTACTATTATTATTATTATTATTATTATTATCATTACTGCACAGGGCATTACTATTATTATTATTAAGTGTTCTTGCATAGCAAGACCACTTAATGTTATCTCACATATATATTATTCTTATTCTTATTCTTATTATAGCCAAATTTGCCACCCTAACTCCTCCCACAGTTTTTACACTACATAGACAAAAATATACCAAAACGTGCAGATTGTTCCCGATCGGATTGCTATTACTTTGTGGAACGTTTTGCCTAATGGTTCTCGGAATATAGTCGTTCTTGTGGCGAAATTTGTCCCATAGGAATGAATGGCAAAGCTAGAGTGGGAGCTGGCAAAAGCTGAAAAATCAGGACATGATTTCTAAACTGCCACCACTCCCTCATTTTCAGGCCCACCTACACAAATCTTATATCAAAACGTTCAGCTATCCCTGCTGCCACTAAAAATGTCCACAGCTAAGCCATAGTCCTGATAGTTTTCACAATATGACCATTTGTTTGCAACTCACGCCGTCCATTGACATTCATTGAAACCCCACTCTGCAAAGCTCACATTTGAAGGGCAATTTCTAAACTGCGACTGTGCCTTCATTGTTAATATTGCAGAGACATACTATGCATCAAAATGTAGGTCTGGGTCTTGTGATTCTCACAATATAAAGCTCTTCACTGTAGGAGTTATAGTTTTTAAAATACGACCGTTTGAAGATGGCAACTGCCAAAATACTCTGACCTGTGCAAGGCTGCAGCAGCAAGTGATGTCATAGACAAAGCCTTTTTCACACCTTGTAATGTTTTTATAAATGTATGTTTTAATGTAACTGTGCAACAATGTTGCAATTAAATGTGCTATATAAATGATAACAGTTACTCCGCCCACTCCAGTTGTAGACTACTGGTGGAGGCAAGAACACTTCACACAATTTCCCCAGAAATTGTAGCTTTTCTTGTTATTCTTATTATAGCCAAATTTGCCACCCGGGGGCGGGGCCGGACCGCCGACGGGATCAGACACGCTATGTCTGAGCTCCCGCCTTGGGACCGGGAAAACGGCACAAACTGGAGGAAAAAATCGTCACAATAGCCCGCAAAGACACTCACCCGGATCCCCAGATCCTGAGGTACGAGGGGATACCCTTCACGAAGCGATCCGTTACCCGAAGCTGGCCCGAGGCGTGAGGAGCTTGAGCCGGGACGAGACGGCCGCTCTCCCGGGTCTCCGGCCGGTGTCCGGCGCCCCCCCCCCCCCCTGGACCGGGGGGGTCATCCCGGTCCGTAAGGGTGCTGAACAGCTCGCCAACCCAGGCTCAAGTATCCACCCGGGCGCGATGTGACCACCGCATGGCGCTTCTCAAGATGGCCGCCGCACGACAGCCACGTGCACGAACAGCCGGCGCAACAACCATGACAGACTGCCCCAGGGCTATGCTGGCAGACTGCACTGAGCAAATGAAGGTACAGGCCAGGGGCATCACGCAGGGAGGCAATAGGGTGAAGAGATCCTATGGAGGACACTATGACAAGCAATCCCACAGGTGTGAGCAGACCTTGGCATAACCTGCCCCACGGGGACCGGAACATCAAGCCACCCACCCTGTACCCATCCAGCAATAACCTACCCTGCCAGCCTGGACCTAAGCCAGCTCTAACTTGACCCCACGATAACTGTCAAACAGCATCAATGGACTCACTTATCCATACCAAGCATGCTCCTGGACCTCACGATAAACGTCTGCCCAGTTTACCCAGCGGACTACGCCCAAAGAGTTGCATAGACAGTTAAGCATATTCTGTTCACTGCATCACTATCCACTACCACTACCTACTATGTCTGCAAAGAAAGAGTGAAGGGATACTACACCAGCACTATAGTTAAATGAACAGGTCTTGCCATGGCTTCTGCTGCGACCGTCTTGTGATAAAGCTATATTTAAAGCTAAATTTGACTTTTGTAACGCGATAACATTCTTAGGTAGTATTATACCATCTGTGTGAACGCCTAGGTGAGAGGTTTGGTGCCGTAAAAGCAACAATACATAAGCCTTAGTATTACACAGCAACGTTTAAATAAAGCGGAAAGATATAGATGAGTAAGCGATGATATCTGACATAACAATGTATATTAACTTTAAGCGACTGTCACTACTTACTTAGGCAATTCACTATGCTAGCGGTAGCTATAGCGTGTACCTAGCTTGCAAGGATAATTTTAACGTAACCCTAGCAACGGTTAACTCTTGTTATAATAATCCCTTAATTACTTTTGTTACTTACCCAAGCTTGTATCACTCTGTTTACTTGAATGTTTTTCAAAAAAAAAAAAAAACCATGGCAATCTTTCTTTGAGGTGCATTGCACACCATCTTGATACTATTCTCATGTTACCCCACAATGCCTCCCTCTTTTTCTTATGTACCCCATGACGTATATGCCATAATAAAAGAAAGATTTACAAATTTGCCACCCTAACTCCTCCCACAGTTTTTACACTACATAGACAAAAATATACCAAAACGTGCAGATTGTTCCCGATCGGATTGCTATTACTTTGTGGAACGTTTCGCCGAATGGTTCTCGGAATATCGTCGTTCTTGTGGCGAAATCTGTCCCATAGGAATGAATGGCAAAGCTAGAGTGGGAGCTGGCAAAAGCTGAAAAATCAGGACATGATTTCTAAACTGCCACCACTCCCTTATTTTCAGGCCCACCTACACAAATCTTATATCAAAACGTTCAGCTATCCCTGCTGCCACTAAAAATGTCCACAGCTAAGCCATAGTCCTGATAGTTTTCACAATATGACCATTTGTTTGCCACTCACGTCGTCCATTGGCATTCATTGAAACTCCACTCTGCAAAGCTCATATTTGAAGGGCAATTTCTAATCTGCGACTGTGCCTTCATTGTTAATATCTCAGAGACATACTATACATCTGGGTCTTGTGATTCTCACAATATAAAGCTCTTCACTGTAGGAGTTATAGTTTTTAAAATACGACCGTTTGAAGATGGGAACCGCAAAAATACTCTGACCTGTGCCAGGCTGCAGCAGCAAGTGATGTCATAGACAGGGCTTTTTGCACCTGCTAATGTTTTTATAACTGTATGTTTTAATGTAACTGTGAAGCACTTTGGGCAACAACGTTGCAATTAAATGTGCTATATAAATAAATAATAACAGTTACTCCGCCCACTCCAGTTGTAGACTACTGGTGGAGGCAAGAACACTTCACACAATTTCCCCAGAAATTGTAGCTTTTCTAGTTATTATTATTATTATTATCATTACTGCACAGGGCATTACTATTATTATTATTATTATCATTACTGCACAGGGCATTACTATTATTATTATTATTATTATTATTATTATCATTACTGCACAGGGCATTACTATTATTATTATTATTATCATTACTGCACAGGGCATTACTATTATTATTATTATCATTACTGCACAGGGCATTACTATTATTATTATTATCATTACTGCACAGGGCATTACTATTATTATTATTATTATTATCATTACTGCACAGGGCATTACTATTATTATTATTATTATTATTATCATTACTGCACAAGGCATTACTATTATTATTATTATTATTATCATTACTGCACAGGGCATTACTATAATTATTATTATTATTTTCATTACTGCACAGGGCATTACTATTATTATTATTATTATCATTACTGCACAGGGCATTACTATTATTATTATTATTATTATTATCATTACTGCACAGGGCATTACTATTATTAAGTGTTCTTGCATAGCAAGACCACTTAATGTTATCTCACATATATATTATTCTTATTCTTATTCTTATTATAGCCAAATTTGCCACCCTAACTCCTCCCACAGTTTTTACACTACATAGACAAAAATATACCAAAACGTGCAGATTGTTCCCGATCGGATTGCTATTACTTTGTGGAACGTTTTGCCTAATGGTTCTCGGAATATCGTCGTTCTTGTGGCGAAATTTGTCCCATAGGAATGAATGGCAAAGCTAGAGTGGGAGCTGGCAAAAGCTGAAAAATCAGGACATGATTTCTAAACTGCCACCACTCCCTCATTTTCAGGCCCACCTACACAAATCTTATATCAAAACGTTCAGCTATCCCTGCTGCCACTAAAAATGTCCACAGCTAAGCCATAGTCCTTATAGTTTTCACAATATGACCATTTGTTTGCCACTCACGTCGTCCATTGGCATTCATTGAAACTCCACTCTGCAAAGCTCATATTTGAAGGGCAATTTCTAATCTGCGACTGTGCCTTCATTGTTAATATCTCAGAGACATACTATACATCTGGGTCTTGTGATTCTCACAATATAAAGCTCTTCACTGTAGGAGTTATAGTTTTTAAAATACGACCGTTTGAAGATGGGAACCGCAAAAATACTCTGACCTGTGCCAGGCTGCAGCAGCAAGTGATGTCATAGACAGGGCTTTTTGCACCTGCTAATGTTTTTATAACTGTATGTTTTAATGTAACTGTGAAGCACTTTGGGCAACAACGTTGCAATTAAATGTGCTATATAAATAAATAATAACAGTTACTCCGCCCACTCCAGTTGTAGACTACTGGTGGAGGCAAGAACACTTCACACAATTTCCCCAGAAATTGTAGCTTTTCTAGTTATTATTATTATTATTATTATCATTACTGCACAGGGCATTACTATTATTATTATTATTATTATTATTACTGCACAGGGCATTACTATTATTATTATTATTATTATTATTATCATTACTGCACAGGGCATTACTATTATTATTATTATTATTATTATTATTATTATCATTACTGCACAGGGCATTACTATTATTATTATTATTATTATTATTATCATTACTGCACAGGGCATTACTATTATTATTATTATTATTATTATCATTACTGCACAGGGCATTAATATTATTATTATAATTACTGCACAAGGCATTACTATTATTATTATTATTATTATTATTATTATCATTACTGCACAGGGCATTACTATTATTATTATTATTATTATCATTACTGCACAGGGCATTAATATTATTATTATAATTACTGCACAAGGCATTACTATTATTATTATTATTATTATTATCATTACTGCACAGGGCATTACTATTATTATTATTATTATTATTATCATTACTGCACAGGGCATTACTATTATTATTATTATAATTACTGCACAGGGCATTACTATTATTATAATTACTGCACAGGGCATTAATATTATTATTATAATTACTGCACAAGGCATTATTATTATTATTATTATTATTATTATTATCATTACTGCACAGGGCATTACTATTATTATTATTATTATTATAATTACTGCACAGGGCATTAATATTATTATTATAATTACTGCACAAGGCATTATTATTATTATTATCATTACTGCACAGGGCATTACTATTATTATTATTATAATTACTGTACAGGGCATTACTATTATTATAATTACTGCACAGGGCATTAATATTATTATTATAATTACTGCACAAGGCATTACTATTATTATTATTATTTTAAGGACAGAGCTTCAGAAGCTTGTCTTTCACTTAATGACACAAGCATTTTTTGCATTTTTTGCTGTTTGCGTTCAACTTCAATTTGCATTTTACTAATTTATTGCACCGACGCATATTATATACCGTTTTTTAAAGGACAGAAAGGGCTTTAATTTGATGTAACATATATATACATAAATGCTTATTTATTATTAAAAAAAAATACAGAAAAATGCAAAAAAAATGAAAAATCTTGATTTTTTTTTACAGTTTTTGCAATAATAATGTGTGCACAATTAGTGCAGGTTAAGGAAAGTAATTAAAAATAAATTCATTTAGTTGTTCTGATTTACAGAATATATAATGTGCCTGGGATTTTAAGGTTTTTTTTTTGTAGTTACAGGTCACAAAGCACAAGGAGTAAAATAAACTTTTAATGTGGAGCGATTTTAGAATTTGGTATGTTTGTCTTGTAAGCTTAATAGCCATAAAAGAAAACAAAATTGCCACACAAAAGTATATATTTATATAAAGTAGACACCACAGGCTATTTACCTAAGGTTGTTTTGACACTTTCTACGTAGCCATTTTACCGCCAACCTCTGCTAAATATTGGAGTAAAATTGTGTTTTTTAGGGGTTTTCGCACACACACTTATAACAAAGAACTTCTCATGTGTATTTTGTAAAGTTGGTGTGTACTATTCCTGTACAAAGTTTTATTATGTGTTCAGTTACTTCTGCTGAGTACAACGGTACCCCCATTGTATGTCTTTGGCACTATTTTGTGAAGCTACAGTGCCATATAGGAGACCTGTCCTTTTCAGTATTCAGTAGAATTTTGAGAGACGGATTTAATGAGCCTATGCTTCCATTTGGGGTATTATAACAGTTTGACTGTTCAAAAAAACCCCACAAAGGCCTACCATTTGTAAAAGTAGACACTCCAGGGTATCTCATAAGGTGCATATTGTGCCTTAACATGCCCCCATTTTTTTACCATTACATGCCAAAGTATGTGGTAAAAAATAATTTTGTGCATTTTTTACATACGGATTGCATTTTTGCTGGGCATTTTGTATATTTCATATGTGCCACTAAGTTAAAACCCCCCAAATTGTGCTCAGCTAAGTATTCTGAGTAAAAGGTCACCCCCATTATATGTCTATGGCACTATTTCGTGAAGCTACAGTGCCATATTGGAAACCAAGCCATATCAGTTTTTACAGAACTTTGAATTTTGACGCTGGGCCTATGTGCAATTTCCAAGCATCTTTGCAGGTTTTAAATTCAAACTACCCCACAAAGGCCTACCATTTCTTAAAGTAGACACCCCAGGGTATTTCAAAAGGCATATTTTGAACCTTAGCGTGGGATCATTTTTCCGCCCTCTTGTACCAGGTGTAGTGGTAATAAGCGTTTTTTCTGCCTTTTTGACACACAAAGTGAGTTTGCACAGTATATTTTGCAAACCTTATGTGTGGTACGACTGTATAATACTTCATATGTTGCTCAGCTATGTCAGCTGAGTACAAAAATAACCCCGTATGTACCTTTGCCAGGTATATGTGGACAACAGAGGGGCACATTTGGGACTCAGCCATTCCATTTTTTTCAAACTTTAAATTTTTACGCTGTGCCCATGTCCCATTTTAGAGTATTTTACCAGGCTATATAATCCAAATACCCCATAAAGCCATACCATTTCTTAAAGAAGACATCCCAGGCTATTTTAAAAGGCATATTTTGAACCTTAGCGTGGGATCATTTTTCCGCTAGCTTGTACCAGGTGTAGTGGTAATGAGCGTTATTAAATGTATTTTTTAACTTTTTAAAACTTTTTTTTCTTTTTAAAACTATTTTTTAAACTTTTGTTTTGCTTATTAATTTTTTTAAAGTTTCCTAAACTTTCGTAAAACTTTTTTTTACAGATTTAACATTTTTCTAAGCTTTTTCTTTTACCGTTAACCCCTAACTAGCAGTAAGCAGCACTAACAGTAAATTCCCCATTTTCCCATAACTCCCACCCACCCCAGCTAGCAAAATATTTAATTATACAATATTTAAATTAGTTAATTAAATAAATTTAACCCCTGAGGGTTAAAAAATAAATAAAAGTTGGGGGGCGGGGCCGGGCCGCCGAGCCGAGCGGTCGCAAGACAGACCAGCTCCTGCTCAATACAAGCTACAAACCACCTTTTATGCCTGTAAATTGGGCTTTTGGAATGCATGACCAGCCCACAACTGCGACCCCAGTCGTCTAGGGCTACCAGAGCTGAGGAGAGGCTTGCCCTCTGGGGTTTTAGTCCCTCAGGGGAGAGGTCCCTGCGGCAACAGGCGAGACCTCACCCGGCAGCGAGAGGAGTGGACGGCCGCCACACCACTAACCTGCCCACTGGAGCCCGTCGAACAGGGAATCCATATGCGGACCCGGTCCTGATTCCCCCCCCCCTCTGGACGGGGGGGTGATCCTGGTCCTCACCCCAAGGGCCTGAGAGAGATGCAAAGGACGACACTGCTGCACACAAAATGGCGACCACCACGTGCATGAGAGACCTGAGCCCCGATTACAGCAGGCCACAAGGACTAAGCAGGGAGCCGTGCAGAGCGCCCCAGCATGAAGCTGAACACCCCACTTACCACACTTCCAGCCTGCTCCCAAGCGACCACAAACAGCAAACACTAAGCCTCCCACCACGGCTGACCCAGGCTCTCAGGGGACCGAGCAATCCGCAAAGCAGCCGCAGCCCATGAAAACCCTTACCGCATGCAAGCTCCCTGGACCTCGTGTGTTCAGAAGCAGAAGCCGGCGCACACAGCAGAGAGGGACGGAGGTCGGAAGCCTGCTCCCCCACTGCCTAGAACGAGCTGCACTGGCATCGGTCGGCAGTGGAACTTTCCCTCAAAGAACGGCCTCGAGACCACCAAGATGGCGGCTCCCCGCGGAGACAATCAACCCAGCAAGAAACCAAGATGAACTGTATAAGGGACTAATGCTCGTGAGCTGCGGCAAAGAGAAGCTACTCTCGCTAAACAGTCAGCAAGGATACCTATAGTGGCTTCAAGCAGATTTAAATGCTTTAATGTGTATTATTTGGGGGAATAGGCGGTGAAGTAGTGTCTATCATGCTTTGTCAACAGCATCTAAGGGTGTCTATGGAGGCCTGAGGGGAGATACTATATCTCGCATACCTAAGCTTGTAACTAGCTAAACTAAATACAATGCCTGCGTGTAACCTTATCTTGTAATTAACTACTAGAAAACGCGCAATGTCTAGCAACTACTATGTGTTAAAAGCAATATCTACTTAACCAAAAATGTGCAAGCTACTTTTATGCCACAAATATGTACACCAATACAAGAATAATGCGCTTGTTAGAGCTGTTGTGGCTATTCAAGCAATGTTGTATTCTAATATGCACAACAAAAATAAAGAATTTAAAAAAAAAAAAAAAGTTAATCGTCAGGGGTTAAAAAAAATTAGATCACAGTATAATACTGTGATCTGTATTTTGATCACTGTAGGCAGTGATAGACTGACAGGGAAGGGGTTAATTTTTATTTGGACTGGGTAAAGGGTTTATTTTTTTTAATTTTTTACTTAAACGTTATTAAAACTTTTTTAACTTAATTTTTAACTTTTTAAAGCTTATTTTAAAACTTTTGTTAACGTTAACCCCTAGTTAGCCTAACACTAAATCCCCCAATTCCCCACTAACTTCCACCCTCCCCAGCTAGCTAAATTTATAATTTTTAAATATTTAAATTAATTAATAAAAATAAATGTAACCACTGAGGGTTAAAAAAAAAAAGAATTAAAAAAAAAAATCAGATCATATTAAAATGTAATCCCTGCCAATTGATCACTGTAGTCAGTGATCAATTGGCAGGGAAGGGGTTAATTTTTTATTAAAATGGGTAAAGGGGGGGTGGGATTTTAATTTTACTTTTTTTTTTTTACACCAGGGGGCAGGATCACTGAAGATCCGTCTCCCTGCACTCCACACTGAACCCGGAAGTGCAGGGAGGCGGAAGGTGAGTATACAGAGCACATGTGCTCGCTCTGACATGCTGTCAGAGCGGGCACATGTACTGGGACAGCCCGATCCGGTGCTCCAGGTCTGCCTCTAATACAGAGGCAGACCGGAGCACCATTAACCCCACGATCGCCGCGATTGCGGCGATCTGGGGTTAATTTTACCGCGTGACGGACAAGGTCCGTCACCCGTCGTTAAGGGTATCCCCTGGATGACGGACCTCGTCCGTCACCCATCCTGAAGGGGATAATTACTGCACAGGGCATTAATATTATTATAATTACTGCACAGGGCATTACTATTATAATTATTACTATTAGTGTAATAACTGTACAGGGCATTACTATTATTATTATAATTATTAAGATTGTTAAAATTGTTAATTGTTAAAAGAACTACGCAGAAAATGCTCTGCTGCCTCATCTAATTATGTTCATGCTGTGTTTTCTTGGGGACCATTCCCTGGTGTCAATAGATGGACACCAATGAAGAAGACAGCGGAACAGGAATGAGGGACAGAACCATAAAATAGGGAAAGCAGGACATTTAGGGGACTTGGTAAAGTGCTGGAACAGCCATTGCACACATTGGAGGAGAAAAGGAAGCACACAGGTGCAGCGCTAATAACAATGACTGACAGGAAGCCAAGATGGCGACACTCATTTTCATAATAGAGGTAAATACAGAGGATTGAATTTCTATGTTCAATTTTATTTTCTCACCTTTGTTAAATATAGGAAATAAGTAATCAGGCTATCAACGATCCCGGGAATTGACAGTTCCCCTTGAAATCATCACTTTTGGAATAGTGAGTATTAAATGTTGATGTCACTTAAAGTGATGCTGTAATCTACTTAATGGGCATACCTCCCAACTGTGGCATGATGCTAAACTAAACTTGCATCACTGGCACTGCCCAAAAGGGGTGGACCCACCTGGATAGGAATGCACAACAGATTGACTGCCAATCTTGGATGGCCAGCCCATTCAGGTCAGATACTGCAGGGAGCCCTATTTTAGTCCGAGGGGCCTCTAATGAGGTGCTCGTGCTATACTTGTTGGATAAAAATCAGGACGGTGGGACAGAACCAAAAAATCGGGACTGTCCTACCAAAATGAGAACAGGTGGGAAACATGAATAGGTGAGGTTAGTGAGAGTTTAGACTTAAAGGCAGGTTAGGGGGAATCTGTAGCATTGGGAGTATTCATAGACGGATACCTGTCTTTAAGTGTTGTTCAATTTAATTTCCATGTTTCTTAGCCAGAAAGTACCCCTTTTTTATTATTATTATTATTATTATTATGATTTATATAGCGCCAACAGATTCCGTAGCGCTTTACAATATTATTAGAGGGGTAAAGGGGGATGTGACTATAAATAGGACAATTACAAGAAAACTCACAGAAATGAAGGGTTGAAGAGGACCCTGCTCAAACGAGCTTACAGTCTATAGGAGGTGGGGTATAAAACACATTAGGACAGGGGATAGAAGTCAGAATAGGTGGGAGTGAAGCAGAGTTGGAGGAGAGAGTAGAGTGCTGCCCTTTAGGAGAGAGCAAGAGACAGGTATGTGAGGTAGAGGTTAGTCTGGGAAGCCATAGGCTTTCCTAAAGAAATGAGTTTAAAGGCACTTATTAAATGATTGAAGACTAGGGGAGAGTCTGATGGCGGTAGGCAGGCTATTCCATAGGACGGGAGCCGCCCGCGAAAAGTCCTGCAAGCGCGAGTTGGCCGTACGGGTACGAGCAGCGGACAGAAGAAGGTCACGGGCAGAACGGAGAGACCGAGAAGGGGCATACCTATGGATTTGTTTTCCTGGCAGTGGAGTGTCCCTTTAATGTTAGGCACACAGCCTGTTTATTCAATGCCAAAACATGTTATCCAATTCGCTATTCGCAATGTGTTCCTCTACTACATTAGTCTTTTTTATTTATTTTTTTTAAATCTGCAATATGTGCTCTTGGATACCCAGCCTGTTTTCTTAACTCTTGTTAGCCAGGCATGTTTTCTAGCATTATTTTTTTTTTTTCTTTAAATCGTTAATCGACAAGCATTTCACCCATCGTGTTCATTAAGTTTCCTGTCTAAAATGTTATGCTAGCAAGCTTTAGGGCCCATATAGTTGCTTAATATTCGCTGGATTTGTTTGCTCCTGAACCACACTTACGATGCATCTTAAATGTAGCCAGCTTGGGTCTCAGGCTCCTTGTGCCCATCAGTTAGACATGCCTACTTAGCCTGTTCATTGTTACGTTTCTGAAAAAAAGGAAGAATATGCGTGTGTGAGCGCTCTAAAAAACTCAAGATTAGTTCAAGCATAAAGAGATCCAATAATCTCAACTACAGAAATACATCACTTTAAATAAAAGAATTAAATAAATATATTGTGGTGGAATCTCGGTAAAAATAAATTTAGTAGGCCGAGATTACCACGTGGCATGTGTACGTGCATATGCTGACGTATCGATCAGTTGGTTGCACGAGGCAAGATACGATCAGTAGTGTACGGAGCATGTGCAAGAATACAGGATATAGTATTCCCCCTCCTCCATTGTGCTGGACAAGCCATGCGGTCAAACAGGAAGTTAATTCTTATTTGTATTGATTGGTTAAGAGAATGTGCGGGTGGAGCTTAATATGGGAGGAGTTATATGCCTATATAAGGAGCCTGCACTATTGTCCGGGGCTCAGAATTTGCTGTATTTTGGTGACGCTAGTCCCTCTGAGTCCCGATCGGTGATCCAATAAAGAATCTCTTCCTTCCTGAAGAAACCTGTGTCCATCTCTCTGTGCTTGGCTTCCGTCAGTTTCTCCGGTATCATTTGGTGCATTGGCCGGGAAGCTCATCGTTCAACGGTAGCTGAGAGGCAGAGGCGTGAGACGGTCTATCTTTGCCCACGTTCTCTACGGCTGCACCCCTGAACTTCTGCGTGGACCTCCCTTCGTCTCGGCGCCACTGGTCTGTTGTCCAGGAGATCATCGGCCTCTACGTGAGAAGTGCTGGGGTGTCCCCGTCGATGAGTGTGAACTCAGGTTCAGGAACGAGGAGGTAAGACAACTGCTGTTTTAGACGGCAGGACCCGCTAGGGGTATACCGATTGTGCGGTAGGCCCAAAGGGGTTTTTGAATCTGTATCTGCCCCCTCTGTCGGAGGGAAGGAGCGAAGGCGCACCGCTCGATCGAACGCTCTTTAGTCAGACCGTTTGATTCTGTTAGTCAGGCAGGGCGCTCTGGTGTAAAATAAGCCCTAGCCGGACACCGGTGTCTTGTCTAGACTAGCGTTCTAGGGTGTATATTTTGTTCGCTAGGTCGGAGGGACCGGGAGACTAAGCGGCGTCTGTGTAAATTCGGTTCGCTAGTTCTCATCCTATCTGGGCTAAGTGGGAAGGCGTGTAAATTTGGAACCCACTAGACTTTTGATAGTACGACTAAGAGGCGTCTGTGTAAATTCGGTCCTCTAGCTCGTTGTATAGTGCGACTAAGAGGCGTCTGTGTAAATTCGGTCCTCTAGCTCGCTATATATGTGGTGATTGGGCAGTGTGGCTAACCAAAACGTATGTAGATTGTTTTTAGGTAGTCCATTCAAGGTACTGGCCAATAGTTTAGTTGGGAATTGTAAATGTGTTAACGATTGTTTTAGTAAAGTGTATATCTTGTTAGATAGCGCGAGCTCAGCCGTCTAGCGAGAGTGTTAATAGTGTGTTGCTGTATCATAGTGCACGGTACCATAACCCTGTATATTTACTGACATTGCATAATAAGTACTAATCATTGTCGTCCATTGCATGTTTAACACCATAACCACTAATAATTGTATTGTGACCTTAACTTGTGCTTTGACCTATGCTAACCGTACTGTAACCGCTATTTGTAAAAGACGATGTTACTGGGGTGTGTTATAGACGGGTAATTCGTATATAGAGAATTATAGCGTGGGTGACTGTATAGTTACGCCAAAGGGCATAATATTGATTATATAGTGACTGGTGTAGCAGCTGTGTGTGTACGGGAATTCCCTGAGTGTTTATTGTGTTATTGTGTACGTTTCACTTGGTAACCGTACCACGTGGTGCTGTTGCCAAAGGAAACGGGTGTGACTGTTGAATAGTACGCGTGTATAGTAATCGTTGTCGACGACGTTCCAGTGTTAAAAATGGGTGCGTCGCAGTCAACGATTCCGGATCCCTTAGGATGTATGGTTAAGAATTTTAAAAAGGGATTTAAAACCTGTGATTTTGGGGTTAAGATGTCTTCTGTGCGTTTAGTTACTTTGTGCACTAGGGAGTGGCCTACTTTGGTTGCGGCATGGCCGCCACGTGGCAGTTTGGATCTAACTCTGGTACAGCGCTTACACGTGGCTGTATCAGGTAGGCCTGAACTTTACGGCCAGTTTCCTTATATTGACTGTTGGAGACAGGCCGTAAATGACTCGCCAAAATGGCTCCAGACATGCCACGAGGAGCAGTGTCGCCTCATGGTAGCTAGGACTTGTTCGTCCACTAGGACTGGTGTTAGGCCCATTTTGGACACGCCCCCTGAGTCCGAGATCCCTTTGCCGCCCCCTTACTTTCCGTTAAGAGGAAGTGACGCAAACGCAGGAAGTCCTGCACCCCTCCCCTCATTACCCTCATCCACTTCCGCTTCCTCCTCCAGTACAGGATCCACCCCCCCTCGTACTAAATCTCCCCTTCCGGAACCAGAACCCACCCCCATTAGAAACGAATATCCTGATTTGGCGCCACTTCAGACTTCCGGTCAAGCTTCATCTAGCTCGGCTCGAAGTGTTCTATTTACGACCTTTTCCCAAAACCAACCTCCCACATCCCCATACCCTATCTCTCCCCGACCGGAAACCATGACTGACGCTTCCCTACGTAGCCCCATCCAAACCCGACAGTTGACTGGTGCCCAACAATTAAAGCATTATCAGATGCCTCTTCGCCTAAATCCCGGGTCAGCTTATATCGATGCCGCAGGTCAAATGGCACACGCTGACCCAGTCTTCGTATATGTCCCATTTACCACTACCGACCTTTTAAACTGGAAGACCCATAATTCCTCGTATACTGAGAAACCACAAGCCATGACTGATCTGTTCACCTCAATAGTACAGACGCATAATCCGACATGGGCTGATTGCCAGCAGTTACTAATGACTTTATTTAACAATGAGGAAAGGACAAGAATAAATCAAGCAGCCATTAAAGCATTAGAAGATAGAGCCCGTGCTTTGAACCAAGCTAATCCAGCAGCATGGGCCGCAACACACTATCCCAATACCGATCCCGATTGGAACGTAAATGGTGCTGATATGGTTCAACTCAGAGCCTATAGAGACGCTATAATTGCTGGCATGAAAGCAGGAGGAAAGAAAGCCATTAACATGTCGAAGACAGTTGAGGTGATTCAGAAAAGCGATGAAGCGCCCAGTGTCTTTTATGACCGATTATTGGAGGCATACCGCTTGTATACCCCCTTTAATCCGGAAGACGCAGACAATTCCCGAATGGTTAACTCCGCCTTTGTCAGCCAAGCATACGGAGATATTAAGCGCAAGCTACAAAAGTTAGAAGGGTTTGCAGGTATGTCCATCACCCAACTAATGGAGGTAGCAAATAAGGTCTATATGAATAGGGATACAGAAAGTAAGAAAGAGGAGGAGCGCAAGATGCGTAAAAAGGCTGATATGCTAGCGGTAGCGATCGCAGGCGTAGATAGACGGGGCCCAGATAGAGGCGATAGTAAGTGGAATGAGGAACCTCTAAGTAGAAATCAGTGCGCTTACTGTAGGGAAGAAGGGCATTGGAGAAATGAGTGTCCGCGAAGAGAACAGTCTGAGAAAGACAGACCTAGGACAGGTTATGGAAATTTTAGAGGCAGAGCGAGAGGTAGAGGAGGCCCCGGAGGGAGTAATGGTTATAGAGGGAGTAATGGGAACAGAGGAAGTGTTAGGGAAGATAGATATATTCCAGCAGCGCAAAGGTCCCGCGATAGAGAAGGTAGGGACTTCGTAGGATTGGCTGACACGGTCATGGAGGACTATTGATACCGACCGGGCTCCATCCCCCTTGGTCGAGCGGAGCCTGTGGTCGATGTATCAATAGGGGGGAAAAGGAGTGCGTTCATGATCGACACTGGTGCCGAACATTCAGTGGTGACTAATCTAGTTGCTCCTCCATCTGGAAGGACTATTACTGTGATAGGAGCAACTGGAAGAAGTGCTGAAAAACCGGTTCTTAAAAGTCGACTCTGTACATTGGGAGGCCACGTAGTAAAACACCAATTCCTTTATATGCCTGAATGTCCAGTCCAATTGCTGGGACGTGATATGCTATCAAAATTACAAGCGCAGATTACGTTCCTACCAAATGGAACAACATCTTTAAAGTTTAATGGACCTTCAGGTATTATGACTTTATCCGTACCAAAGGAAGAAGAGTGGCGACTTTATACAGTGTTGACTAGCCAAAACCCTAGGAGTGATGAGACATTGTTTAACATACCAGGAGTTTGGGCAGAGAATAACCCACCAGGACTGGCCCGCAATATTCCACCTATAAAAATTGAACTGAAACTTGGGGTTTATCCAGTAAGCCTAAGACAATACCACATCCCACAGAAGGCTAAGAAGAACATCCAATCCTATCTGGATAAGTTCATACGGTATGGTATCCTAAAATTCTGTACTTCCCCCTGGAACACCCCATTGCTGCCTGTTCAAAAGCCCGGTACAGATGAGTATCGACCTGTGCAGGACTTAAGAGCAGTCAATGATGCGGTTGTTAGCATACATCCAGTTGTACCCAATCCATATAACCTGCTTGCTTTAATTCCGGGCGGGGCTACTTACTTCACAGTCTTAGACCTCAAAGATGCTTTCTTTTGCCTCCGAATTGCCCCAGAAAGTCAATGTATTTTCGCTTTCCAATGGGAGAACGCTGTAACAGGCTCAAAACGCCAAATGACTTGGACAAGACTGCCCCAAGGGTTTAAAAATTCACCTACCCTATTTGGTTCAGCCCTAAGTCAAGATTTATTGGATTTCAAGTCTATCCCAGGAGAATGTGTATTGTTACAATATGTAGATGACTTGTTGATAGCAGCAGTTACAAAAGAAAAATGTCAGCAAGCAACGCACGATCTACTACATATTCTCTGGAAGGCAGGATACAAGGTGTCTAGAAAGAAGGCTCAGTTGTGTTTGCCAACTGTCAAGTATCTGGGATTCCATATCTCTGAAGGTCAAAGGATTATGGGGCCAGAGAGAAAAGAAGCTGTCTGCCAAATACCAATACCCAAGAATAGAAGACAAGTGCGAGAATTCTTGGGGGCAGCGGGCTTCTGTAGGATATGGATTCCCAGCTATGCGATACTAGCAAAACCTCTGTACGCAGCCATCAAAGGTACAGAGCACGACCCCTTCTTATGGACCCAAGAACAGCAAACGGCATTTGAAGATGTGAAGAAGGCTTTGATGAGTGCCCCAGCATTAGGTCTACCTGATCACACACGACCATTCTACTTATATGTACACGAGCAAAGAAGAATGGCTGTGGGAGTATTGACACAGTACTTGGGATCATGGCAAAGACCTGTTGCCTACATGTCTAAGCAATTGGATGCAGTGGCCAGCGGACAGGGCCGGTGCAAGGATTTTTGCCGCCCTAGGCAAAAACAATTTTGCCGCCCCCCCCCCATATGTCCTGCCCACCATGTGACATCACAATGCCCCGCCCATATGCTCTGCCATATGGGCCAACGCCAGTCTTCACAAAGTGTCTTTTATCTGAAAAGACAGTGTGTTTACATTAAAAAGCCTACAGGCACAGGCTATAGACACCAGAACCACTACATTATGCTGTAGTGCTTCTGGTGACTATAGTATCCATTTAATGTGAGGTAAATTAGAGATTAGTGCCACTAATAATATATTGGATTGCCTACTTACCACCAGATGAGGACAAGAGGCTGATGATGGGCTCAGTCTGGCTCCACAGGTCTGGTGTAGAAGAGGCTCTCTGGAGACTGTTTTTAACAGTGCTCACAACAATTAACGAACAGGAAGCAGCTCCATTTTTTTAGGGCCCCTTACACAGCTCAAGGTCTGGGCCCCCAGGGGGCATACGCCTACAATTCCCACCCATAAATCCACCTACATGGCCCATCCATGAGTTGGGGATGTTTTATGTGTGCAATTTGTGTAAGGGATGTAGTGTGTTTATAGGGGATGTAGTGTGTGTTTGCGTGTAAGGAATGCATTGTATGTTTCTGTGTGTGTGTGTGTGTGTGTGTGTGTGTGTGTGTGTGTAAAGGGTGCAAGGTTTGTTTCTGTGTATGTAATTGAATGCAGTGTGTGTCTGTAAGGGGTGCATTAATTATGTAAGAGAACGTAAGGGATGAATTGTGTGTTTTGGGTGTGTCTGTGTGTGAGTAGGAATGCATTGTATGTTTCTGTGTGTGTGGGGGGGGGGATGCATTGTGTATGTGTGTAGTGTAAAAGAGAGGGTTTGTGGGGTAGGATAGGGACTGAGATGGGAACAGCTTTCTTTTAAAAAAAAAAAATCATAGTGCTCTCCCCTCAATTATTGATTTCCCCTTCCCTTCTGTCCCTCCGTGTTCTCCCCTTCTGTCACTTAGTGCTCTCCCTTGGCCCCCTGTCCCTCTGCAGTCCCCCTTGGTGGTCTTCTCACTCCCCCCTCCCCCCTTAGTGGTCCTCCCTCTCCCAAACCCCTTAGTGGTCCTCCCTCTCCCAAACCCCTTAGTAGACCTTCCCCTACTCCCCCCCACACCCTTAGTGGTAATCACCCTCCTCCCCTCTCCTTAGTAGTCCTCCCTCCTTACCCCCCTTTGGTGGTCCTTCCCCCCCCTTAGTAGTCCTTATCACCCCCTCCCCTAGTGGTCCTTATCCCCCCCCAACCTCCCATAGTGGTCCTTATCCCCCTCCCCTAGTGGTCCTTATCCCCCCTCCCCTAGTGGTCCTTATCCCCCCTCCCTCCCATAGTGGTCCTTACCCCCCCCCTCCCTCCCATAGTGGTCCTTATCCCCCCTCCCTCCCATAGTGGTCCTTATCCCCCCTCCCTCCCATAGTGGTCCTTATCCCCCCCTCCCTCCCATAGTGCGCCTTATCCCCCCCTCCCTCCCATAGTGCGCCTTATCCCCCCCCCCTCCCATAGTGGTCCTTATCCCCCCCCCCTTAGTGGTCCTTATACCCCCCCCCCCTTAGTGGTCCTTATACCCCCCCCTCCCTTAGTGGTCCTTATACACCCCCCCCCTCCGTGGTCCTTAACCCCCCCCCCTCCGTGGTCCTTAACCCCCCCCCCTCCGTGGTCCTTAACCCCCCCCCCTCCGTGGTCCTTAACCCCCCCCCCCTCCGTGGTCCTTAACCCCCCCCCCCCCCCCCCTCCGTGGTCCTTAACCCCCCCCCCCCCGGTCCTTACCCTCCCCAAAAGCCCATGTAGCGTGGCCGGGCGGCGCGGAACGCGGGACAGGAACCTTTGTTTCCTGTACCCGGCCGCCGGCGGAATGACAGGAAATGCTCACTGAGTGGGCATTTCCTGTCATTCCGCCGGCGGCCGGGTACAGGAAACAAAGGTTCCTGTCCCGCGTTCCGCGCTGCCCGGCCATGCTACATGGAGAGACCGGCAGGAGGGAGCGCTCTGCGCTTCCCTCCTGCCGGTCACAAACCCAGCCGCCCTCCATGCAGCAGTGCTGCGCCGCCTGGGGCTTGCTAAAGCGCTCAGGCGGTGCAGCATGAGGAGGCGCAGCGGGGACAGGGATCCGGCGCCCCCTGGTAAGTGGCGCCCTAGGCGGCTGCCTAGGTCGCCTTACAGGTGGCGCCGGCCCTGCCAGCGGACTTCCACCTTGTCTAAGAGCCGTAGCTGCAGCCGCCCTGCTAGTAGCTGAAGCCGATAAACTCACTCTGGGTCAAGAACTTTATGTACGAGTTCCACATGCAGTACAGACGTTGTTGGATTACAAAGGAAATCATTGGTTTAGTAACAGCCGTATGACCAAGTATCAAGCAATGTTGTGTGAAAACCCAAGAGTGCATTTAGAGACTGTAAACACCTTAAATCCAGCTACCCTTTTGCCACAACCTACTGAAAGTCAACATGATTGTTTGGAAGTAATGGATGAAGTATTCTCAAGTAGACCAGATCTTCGTGATTTTCCCATCCAGAACCCCGATGTTCAATATTATACCGACGGCAGTAGTTATGTGAAAGAAGGGATCCGCTATGCAGGATATGCAGTAACAACAATAGACAAGGTGATAGAAGCCCGGCCACTGGCGAAAGGAACATCAGCACAAAAGGCAGAATTAATAGCACTAACACGAGCGTTACAATTGGCTGAAGGTTTAAGAGTAAATATCTATACGGACTCTAAGTATGCGTTTTTAACCACTCATGCCCACGGAGCTCTGTATAAAGAAAGAGGACTACTGAATTCAGAAGGCAAAGAAATCAAGTACGCAGCTGAAATCCTACAACTATTGGAAGCAGTGTGGGAGCCGAAAGAAGTCGGTATTATACATTGTCGAGCGCATCTGAGAGGAGATGGTGATGTAACTAAGGGAAATCGGATGGCAGATAGTGCAGCTAAGCGTGCTGCTGAATCAGGAAGACAGGAGTATGTGGGGCATATAGCTGCTCTAATACCAACCCCACTGTCTCAATGGACTCCAGTTTATACAACTCAAGAAGAGGAGTGGTTAAAGACTGAACCGGGAAAGTATTTGGAGAACAAGTGGTATCAGCAAGAAGATGGAAGAATAGTTATACCAGCATCGCTAGCGGTAGAAATTGTCCAAAATTATCACAACGGGACACATTCTGGGAGAGACAGTACTGAAGAATCTCTTAGAAAACATTTCTACATACCAAGATTGTCCAACTTGACTCAGGCCATTGTACGCAGATGTGTAACGTGTGCTAAGAATAATGCAAGACAAGGACCAGTAAAGCCACCAGGAGTCCAGTTTATGGGGGGACTCCCCATGTCCGATCTACAAATAGACTTTACAGTGATGCCTAAATCGGGTGGACATCGTTACCTGCTGGTAATTGTGTGCACCTATTCAGGCTGGGTAGAAGCATGTCCTACTCGTACAGAGAAAGCAGGAGAAGTTGTGAGATTCCTGCTACGAGAAATAATACCCCGATATGGACTACCCTGTTCTATAGGATCGGACAATGGTCCAGCTTTTGTTCACCAGTGCCTACAACAACTGACTCATATGCTTGGTATAAAGTGGAGGCTTCATACTGCATATAGACCCCAGAGTTCTGGTAAGGTAGAGAGAATGAATAGAACTATTAAGAACCAGTTGGCTAAAATGTGTCAGGAAACCCAACTTAAGTGGAACGTTCTCTTACCTATAGCTCTATTGCGAATCCGCAGTACCCCTACCAGAAGGATGGGCCTCTCTCCTTTTGAAATTATGTATGGGCGACCACCTCCCGTACTTGGTAACTTAAGGGGGGATTTGAGTCAGTTGGGAGAAGGAATTACCCGGCAGCAGGTTGTAGAGTTGGGTAAGACTATGGAGGAGGTACAGAAATGGGTACAAGATAGATTACCTGTGAATATTTATCCCCCTGTTCATAGTTATCATCCAGGAGATCAAGTGTGGATTAAAGAGTGGAATAATGTACCGTTAGGGCCCAAGTGGAGAGGTCCTTATGTTGTTCTTTTGTCTACCCCTATAGCGATAAAAGTAGCAGAAGTGACTCCGTGGATACATCACTCCAGGGTTAAACCAGCAGCAGTCGATTCTTGGCAAGTTACAGCAGATCCAGAGAATCCCTGCAAGATCCGGTTGAAACGCACTACTCAGTCGGAGTAACGAGGAATTATTGTGGATTACAAATTTTATTGTTACAGGTGTAAGTGAGAAGGCCATAATAAAGCCTGTCCTCTTACCATCACATAGTGTATAAGCCAGGAAAGTCCCGAAGGGACACCTGTGAAGACGAGCAGAACTCCATTCCCTGCAGCCCTCACATCCTGGAAGCTGAGGTTCCATCGCACGGACGAAGACTGAGGATGACGGCGAAAGATGGGCTTTTGATTGTGTTTATTTACATGTGTTTTTATATTCAGGAAGGTAGAGGTACCGACACTCCTAGCTGTGAGGTATGCATTAAGACTACGAGAACAGGTAACCATATTTCCCAAACCCTAATTTGGCATTCACAATACGAATGTAAAGGAGATGTATCAAGATGTAGATACTTAAATATAGACTATAGTGTATGCCATTTAGGAGTAGGAGAACCTAAGTGCTTCAGTCCGGAGTATCAGCCTCGTACAATTTGGTTGACTCTCAGGAATGGAGATCCTCAGGGGACCCTAATTAATAAGACGGTGTTAGAATCCGTATATTCTTCGGGTGTTCTGCTATTTGATGCATGTAAGGCGATATCAAGTGGTAGAAAGCCGTGGAATGTATGTGGGGATCTTAGATGGGAGAGGACGTATGGATCTAACGATAAATATATTTGTCCCAGTAGTAAAAATAAATATGTGAGTCCTAGATGCCCAAATAAAGACTATAACTTTTGCCCATATTGGTCTTGTGTGGGGTGGGCGACTTGGGGACAGACAGTAGATAAAGACATGATAGTGACTAAGTTGCCGACTAGCCCATATTGTAAGTCTATGGAATGCAACCCAGTCCATATACTTATTAATAACCCCGACAAGTTCCTAGATAAGTATGGCAATTTATTTGGGTTTCAGATATACGGGACGGGTTTAGATCCTGGGACATTATTGTTTATAGGGATAGAGACTGATACGGTATCCTCCCAGACTCATCAAGTATACCACTCCTTTTATGAAGAGATGAGTATAGATAATAAGATCCCCCATAGCGCTAAGAACCTGTTCATTGACCTAGCTGAAAGTATTGCCGGTAGTCTTAATGTTACCAACTGCTATGTGTGTGGAGGTACTAACATGGGAGACCAATGGCCTTGGGAAGAAAAGGAGGTAATGTCCGGTTCTGAGGCAGTTGACCAACTAATATCTGCACCAGCCGATTATCATTTGAGTGTTAGAGGTAAATCTGAGTGGAGATTAAAGACCTCCATCATAGGTTATGTTTGCATAGCAAGGAAAGGAATAATGTATAATACTTCTGTAGGAGAATTAACTTGTCTAGGGCAAAAAGCTTATGATGATGATACAAAGAATACAACTTGGTGGTCGGCTTCAAATGTCTCAGAACCATCAAACCCGTTTGCTAGATACGCCAATTTAAAGGACGTGTGGTTTGATCTATCCATCACATCTACCTGGAGAGCCCCAGCAAATTTGTACTGGATCTGTGGTAAGAAAGCCTATTCGGAGCTGCCACAGGACTGGGAAGGGGCATGTGTGTTGGGTATGCTCAAACCATCCTTCTTCTTGTTACCGATTGAAACAGGTGAGACTTTAGGTGTTAAAGTGTATGATGTGAATCATAGGAAGAAAAGGGGGCCCTTAGAGATAGGTACCTGGGAAGATAATGAATGGCCTCCCCAGCGTATCATAGATTATTATGGGCCAGCCACGTGGGCTGAGGATGGTACCTTTGGTTATAGAACCCCTATGCTCAACCGTATTATAAGATTACAGGCGGTGGTTGAGATTATCACAAATGAGACATCACAAGCGCTCAATCTTCTAGTGAAACATAATACCAGGATGAGGACAGCAGTATACCAGAATAGATTAGCCTTGGATTACCTTTTGGCAGTAGAGGGAGGTGTATGTGGGAAGTTTAACCTAAGCAATTGCTGTCTTCAAATAGATGATGAAGGGCAAGCAATAGCTGAGCTTACTAGCCATATGGTTAAACTAGCGCATGTGCCTACTCAGGTATGGAAAGGGTACAATCCAAGTAGTTGGTTTGGTAGCTGGTATGAGTGGTTTGGAGGGCTTAAGGCAGTGGTAGGTGGAGTCCTACTGATTTTACTGTTGTGTCTACTCCTGCCGTGTCTTATACCCTTAGTAGTTAGGTCTGTGCAAAGTCTGATAGGAAGTATAGTAGAGAGGAAGGCTGCTGCACAGATAATGGCGATATATAAGTATAAGGCTCTAGATCAGGGAGAACCAATGCAAGAAGATGAATGTTGAAGATTCACATCATAAGATAAGTCTGGTCTGGTTCAAGGTAACTTGCGGTGTAAGCAAAACTAAGGTTATGTGATGCCTCAAGTAATTGTAAAATATCAAGAGGCATCAAAGGGGGGAATGTGGTGGAATCTCGGTAAAAATAAATTTAGTAGGCCGAGATTACCACGTGGCATGTGTACGTGCATATGCTGACGTATCGATCAGTTGGTTGCACGAGGCAAGATACGATCAGTAGTGTACGGAGCATGTGCAAGAATACAGGATATAGTATTCCCCCTCCTCCATTGTGCTGGACAAGCCATGCGGTCAAACAGGAAGTTAATTCTTATTTGTATTGATTGGTTAAGAGAATGTGCGGGTGGAGCTTAATATGGGAGGAGTTATATGCCTATATAAGGAGCCTGCACTATTGTCCGGGGCTCAGAATTTGCTGTATTTTGGTGACGCTAGTCCCTCTGAGTCCCGATCGGTGATCCAATAAAGAATCTCTTCCTTCCTGAAGAAACCTGTGTCCATCTCTCTGTGCTTGGCTTCCGTCAGTTTCTCCGGTATCAATATATCAACAACCGTGTCTATTATTGTCGGATTATATGTCTGCACATAAAAAGAAGCTGAATCACCTGAACTGTATAACCAAAATATACAGTGTAACTCCTAGGTAGTTACAGAATAACATTAAAACATGCAACTAGGAAATCAGTAAAACACAACACCCAGCTCAGCTGTAGGTAAAAATAATATGTGACATACAATTTGAATGGACTTTGAATTTGTAAAAATACAACAACAATAAACAATATCTAAGATATACAGGTTCCAGGGAAAATGTCCGTGTGGCTCCAGTGAGGGGCCCCTTCACTGGAGCAATGCCAAGTAAATAATAGAAATACAATATCCCTGAATGAGACGAAATTCTATAAAAAATAAAAGTGAATGCATGCAATCATCAACATGGGGGTGGGGGGGGATTGGAGCTCTAAAACTCTCCCGGCTAATATGGCAGCGCTAGGGGTATACTGAGTACGTTACCAAGCCTGAAAAAGCTCTGTGAGTAACCCAGAGGGACTTACCCAGTTCGCCGCGCCAAAAGCTGGGTAGGGGAGCGCGCCGATCCACCCGCCCGATGTTAAAAAAAAAATGTTGTAGGTTTTCGGCAAAGAGTCAGGGACGGTGCCGTAATCAAGGTCACAATAATAAGTGCTGGAACCTTAAGAGTGATGAATTAAGAAGTCTACGCATTTAGTCTTGCTAAAAGACTTTATCAAGACTATAATCCTTCAAGTTTCTAATCGGTATATATACACCGATACTCAGGCATGACCATAGGGTTAACCCATGACCTCATCTTAAATGAAAAGTGACAACATACAATTATATAAGTACACATCACTAATGATGATAGTAATAAACACTTGAACTGATACTAGTAATCTGATAAGAGCCACCCCTATCCATATCTATTAGGGACCAAAAAAGGGTCACTTCAAACGTATAAAGCACCATTTGGAATTACATAAAAAATTATGAATAACAAATAATACATAAAGAGAAAAGGGTTACTAAGTAATCTGTTCAAAATCTTCATTCATCTCATATGGGTTAAGGGTATTTAATCTGAAGATCCACTTAGTTTCTGCCGTGATGAGGGCTTTTCCCCTATTTAAAATATAATTTTATTAAAGGACACGGAGGAGAATATTATGCTTATCTCCTTCTTTATTATACCTCAGCAGCAAAGAGAAGGTATAAGACATTCATAGAAAAAAACTAGAAACAAGTACTCAAAGGGTTAACATAGCATCATAACCTTTAACCAATGGGAACAGTCCACATATCAATAACCACCCATGTGACCTTAACTCTCCCTCTTTCTTTGGTCATGCCAAAGCTTAACCAACTATTAAACTTGAGTAGAACAAAACTGGAACAACATATCCGGTAGTCGTTGTGTCGAATTCCTTCATATGAACGGATCTGGTGAACTTATCCGCGGAAACTGTGAGGATAACTGGTCATCCAAGACGTCGACTGTTGCGCATCAAGCTGAAATGGGATAGAGAAAGGAAATGGTAAAATGTGGTCTAGAGACTATTTGTCACGGTTATACTGGATAATTCGCACTATACGTGTTATTGTCTACAGACTAAATTACATGCCGTAGTTGCCACTGTATGCAATACATTAACGTCATACCTAACCGAATTGAATCTAGACAAAATCCACCGATGACTCTCAATTCTTTTTTTTTTTAATTCTTTATTTTTGTCGTGCATGCATCACCAACAGTTACTCCAAGCTACACCAGCTTCTGAGTACAATTTACAGTATTCGACAGAATCACAGGTGAACACAGCACAAATTTTAGATTATAACAAAGAACGGGACAATAAAGAAAACGACACCGTCAGTTAATGTTGAGTTGGAGAGCATGTAGCGTTCCATACATGGACAGGACCAAAGTCAGTTGTGACAAGTAGAGGCAGTCTCACCTCCGATGTTACCCACTTACACAAGAAGAGGCACACTGACCCTGGGATAGGCCCGGAAATTGTCAAGGAAAACATCGATACAGTACAGCCATTGTACCCACCCATACAATATACATGTACATTGTCATCACATGCCTATCTCCGGCCAATGCCCAAGGTGACCGCTGCTGAAAGTGAGGTAGTGTAGAGTGCGACTGGCGCGGCAGTTAGGCCGAGTTACCAGTCTCCATCAATGCCCAACTTACTCATTGACTACATTGCTCGTCCAACCGTGTCTCCGGGTCTGATGGAGGTGTACAAAAAACTCCACCTCCCATGGAGAATCCAGAGGGAGGGGTGCAATAGTGATTTATAAGAAACAAGAAAGATAAGAAAAATTAACAAAAAGAAAAAGACGAGACTAAGAAAGGTGGAAAAATAGAGTAAGGCGAGAGAGAAAAAGGAGAAGTAGAGCAGCTGTCTAAAAAATAGAAAGCAGATTAGATGTGGGGAGAGGAAGGGGAAGGAAAAGAGGGGGAGGGAAGAGGGGGGCTTCCTACGTGAGGCCCTACCTTCTTTCACAAGATAAAGTGCCATCAAGCTCTTCCCGAGCCCAGTAGACTACTGTCCCATGGCTCCCAAATCTTTTGAAACAAATCTATTGTCCCTCGCACTCTTGCAGTCAAGTCGTCCATGATTCTACACTCTCTAATCCTAGACGTCACTCCGGAAAAAATGGGGCCTTCTGGGGATAGCCACGCGATCGCTATGGCCCGGCGTGCGCTCAGGGTTATCTTGTGCACTAATTTTTGTTCCCTCCTGGTCCAGCCCTCTAGAGACCTATTCAGCAGGTACACCCAAGGGTCCATATGCAGGGGTCTGTTGAACGTCTGCCTCAGGAGGTCCTCTACCGACCTCCAGAAGCCGGTGAGTTTTGGGCATTCCCACCACATATGGATATAAGTGCCCCGGGAACCGCAACCCCGCCAGCAGCCATCGTTGTCCAACTTGTGCATGCGATACAGTTTGACAGGCGTGGTATACCACCGAAGCATAGTTTTCCATGCCTGCTCTTGGAGAGTGACACAAATCGAGACAGTGGTATTCGCCTCCCATATCTCCCTCCACTCCAAACCCTCCAAGACTTCGCCTAGGTCTGTTTCCCATTGATCAGTGTAATTTAGGTTACCCCATTCACTGGTTTCTGCGCTTAAGTGTGCGTACAGAAGCGTAATCATACCCTTGGGGGTGGTCCCGTTGGAGCAAAGCCTTTCATAAAAGGTCAATGGACCCAAAGCAGCCGTCTTAATGTGGGGTTTGTTAGCGAAGTCGCGAATCTGGACGTAGCGGAAAAAATCCGTAGGGGTGAAATGGGCACTTTGTTGTAGCTCAGTAAATTGGACCACGACTCTCAATTCTAAGACTTACCGGGGTGGGAATTAAATTCTTTTCTTTTAGCTGGTAGCAAATGAGATACTTACCGGGTGGGCTAATATTCGCCTCCGTGTCCTTTATAAAATCATGACTTTACGTCATCTAATTAGTAAAATCTGGTAATTTTAGTAAAGGACACGGAGGTTCATATTATGCTAGTTTAAAGCTGTGCAATAACTGTCGATGATACATGGTCTGTAGGATGAAAATAATATTCCTTGAAGGTGGATTTGCGGGACCAGTCTGCCGTTCTCAAAAGGTCTTCTAATCTGCATCCCAAAGTAAATGCCTTAGACGCCATGGCTCCTCTAGTGGAGTGTGCCCCATATATGGAGGTATCTATATTCACAGAGGTCATTATCCATCTCACCCATCGGGCTATTGTTACCGTAGATACTGGTTGGTGTGGCGTGTTAATGGCCAGAAACAATTCATGATGTCTAGGGTTTCGAAATGCCTGTGTCCGTTTCTCGTATTCTTTGAGACAAGCCACTGGACATATTTTTGCATTGTGAGGGAATGCTGAGTATGACACTGATGAGATCATTGATTTAGTACGTCTGGATATGTTGAATGTCACTCCCGTTGGGGTAAATGAGTGTGCATCAACATCCAATGCTCGGACATCTGAAACTCTTTTGCATGATATCAGGCAGAAGAGCATGGCCAATTTCACTGATAGTTGTTTAAGTGTGAGATTTGAGTTATGTGGCCATTTTTCTAATTAGTAAAATCTGGTAATTTTAGTAAAGGACACGGAGGTTCATATTATGCTAGTTTAAAGCTGTGCAATAACTGTCGATGATACATGGTCTGTAGGATGAAAATAATATTCCTTGAAGGTGGATTTGCGGGACCAGTCTGCCGTTCTCAAAAGGTCTTCTAATCTGCATCCCAAAGTAAATGCCTTAGACGCCATGGCTCCTCTAGTGGAGTGTGCCCCATATATGGAGGTATCTATATTAACAGAGGTCATTATCCATCTCACCCATCGGGCTATTGTTACCGTAGATACTGGTTGGTGTGGCGTGTTAATGGCCAGAAACAATTCATGATGTCTAGGGTTTCGAAATGCCTGTGTCCGTTTCTCGTATTCTTTGAGACAAGCCACTGGACATATTTTTGCATTGTGAGGGAATGCTGAGTATGACACTGATGAGATCATTGATTTAGTACGTCTGGATATGTTGAATGTCACTCCCGTTGGGGTAAATGAGTGTGCATCAACATCCAATGCTCGGACATCTGAAACTCTTTTGCATGATATCAGGCAGAAGAGCATGGCCAATTTCACTGATAGTTGTTTAAGTGTGAGATTTGAGTTATGTGGCCATTTTTCTAATTAGGTTAAGACTAGGTTCACGTCCCATACTGATGTATATCAAGGTTGTGGTGGTCTTGCAAATCTAGCACCACGTAAGAGTCTGCAAACGAGGAGGTGTTTACCTGCTGGGGATCCTTCTATACCCTTGTGTCCAGCGGAGATCGCTGATCTGTAGACATTAATAGTCCAGTACGCTAGACCCTGGTCGTATAGAAGTGTAAGAAAGCGTAACAGGTAGTTCACAGGGGCACATACGGGATCCACTTGTTGTTCCATGCACCAACCATGAGTTACAAGCTCGACTGTAGGATCTCCTTGTTCCTGGAGCCCAGGCTCCCACCAGTAGTTTGAGAGTTGATTGTGGAACGTCTGGCACGACCCAGGGTCCCCGGAAAGGAGCCACGCTATCAACTTGAGTTGGCCCTGCATTATCAGTGGATGTGGGTTCCCTTCGGGGTCTGAAAGGAGATGTGGATTCTCGGGAAGCAGTCTGGGAAGGTCTATAGACATCTCCATGAGTGAAGGGAACCAAGGCTGCGCTCTCCAGAATGGCGTTATGAGAACCAGGGATGTCCGTGAACGGTTAAGGTGTACCAAGGTCCGGGCCAGCAGAGCGAAAGGGGGGAATGCGTACAGTGTTCGGCCATGGTTGTAGAAATGCGTCCGTAGCTAAAGCCTCTGGACCTGGTCTCCAGCTGAAGAACTCTGGGAGTTGCGTATTCAATCGAGACGCAAACAGGCCTATGTATGTCGGGCCCCAAAGCGTTTGTAGCAGTAGGAACGCTCCGCGGTCCAGGCACCAGTCGCTGGCATCCCGCAGGTGTCTGGAGTTCCAATCCGCTACGGTATTCGAGAGCCCCGGGATGTATTCGGCTCGTACTGATATGTTGCGCTCCAAGCAATTCTGTTGCTAAATCTGCCAATATTTTGGACCTGGTGCTGCCGAGGCGGTTGATGTATCGTACCGCCGATATGTTGTCCATCCTCAAGATGATGGAGCAATGTGTTGTGGGACCTAAGATTCTTTTCAGAGCGAATGATCCTGCCATGAGTTCCAGGCTGTTGATGTGTAGTTCCCTTTCCGATTGGGACCATCTTCCGCCTGTGGAGGTATGACCACAACGCGCTCCCCAACCTCGTGTGCTGGCATCGGATTCTATTATGCAATATGGGGCGGTGCCAAAGATTGCTCTTCCATTCCACGCTTCCATGTGGTGCAGCCACCAACTGAGTTCTTCCTTGGCTGTATGTTCGAGTGGAACGGAGTCTGAGTAGGAGTGACCTGAGTGTAGCTGAGCGGCTTTTAGTCTCTGTAGGGCCCTGTAATGCAGAGGTCCCGGGAAGATCGGTTGTATGGAGGCCGAGAGGAGTCCAATTATCCTGGCCAGTTGTCTCAAGGTGAGCGTTGGACGAGCCAACGTTCTGCAAATCTCCTTCTTGATGGTTTTGATCTTTGTGAGCGGTAAGCTTAGTGTCCCTTGGACTGCCTCTATATTGAATCCTAGCAATTCTATGGAATCCCAGGTTGTGTAGGAGAGATATCGCCCAAGATAGGTGTTGTTGAAGTAAGAGGGCATCCTGTGCCACGATCAACATATCGTCCAAATATATGATCATGCGAACTCCTCTGCTGCGCAGAAGTGCCACCACCGGTTTCAGCAGTTTTGTAAAGCACCATGGTGCTGATGATAGGCCAAATGGCAGGCACTGGAACCTCCATGTCCTTGTGTTCCATTGAAATCGGAGGAGGTGATGACACTCCTTCGCGATGGGGATGGTGAGATAGGCGTCTTGTAGGTCTAGTTTGACCATCTAATCCCCCAGCCTGAGAAGGTCTCGAAGGCAATGAATCCCTTCCATTTTGAAGTGGTGATATCGCACATATGCACTGAGTGGGTGTAGGTTGATCACCGGCCTTACTCCCCCGCCCTTTTTGGGAACCAGGAAAAGGTTGCTCAGGAAACCAGGGGCGTGAGGTGCGACTTGGTAGATCGCGCCTTTCTCCATTTGTGCTCTGATTTCCCTCGACACGAGTTCCCTGTCCTGTGGGGTAAACACCATCCTCTGTGGCACTGCGGATTGAATTGGGGTTTGCACAACCTCTATGTGGTACCCTAAAACTGTGCTGAGAATCCAGGCATCGGACGTGAGCCTGTGCCATGCCCTGATAAATTGGGATAGTCTGCCTCCCACATATGATGTACAAGAAGGGGGAAAAGGAAGAGCACTTACCATAAGGCCGTCGGCCGTACGTGGCACCCCTGTGTCCTCTGGGTTGCCATGCTCTGCCCCTGACTGGAAAGAAGGGTGAGGGGTTTCTGGACTCCGTCTGTGGGAACCTCGATGTAATAGGGCCTCGGTAGCCCCGGTAGGAGCCCCGTGATGGACGGCTGGACAGACGGCCCCGGTGTCTGCCAGCCCCCCCAAAACCTTTGGAGAGAACACTCTCTTTAAATTTTTTGCGCCTTGTCCAGAGCTGTAAATTTGCTCACATAAGTGCCCATCTCCTTCACAAACTTGTCTCCGAAAAGGAGGCCTTTTGCCTTTGGCCCAGGCTCAGATATGACCATATTTACCAGTTTCGAGTCAATCTTCATGAGGATCGCTTTACACCTCTCTGTACTTAACGCAGCGTTGGAGTTGCCGATGAGGCAAATAAAGCACTGAGCCCACTCTCGAATAGCCAAGAGGTCCACTGGTGTGCCATCGGAGAGTGCAGCTTCGACCATGTCGAAAATTTTTGCGCTGGGGCCCAAGGAGTCAAGCACCTTGTCCTGGCAGTGGCGCAGGGAGTAATCTAGCCCTTTCTTGGCTTCCAGTCAGCTTTTCCCAGGAACTGGGCAATTTTTGGGTCTACCTCCGGTGTGGCACAAGCCATATCGGGGACCGTCAGGCGTGGGCATTCCGCCCTACGTTTATTCCTGGTGGTTTTATCCAGGGGTTTTCTAATCCTGGCCGCTATGTATTGGGCTACATGGTCAGCTGGGAACCATTCGGTAGACCTAGGGTGTTGTAGGTCGTCCGGGTTAATTAGGGGTTCACCCTGCGGGTCTAGAATGGTGTAATTGTCCGCGGCCACCTTATCAGTGTTGGCTGGTTTTACTGCCAGGCTGCGATCTGGAGAAGAGTTCTCCGAGTCAATAGAGCCGATTTCTTCGGACTCGCTCAACACCTCCTCAGGGTTCGAATCAGAGTCGGATACATCTGTTAGGGCTTTTCCCCATTTCCATGGCCTCACCCTTTTTGCCCGACGCGTGGCTCGTTTGTGTGGGGGCCCCACGTCCTCACTAGTGACAGGGCGCAACCTGTCCGTCAGAATCTTTTTGGAGGTTTGCTTGCCCACATGGTGGGTCTTTTCTGTAGCCTTGCGGCCACTGTGGGATGCAGGTTTGTTATCTTGGGCCTTGGGGTGGACGCCGCTAGGGTTGTGGCTAGATGCCAAGATGGCGTTGCTGATGGATTGGGTCAGGTTATCTGACATTTCCCCCATCGCCGTGTAGATGGCCTGGGTGACCGATTTGGTCATTGTCGCATCTAGGATTGAATGCAACTCCTCTGAGTTCAGTTGCTCCACAGATGCCACATCCTCTCCCTGGGGGGAGATTGGACGTGTTGTAGGGGACACGCTGTGTTTGGTGCCCTTATTGGCAGCAGTAGGAGTGGAAACCTCCTGATCCTTGGGGGTCTGCATACTAACCAAAGCACCTGAATCAGGTCTACTAGCAATAAGCCTGGGACAATCAAATTATTACTAGTGGGAGCAAGTGGCAATCGGCTAGGCTGTGAATGAACCAGAATTATATATTTATATTTATCTGCCTGTACTATACCTATGTGGCAAGTTAGGATTGACATGTCAAGGCACAAGCAAAAAGGCTGTCAGCTTACCTGGTGGTCCCTCCGGAATGGCCGCAAGGGAGCACTGGTAAGCGGCAAGCCACAGCCTGCAACCAATCCGGTCGCGCCTGCCCCTCAGGGCGCAGGGGGCGCCTGGGAAAAGCGCAGCAAAATTCCTGTCAGCACAGGCAATGGTAATGGCCGCCGCGCTGTGTAGCCGCAACTGCGCATGCGCGAGCGGCACTTGTATGTGGAATACACGCGCCTGGGCAAACAGCCCCAGGGGGGGGGGCCCAGGGCAGGGGACCGGGTTGCCGGGAGGTAAGCGGGTAATAAACTACCCGAAGAGGTGAGGGAGGGAGAGGTTTGCCACCGGGGAGGGCGGGAAACAATGGGAAGAAAAAATTAAACACATATGATCACCATTTAAAACAAAACACATCGAGGGGCGTGGCCGGACATCGAGCGAGATGGACGCACATTAAGTGAGCTCCGCTACCACGGGCTCCACAACGCGGCTAAAACAAGCTTTTCACGGTGAATTCCCCGACCCGAAACGCTGGAACGATGTCCCAACACCGGACAAAGAAACACACGGAGGCAAAAGACAAATCAGCCTTCTTTGCGGCTAGAACGCCACAGGCCCAAGATGGCGCCGACCCAGATTATGATGCAGAGCGCGACTACACAGTGAGTAGACAAGAAGATTGCCCCCTGACCCAGAGTCTCCTACAAGTCATGCTTGATGCAGCAGTTACCAAAATGCAAACTACTGTCACAGAGGCCCTAAATGATATGAGGAAAGGCCTTAATGACTTGGAAGCACGGACCTCCCACCTTGAGGGCAATATGGACAGCCTCACAGGGGCACACAATGAAACTGACATACGCCTCAGCAAAATTGAGGAACAGCGTTATAGACAAGAGACCAAAACAGCTGCTGCAGAAGATATAGATATAGCGCCGCAAAACTACAGCCTACGCCGTAGAGTTCTTCCAAGCTTTACTGCCTGACATCCCAGCAGACATGTTCCTGCTGGATCGCATCCATAGACTCCGCAAGCCACAGCACCTGCCACCTACCACTCCGAGAGACGTCCTCATGAGACTCCACTACTATCACATAAAAGACCAAATACTACGGACACACCGTACCAAAAAGGACTTACCTACTCAATTCAAAGATATCCTCATGTTACGCCGCAGGCGAACCTTTAAGGACATAGCAGACACGCTGAGACATCATCATGTACCATATCGCTGGGGCTACCCGGCCAAGCTGCTTATCTCGAAGGGAGGGAAGCTCATCTCGGCATCTACACCAGCAGAAGGAATGGACCTCTTGCGACAATGGGTTATGCCCCGGAATATACAGCCGAACTCCAGGAACACCGGTAAACCCCTACCAGAAGAATGGCGCCCTCAAAAGACGAGACGCACATCCCCAAGAGACGAATGAGAATGCTCAGCGACATACAGCAAGTTATAAACAAGTTTACTCTGTTACTCACCTGTAATACACTGGGTTATAATGTGATGATAATGCACTGATAATTGCTTACTAATACCCATATAATATGCCCCTGAGATACTCCCTATTGAGACGGGAGCGGCATTAAATGCGAAATCCCACGGATCCTTGCCTAAAACCCTTCCCTACTTACATAGAGCGCATCCTACTTGCTACTGACCCCTAAGGTCATAGCCTCTACCGCTATAAAAAGGGCTCTCTACTGCCCATAGAGGAGTTGATCGCTCCGACCATTAAACATTAACTACAAATACGGGCGGGGCGCACCCGATTCATGTTGGGCCCTCAGCGACCTCCGCTCGCCCCGAACTGACCACATCACCCCCACTTAGGAAGTGCCATAGTTAAGGCACATACCTTTAAAATCATCATTGTAAGATACTTTCTTTGATTATTGCTTGATTGTTTAATTATCTTAATTTGTTTTACTGTGTTCTGAAAGTTATATTGTACACCTGGTTCCAACCACCAAACGCCACAACACGGCTACCCACTGACTGACCCACACGGACATCCAAGTCAGACGCACTGACAGGCCCACGAACTCAACAGGACTGTGACCGCCTCCCCTCCTACTACTACGACAAAGCATCCATACCATACAGTTAACAGATATTAGACACATACATAGCATACACCACTCACGGAAAATGAAGATAATTACCCACAACGTCTGTGGACTGAACTCGCCCAACAAGCGACATGCCCTCCTCAAAGAGCTCAATAACACGCAAACAGATATTGTCTGTTTGCAGGAGACTCACTTTAAACGTGACTCTAACCCCATTCTAGGACTCAAAAACTTCCCACACCAGTATCACGCTAAGTCTCCGACCAAAAGCAAAAGAGTGTCGATACTGCTGACCTAATCTCAATCGAATCCAACCCAAAGGGTAGATATATAATTTTAATATGCACCTTGAACAACTCCACATACACGATAGTGAACTCATACTCTCTATACGACAAGGTAGAGAAGCTCTAAACGGGCACCACAGTCATCTGCGGTGATTTTAACCACATTCTAGACCCTAATGCGGGCTCTCAGCCCGATACTCAGCGAAACGCAAAAAATCACTACACAAAGATTGCAATTCCATAAACAAGCTTTTGTCAGCACACGGACTCTATGATGTCTGGAGAACCCTACACCCTAACGATAAAGAATATACCCATTATTCCCAAGTTCACAATACGTACTCCCGTATAGACGGGTTTCTCCTGCGCAACGCGCACCTGCAGCAGATAAGGACATGCGACATAGAAACATCCACGATATCAGACCATAACCCAGTGTCATTAGTACTCACAGATTCATACCAATTCAAAAATTGCAGCCCCTGGAGACTGAACGAACACCTCCTTAACGAACCCTCTTTCCTGGAAAAAGTGAAGAGCGAAATGACTCTATACTTCACAACCAATGCCCCTACTGGCCCAACCCCCGTCACTCTGTGGCTAGCCCACAAGGCAGTTATCCGAGGAATCCTGATAGGCAGAGCGGCATATCTTAAAAAGATTAACCATACCAAATTGCACACACTCCTCAAAAAAGTTCAGGACCTTCATAGATCGAATCAAGCAAACCCCACAAAGGCACTCCAACAACAAATACAAAGCACACAAGACGAAATCAACGACATACATCTCCGCAAGGCAACTGCAGCGTTAAAAAAACTCAAAGCCACTTCCTACTCGATGGGCAACAAAGCTACGAAACTACTGGCGCTAAGACTTAGGGACAAACAAGCACAAACGAGAACACAATTCCTAAACACACATGCCGGACAAAAAGTAATGCAGCCCACGCAGATATGTAATGAATTTGCCCGCTACTACGGCACTCTATACAACCTGAAAGACGACCCAAATTCGCCCCGACCTACCCCAACGTCCATAAGGGCTTACCTCAACAAACGCGCACTCCCCACTATTAATTCACACCAATCAGCACAACTCGTTGCCCCAATCACCACAGAGGAAGTGCTTCACCATATAGATGCAATGCCCAGAGGTAAAGCACCAGGCCCAGATGGGTACACCAACACATATTACAAAGCATTCAAACAAGAACTAGCCCCTCCTCTCACCCAATTCTTTAATGAAGCAACTAAACAGGGCTCTTTCCCCACTGAGTTTTTGTCAGCTCACGTAATCACAATACCTAAACCAGGAAAGCCTCCGACTATATGCCAAAATTTCAGGCCAATCTCGCTGCTCAATGCAGATGCTAAACTATACGCAAAAATTAATGCTGACTGCCTTAAAAAAATACTACCCTCCCTTATCCATACTGACCAAGTAGGTTTCGTAGAGGGCAGACAAAGCCCAGACAACACCAGAAAAGTCCTCGATATACACCACCTCCTGAAACGGACTAAAATGGAGAGCATTATGCTCTCGCTAGACGCCGAAAAGGCGTTTGATCGCCTAAACTGGCACTTCCTACACGAAGCCCTGACGCTCTACAGCTTTCCACCACCCTTCCTGTCTGTCATCCATGCCCTATACAGTAACCCCACAGCGACAGTACTGACCTCAGGATTCTGCTCTCAACCTTTCCCAATAACCAACGGCACCCGCCAAGGATGCCCTCTGTCTCCCCTCTGTCTCCCCTCCTGTACGTCCTAGCCCTAGAGCCCCTGGCAATAGCCGTCCGCAAGAACAACAACGTACATGGAGTGTCACTTGGCCAACAGGAGTACAAACTCAACTTATTCGCGGACGACATACTACTCACACTCAGCCAACCACTCATTTCTCTCCCATCATTACACAAAGAATTACACACATACAGTCAACAATCCTACTACAAACTCAATATCACCAAGACACAAGCGATGTGCATCAATGTAACTAAAGCCACTGAAGACGTCCTAAAATCGGCCCACGAATACGACTGGAGAGTTGATCATGTAACGTTCCTAGGCATCAGGATAACCAACAAACCCACTGATCTCTTCACAGCGAACTATACAAAACTACTACGGGAAATTGAAAAACAGCTACACAGCTGGAAAAATCTATTTTTATCATGGGTCGGAAGGATAGCTGCTATCAAAATGACAATACTTCCCAAAATCTTGTATCTTTTCCGGTCCCTGCAAATCAAGATCCCACAGAGCTACTTGATGAGCCTGCAAGCAATTCTCCTTTGTTTCAGCTGGAATGGAAAGCACCCCAGGGTTCCTAAAGCCCTGCTCTTCAGGCACATAAAACAAGGGGGAATGGGATTTCCTAACCTAAAATCATACTATTACGCGGCCCTCCTCACAAATGACATCATGCACACACAACGAAACACCCTCCACAATGGGTAGAATTAGAAAACCAGTTCTGCACCAACAATTACTATCCACATGGGACAACTGCAGGGGAAAGTTATGCTCGGCTCACCCATGGGCACTAGCTGCCCCAATCAAAACCTTGCATCACTGTAATGGCACATTCCCACACCAAAAATGGGAAGAAAGAGGCATCACACATATATATCACCTCTACACGTCTGAAGGCCTGAAACACTTCCCAGACCTCCAGACCGAGTTTACACTTCCTTCGAACTTCACATTCGCTTACCTCCAATTAAAAGCCCTACTGAAAGACAACTCGATCCATACAAGAAGACAGACATTATGAACCACAGTGACGAAGTTCGAAATGCAATGCATGTCAGCAACACCCCCGAAAAAGTGCTCCCCACCTGCTATGACAGTCTAGCAAACCCCGAAACAGACGACACATGGAAATTCATGAACGACTGTCAGGAAGACCTCCAAGAAACAATTTCCCCACGAGAATGGAAGAAAATCTTCACAGCGCACGAAGGTCTGTCCTCCTGCGCGGCCCACTTCGAGACATCACGCAAACTGCTATATAGGTGGTACATGGTACCCTCCCGATTGCACTCCATATACCCCGAAACTACGGACATATGTTGGCGTTGCAATTCGCACAAAGGCACAATGTTACATGTGTGATGGACCTGCAACACTGTAAACGAACTTTGGAAAACAACGGAACGAATTATTCAAGACACTACAGAATGTACCCTGCCCCACGAACCAAAAACAATACTCTTACGGTCACTACTAGATGCCACCCCCAAACCAGCAAAAAAAATGATATATCTCATATTGAGCACAGTCTCCACTCTAATAGCTAGAAACTGGAAGACCTCTGCTCTCCCCTCAACCCAAGAAATTACAACTTTGTTATCGACAACAGTGGACTATGAACTCCGCATGTGGAACCAACTGAAAATTGGGAAACTGAGCCCATCCATTGCCGAGATGTGGAGTACCTACTTATCGAAGCAGAAGCCACTATCACAACCTCCTTAGCCTAATGCGAAACGAGGCTACCATAAGACAGGGCACACGCAACGACTGCCACACGGAACAGACGAGCCTGCTTGCCACTCATACGTTACACCAACGCACCAAAGGACTGCACATGACCCTAGGCAAGTTCCCCAACCCTCAGCCAACCCCAACAAAGACGGCCTCCACCAGGACCACAGCCAATATCTTCACCAGGTTTCTCTACCCTTCCCTCCCCCCAACCCTCAAGCCTCGACTACGAGCCTTGAAGAGGAACATGACATCACGCACTTGACCCCTACACAACATCATACGTATATGATGCAAGAGAGCTACCACATACAGGTATCTCCCAGGGATCAGGACATATAGACATGGAACATCACGAACCCCAATAAACTTGAAATGAGAGAAATCACCATGTAATTAGAACTGACATACCTTCACCAAGGAGACATAGTCAGAGGGCAAACAGCACACTAACATGTAACGGGAGCAAATACTAGTTCGACACCATACCCCTAAGAGTAATTTGCCGTATGCCGAATGCTACATCTGGTGTTCGGACCACCCTCGTTCGGCCCGAACAGTCACTATGCACACCAAGGTATAACGTGTACTGTGTCAAAACCCTCCGTATGTAAAATATGCAATGTAACAATGTTAAGTGTGTCATAATGAACAAAACCCTTTTGACCCCCCTCCCCGCTTTCCTTCTGTATCCCCATACTATTTGAAAACAATAAAGAATACGTTATAATAAAAAACAAAACACATCGACAACCAGTATGAAATAAATATACATAAATATACATAAATCCAGCAAATTCAAACAGAAGCTCCTCTGAAAGTAGGGAGAGCTAAAACTGGGTAATACTTAGCTGAGGCAGCAGCAAAGAAAGAGGGAGAGTTAAGGTCACATTGGTGGTTATTGATATGTGGACTGTTCCCATTGGTTAAGGGTTATGATGCTTTCTCTATCCCATTTCAGCTTGATGCGCAACAGTTGATGTCTTGGATGACCAGTTATCCTCACAGTTCCCGCGGATAAGTTACAAGATCCGTTCATATGTAGGAATTCGACACAACGACTACCGGATATGTTGTTCCAGTTTTGTTCTACTCAAGTTTAATAGTTGATTAATAGTGATGTACCGAACTGTTCGCTGGCGAATAGTTCCCGGCGAACATAGCGTGTTCGCGTTTGCCACGGCGGGGCGAACACATGCGCGGTTCGATCCGCCCCCTATTCGTCATCATTGACTAAACTTTGACCCTGTGCTTCACAGTCAGCAGACACATTCCAGCCAATCAGCAGCAGACCCTCCCTTCCAGACCCTCCCACCTCCTGTACAGTATCCATTTTAGATTCATTCTGAAGCTGCATTCTTAGATAGAGGAGGGAAAGTGTAGCTGCTGCTCATTTGATAGGGAAATGTATAGCTAGGCTAGTGTATTCAGTGTCCACTACAGTCCTGAAGGACTCATCTGATCTCTGCTGTAAGGACAGCACCCCAAAAAGCCCTTTTAGGGCTAGAACATCAGCAATTGCAATTGCCTACCTGCCTGCCAGCTTCTGTGTCAGGCTCACAGTGGATACTGTGCCCACTTGCCCAGTGCCACCACTCATATCTGGTGTCACAATAGCTTGCATTTAAAAACAAAAATATTTTTTTTCACTGTGATAGATTAATTAACAGTTAGTTGTCTGCAAGCGTCTGTGTGTCAGGCCAACAGCGTGTACTCTGCTAGTGCACAGTGCCACTCATATCTGGTGGCACAATAGCGTGCATTTAAAAACCCCAAAACTTTTTTTCACTGTAATAGATTGAATAGCAGTTAGTTGTCTGCAAGCGTCTGTGTGTCAGGCTCACAGTGGATACTGTTCCGACTTGCCCAGTGCCACCACTCATATCTGGTGTCACAATAGCTTGCATTTAAAAACAAATTTTTTTTTCACTGTAATAGATTAATTAGCAGTTAGTTGACTGCAAGCGTCTGTGTGTCAGGCCAACAGCGTGTACTCTGCCAGTGCACAGTGCCACTCATATCTGGTGGCACAATAGCGTGCATTTAAAAATCCAAAACTTTTTTTTCACTGTAATAGATTGAATAGCAGTTAGTTGTCTGCAAGCGTCTGTGTGTCAGGCTCACAGTGGATACTGTGCCCACTTGCTAAGTGCCACCACTGATATCTGGTGTCACAATAGTTTGCATTTAAAAACAAAAAATGTTTTCACTGTAATCGATTAATTAGCAGTTAGTTGTCTGCAAGTGTCTGTGTGTCAGGCCAACAGCGTGTACTCTGCCAGTGCACAGTGCCACTCATATCTGGTGGCACAATAGCGTGCATTTAAAAACCCAAAAACTTATTTTCACTGTAATAGATTGAATAGCAGTTAGTTGTCTGCAAGCGTCTGTGTGTCAGGCTCACAGTGGATACTGTGCCCACTTGCCCAGTGCCACCACTCATATCTGGTGTCACAATAGCTTGCATTTAAAAACAAAATTTTTTTTTCACTGTAATAGATTAATTAGCAGTTAGTTGTCTGCAAGCGTCTGTGTGTCAGGCCAACAGCGTGTACTCTGCTAGTGCACAGTGCCACTCATATCTGGTGGCACAATAGCGTGCATTTAAAAACCCCAACACTTTTTTTCACTGTAATAGATTGAATAGCAGTTAGTTGTCTGCAAGCGTCTGTGTGTCAGGCTCACAGTGGATACTGTGCCCACTTGCCCAGTGCCACCACTCATATCTGGTGTCACAATAGCTTGCATTTAAAAACCAAAAAATGTTTTCACTGTAATAGATTAATTAGCAGTTAGTTGTCTGCAAGCGTCTGTGTGTCAGGCCAACAGCGTGTACTCTGCTAGTGCACAGTGCCACTCATATCTGGTGGCACAATAGCGTGCATTTAAAAACCCCAACACTTTTTTTCACTGTAATAGATTGAATAGCAGTTAGTTGTCTGCAAGCGTCTGTGTGTCAGGCTCACAGTGGATACTGTGCCCACTTGCCCAGTGCCACCACTCATATCTGGTGTCACAATAGCTTGCATTTAAAAACCAAAAAATGTTTTCACTGTAATAGATTAATTAGCAGTTAGTTGTCTGCAAGCGTCTGTGTGTCAGGCCAACAGCGTGTACTCTGCTAGTGCACAGTGCCACTCATATCTGGTGGCACAATAGCGTGCATTTAAAAACCCCAAAACTTTTTTTTCACTGTAATAGATTGAATAGCAGTTAGTTGTCTGCAAGCGTCTGTGTGTCAGGCTCACAGTGGATACTGTGCCCACTTGCCCAGTGCCACCACTCATATCTGGTGTCACAATAGCTTGCATTTAAAACCAAATTTTTTTTTTCACTGTAATAGATTAATTAGCAGTTAGTTGTCTGCAAGCGTCTGTGTGTCAGGCCAACAGCGTGTACTCTGCCAGTGCACAGTGCCACTCATATCTGGCGGCACAATAGCGTGCATTTAAAAACCCAAAAACTTTTTTTTCACTGTAATAGATTGAATAGCAGTTAGTTGTCTGCAAGCGTCTGTGTGTCAGGCTCACAGTGGATACTGTGCCCATTTGCCCAGTGCCACCACTCATATATGGTGTCACAATAGCTTGCATTTAAAAACAAAAAAATGTTTTCACGGTTATAGATTGAATAGCAGTTACTTGACTTCAAGCGGGTGTGTCAGGCCTACAGCGTGTACTCTGCCAACCTCTGCAAGTGAACATTGCCACTCATATCTGGTGTTACAATAGCGTGCATTTAAAAACAAAAATTTTTTTTCACTGTTATAGATTGAATAGCAGTTACTTGTCTTCAAGCGGGTGTGTCAGGCCTACAGCGTGTACTCTGCCAACCTCTGCAAGTGCACATTGCCACTCATATCTGGTGTCACAATAGCGTGCATTTAAAACCAAAAAACTTTTTTCACTGTTATAGATTGAATAGCAGTTAGTTGTCTTCAAGCGGGTGTGTCAGGCCTACAGCGTGTACTCTGCCAACCTCTGCAAGTGCACATTGCCACTAATATCTGGTGTCACAATAGCTTGCATTTAAAACCAAAAAACCTTTTTCACTGTTATAGATTGAATAGCAGTTAGTTGTCTTCAAGCGGGTGTGTCAGGCCTACAGCGTGTACTCTGACAACCTCTGCCAGTGCACATTGCCACTCATATCTGGTGTCACAATAGCATGCATTTAAAACCAAAAAACTTTTTTCACTGTTATAGATTGAATAGCAGTAAGTTGTCTTCAAGCGGGTGTGTCAGGCCTACAGCGTGTACTCTGCCAACCTCTGCCTGTGCACATTGCCACTCATGTCTGGTCTCACAGTAGCTTGGACCCTTTGTGGGGGAGGGATTTCTCCGCCCCCCTCTGTCCGTGCGGATTCACCGATTGGACAGTGAGGATTACGTCACACTAGAGGGAAGTTCTGGATTTCATTTAGGGAGAGGCGCTATCCACTCTGCAGACGGCTCTTGACAGGGGCGACTTGTGTCGCCGAGGCGCGCGTTGAGCAGCTCACATAGAGCGGATGACTTTGTTTTGAATTTTCTTGTTTGGACAGTTCTGGGGTTTGACATTCCTACGATCCTGGGCACTGCTGGAGACTATTTGCCGATGTGTATGGGATGTGTACAGGATGCTGGGGACTCCTACCCCCAAGTCACATTTGGCTGTTTGGGCATCTTGTTACATGTTGCTGCATATTTCTCACTACGCTTCTCTTTGTGATTTGGAGTTGGTTTCCTTGTACTTCTTGCCTCGAGAGTCAGTGTGTGCTTTATGCATGGGATATGGGTTGATGGCATTTGTGGGAACCTGCCTGTTTTGTTTCTGGGTTTGAGGTGCACTGTAGCCTGTAGCCTTTGGCTACCTCTAGGCTAGTGCCCTTTGTGCTTGTACCTGTCTTCTGCCTAATGGGTGATATTTGTCTAGGGTATTGTTGAGGGCATTTCTAGGTACTGTTGGGTCTCTATTTTGCATTTCTGGATGCATGTATTGTGTCCCTTACTGTTTGATACAGGATGTGGCCTGTTGTTTTGGCGACTGTTGCTGCATGCTTTGTATCCTCGGTCCTTTCGATGCAGCTATACTGGTGGAACATTTGGCACATTTTTGAAGCCACATCGATGTTTCCACAGTTTGTTTGTTCTCTTTGGCATGGCCTGCTGGTGTGGCTGTGACTCTACCCCACTAGGTCCTTGTTTTGAGTTTTGCACTTGTATGTTCACGTTTTTTCTTTTCCTCAAGAGGGATTGTTGGAGAGTTTTTGTTTTTTTGGCTGCCTGCATGTGGGACTCCCCCTGGTGGGTGCCTGCAGTGTAGGCCCTTTGTATAACATGGGGATGTGGGGTCTATTTGGAAGGTAATTCGTTCTCGAGTTGCCAACCAGTATTTAGAAAACTGGGCAGACTAGATGGGCCGAATGGTTCTTATCTGCCGTCACATTCTATGTTTCTATGTTTCTATGTTTCTTGCACGCATAGTACCACTAATCCCAAAAAAAATGACAGGCAGAGGCAGGCCATCCCGCAGGGGCCGTCGTGGTCGTGGTGCTGTGATTCCCTTTTGCCCTAGAATGATGCCCAATTTTCAGAGGCCACGTACCCTGAACTTGAAAAGTTCTGAGGACATAGTTGACTGGCTAACACAGGACACCCAATCTTCTACAGCTTCCCCTCGTAACCTTGACGCACCATCCTCCTCCAGCTTAGCTTCAGGCACCTCTCAAGATACCACTCACCCGCCTGCCACCACCACCAACACTAGCACCACAGCCACTTCACTTTATCTGTCAGAGGAGTTATTTACACATCCGTTTGAAGAAATGAGTGATGCGCAACCATTATTGCCAGAGGATGTAGATAACAGGGATATGTCTCAGTCGGCAGCATTACACACATGGACGTACGGTGTGATGATGATGATGTTGTACCAGCTGCTGCTTCCTTTGCTGAGTTGTCAGATACAAGTGAAGCGGTTGATGATGACGATGCGTCCATGGATGTCACGTGGGTGCCCGCTCGGCAAGAAGAAGAAAAGGGCCGAAAGTTCAGATGGGGAGACAGAGAGGAGGAGGAGACGAGTTGGAAGCAGGGGGAGGTCGTCGCAAGGAGCTAGTGCTAGGAGCTAGCACTGCTAGGAGCTACGTTACTTATTTGTCATCCGTGCTATACAGTTCTACGTGTTGGATCAAACAGTAATCCTGACACTTGCCCCCTCTCAACCATCTGCCACTCCGTCTCTCGCCTTGAGCAGTTCCCGCTCATCTGCCCACAGTCAGGTGTCTGTCAAGGACATGTTTGAGCGTAAGAAGCCAATGTCAGAAAGTCACCCCCTTGCCCAGCGTCTGACAGCTGGCTTGTCTGAACTATTAGCCCACCAGCTTTTACCATACAAGCTGGTAGAGTCTGAGGTGTTGAAAAAATGTGTGGCTATTGGGATACCGCAGTGGAAGGTACCCGGACGAAATTTCTTTGCACAAAAGGCAATCCCCAACGTGTACTCGATTTTGCAAAAGGAAGTAATGGCATGTCTGGCACACAGTGTTGGGGCAAGGGTGCATCTGACCACTGATACCTGGTCTGCAAAGCATGGTCAGGGCAGGTATATCACCTACACTGCGCATTGGGTAAACCTGCTGACGGCTGCCAAGCATGGAATGCGTGGCTCTGCAGAGGAGTTGATGACACCGCCACGACTTGCAGGCATCTGATCGTACAACGCTTTGTGCATAAGTACACAGGCTTACAGGACGTCCTGAAGCAGGCCAGGAAGGTGTGTGGCCATTTCAGGCGTTCCTACACGGCCATGGCGCACTGTGCAGATATCCAGCGGTGAAACAACATGCCAGTGAGGCGCTTAATTTGCGACATCCCGACACATTGGAATTCAACACTCCTAATGTTTGACCGCCTGCTCCAACAAGAAAAAGCCGTTAATGAATATTTGTATGACCGGGGTGCTAGGACAGCCTCTGGGGAGCTTGGAATTTTTTTGCCACGTTACTGGACGCTCATGCGCAATGCCTGTAGGCTCATGCGTCCTTTTGAGGAGGTGACAAACCTAGTCAGTCGCACCGAAGGCACCATCAGCGACATCCTACCATTTGTTTTCTTCCTGGAGCGTGCCCTGCGAAGAGTGCTGGATCAGGCCGTAGATGAGCGTGAAGAGGAAGAGGAAGAGTTGTGGTCACCATCACCACCAGAAACAGCCTTATCAGCATTGCTTGCTGGACCTGCGGCAACGCTGGAAGAGGATTGTGAGGAAGAGGAGTCAGAGGAGGAATGTGGCTTTGAGGAGGAGGAGGAAGACCAACCACAACAGGCATCCCAGGGTGCTCGTTGTCACCTATCTGGTACCCGTGGTGTTGTACGTGGCTGGGGGGAAGAGCATACCTTCATTGAGACCACTGAGGAGGAGGAACGGGAAATGAGTAGCTCGGCATCCAACCTTGTGCAAATGGGGTCTTTCATGCTGTCGTGCCTGTTGAGGGACCCTCGTATAAAAAGGCTGAAGGAGAACGACCTGTACTGGGTGTCCACGCTACTAGACCCCCGGTATAAGCAGAAAGTGTCTGAAATGTTACCAAATTACAACAAGTCAGAAAGGATGCAGCATTTGCAAAATAAATTAAAAAGTATGCTTTACACAGCGTATAAGGGTGATGTCACAGCACAACGGGAATCTAACAGGGGAAGAGGTGAAAGTAATCTTCCTCCTCCCACGACCACGCCGGCAAGGACAGGACGCTTTAGAGACGTGTTGTTGATGGAGGACATGCGGAGCTTTTTAAGTCCTACGCATCGCCACAGCCCTTCGGGATCCACCCTCAGAGAACGACTCGACCGACAGGTAGCAGACTACCTCGCCTTAACTGCAGATATCGACACTCTGAGGAGCCATGAACCCCTTGACTACTGGCTGTGCAGGCTTGACCTGTGGCCTGAGCTATCCCAATTTGCGATAGAACTTCTGGCCTGCCCCGCTTCAAGTGTCCTGTCAGAAAGGACCTTCAGTGCAGTAGGAGGTATTGTCACTGAGAAGAGAAGTCGCCTAGGTCAAAAAAGTCTAGATCACCTTTATTAAGATGAATGAGGGATGGATCCCGAAGGGACTGACAGTGGGCGATACATTCGACTAAAAAAGGCCTGATGAGATGAGCTGCCTTGGGCTAAAAATGGTGACCCTATGTAGGAGGAACAGTCCCTATTCTGCTCTGTGTCAGTGTGTATCAGGGTCCCTGAGGACAGGTGTCAAGCCATATCTGCCAAGTGACCCTATGTAAGGGGAACAGTCCCTATTCTGCTCTGTGTCAGTGTGTATCAGGGTCTCTGAGGACAGGTGTCAATCCATATCTGCCAAGTGACCCTATGTAGGGGGAACAGTCCTTATTCTGCTCTGTGTCAGTGTGTATCAGGGTCTCTGAGGACAGGTGTCAATCCATATCTGCCAAGTGACCCTATGTAGGGGGAACAGTCCCTATTCTGCTCTGTGTCAGTGTGTATCAGGGTCCCTGAGGACAGGTGTCAATCCATATCTGCCAAGTGACCCTATGTAGGAGGAACAGTCCCTATTCTGCTCTGTGTCAGTGTGTATCAGGGTCCCTGAGGACAGGTGTCAATCCATATCTGCCAAGTGACCCTATGTAGGGGGAACAGTCCCTATTCTGCTCTGTGTCAGTGTGTATCAGGGTCTCTGAGGACAGGTGTCATTCCATATCTGCCAAGTGACCCTATGTGGGGGGAACAGTCCCTATTCTGCTCTGTGTCAGTGTGTATCAGGGATCATTAGGATAGGTGTCAATCCATATCTGCCAAGTGACCCTATGTAGAGGGGAACAGTCCCTATTCTGCTCTTTTTCACTGTGTATCAGGGTCTCTGAAGACAGGTGTCAATCCATATCTGCCAAGTGACCCTATGTAGGGGGAACAGTCCCTATTCTGCTCTGTGTCAGTGTGTATCAGGGTCTCTGAGGACAGGTGTCAATCCATATCTGCCAAGTGACCCTATGTAGGGGGAGCAGTCCCTATTCTGCTCTGTGTCAGTGTGTATCAGGGTCCCTGAGGACAGGTGTCAATCCATATCTGCCAAGTGACCCTATGTAGGAGGAACAGTCCCTATTCTGCTCTGTGTCAGTGTGTATCAGGGTCCCTGAGGACAGGTGTCAATCCATATCTGCCAAGTGACCCTATGTAGGGGGAACAGTCCCTATTCTGCTCTGTGTCAGTGTGTATCAGGGATCATTAGGATAGGTGTCAATCCATATCTGCCAAGTGACCCTATGTAGGGGGAACAGTCCCTATTCTGTTCTGTGTCAGTGTGTATCAGGGTCTCTGAGGACAGGTGTCAATCCATATCTGCCAAGTGACCCTATGTAGGAGGAACAGTCCCTATTCTGCTCTGTGTCAGTGTGTATCAGGGTCTCTGAGGACAGGTGTCAATCCATATGTTAATGTGTTAATATGTCATATGTCAGGTGTCAATCCATATCCATTGTGATTTAGGAATGTTAGGTGATTTATGCCCTTTATGGATTAAAACCAGACTCTGCATCAACTGTGTAATTTTCCATGGGAGTTTTGCCATGGATCCCCCTCCGGCATGCCACAGTCCAGGTGTTAGTCCCCTTGAAACAACTTTTCCATCACTATTGTGGCCAGAAAGAGTCCCTGTGGGTTTTAAAATTCGCCTGCCCATTGAAGTCTATGGTGGTTCGCAAACGTTTGCGGAAGTTCGCGAACCGAAAATTTTATGTTCGCGACATCACTATTGATTAAGCTTTGGCATGACCAAAGAAAGAGGGAGAGTTAAGGTCACATGGGTGGTTATTGATATGTGGACTGTTCCCATTGGTTAAGGGTTATGATGCTATGTTAACCCTTTGAGTACTTGTTTCTAGTTTTTTTCTATGAATGTCTTATACCTTCTCTTTGCTGCTGAGGTATTATAAAGAAGGATATAAGCATAATATGAGCTTCCGTGTCCTTTAATAAAATTATATTTTAAATAGGGGAAATGTCCTCATCACGGCAGAAACTAATTGGATCTTCGGGTTAAATACCCTTAACCCATATGAGCTGAATGAAGATTTTAAACAGATTACTTAGTAGCCCTTTTCTCTTGTATTATTTGTTATTCATTATTTTTTATGTAATTCCAAATGGTGCTTTATACGTTTTAAGTGACCCTTTGTTGGTCCCTAATAGATATGGATAGGGGTGGCTCTTATCAGATTACTAGTCCAGTCATCATCCCTATCTACATGTATCTATGTATGCACATCTGTAGTATATGGACACTTTGTACGGGAATATGGATCTGGGGATGTGTTATGGTAATTTAAGATTGAGGTACCTTTTTTCCCCTTAACCAATAATAATTAATATAATTATACTAATGGAGACTGGGATCTGAATTTCATTGTTCCTTCATACTATATACTGACCATTTCCTGAAAATTCCCTACTCTTTGGGTGATTGGATAAGTTAGTAAGAATCCAATTACATTTCATATCTAGTGTGTTTTGACAGGATTTGTATTACCCTTTTGGGGGTTAAATAGGGGTTCTGGGTCTAATTATATTATATTATATTATTTGGGCTCTAATTTGAATGATCTAATCAGTGATCTATTTGGTTTTAAACATTTTTATTATTTATAGGGCTAATTGAAGAATTATCAGTTCAAGTGTGTATTACTATCATCATTAAGTGATGTGTATTTATATAATTGTATGTTGTCACTTACTTTTCATTTAAAATGAGGTCATGGGTTAATCCTATGGTCATGCCTGAGTATCGGTGTATATATACCGATTAGAAACTTGAAGGATTATAGTCTTGATAAAGTCTTCTAGCAAGACAAAACGCGTAGACTTCTTCATTCATCACTTTCAAGGTTCCAGCACTTATTATTGTGACCTTGATTATGGCACCGTCCCTGACTCTTTGCCGAAAACCTACAACATTTTTTTTCAACATCGGGCGGGTGGATCGGCGTGCTCCCCTACCCGGCTTTTGGCGCGGCGAACTGGGTAAGTCCCTCTGGGTTACTCACAGAGCTTTTTCAGGCTTGGGAACGTACTCATTATACCCCTAGCGCTGCCATATTAGCCGGGAGGGTTTTAGAGCTCCAATCCCCCCCCCCCCCCCCCCCCCGCCCCCATGTTGATGATTGCATGCATTCACTTTTATTTTTTATAGAATTTCGTCTCATTCAGGGATATTGTATTTCTATTATTTACTTGGCATTGCTCCAGTGAAGGGGCCCCTCACTGGAGCCACACGGACATTTTCCCTGGAACCTGTATATCTTAGATATTGTTTATTGTTGTTGTATTTTTACAAATTCAAAGTCCATTCAAATTGTATGTCACATATTATTTTTACCTACAGCTGAGCTGGGTGTTGTGTTTTACTGATTTCCTAGTTGCATGTTTTAATGTTATTCTGTAACTACCTAGGAGTTACACTGTATATTTTGGTTATACAGTTCAGGTGATTCAGCTTCTTTTTATGTGCAGACATATAATCCGACAATAATAGACACGGTTGTTGATATATATTTATTTAATTATTTTATTTAAAGTGATGTATTTCTGTAGTTGAGATTATTAGATCTCTTTATGCTTGAACTAATCTTGAGTTTTTTAGAGCGCTCACAGACGCATATTTTTCCTTTGTTTCAGAAACCACTAATGCCTCGTTTCCACTGAGCGGATCGGTTCGGGTCGATACAGTTTGGAAGGTTTTGAATGGTCCGGCCTATTCCAGCGAGCGTTTCCACTGCAAGTTGGAACGCCTGGAGGCTTGCGTGGTTTACGCCAAATGCCTAGTGTGGCGTCACACTAGGGCGACAACATACGTAACGCTACAAATAACAATAATGGAGGTCATCCAGCAGCTCGTCTTTGCTCTATTTGGCTTTTGGTTCTTTGAAATCAAAGTACATGCCGCACTTTATGAGAGAAGGTTGCGAGCGGCGAAGAGAAACACAGCAGAAAAGAGAAGAAAACTTATGGCTTGGGTCTTGAGCCGGGAGGAGAAGTACACCTTTGTGTGGCAAAGACAAAGACGGCAGCGCTATAGGGTAAGCAACTTCATGCCATTTGTCATGTAGTTCTACACGTATTAAAAAATAAAAATAATACAGAATGTAAAAAATCGAATATAAGATGGGAAGGATATACATTATGTATTTAACAACATACATGTTGCACACATATGTAAAAATCAAGAATTACACCTTATACATAAATACTCCTTATGTTATTTATGTTGCTCGCTTTTATACATGATGCTATCTGTCCGTGTAAAGTATTTTATGTTGTATTAATAGTGATATGGTAACATCTGTCCTTTTTTTTTTTAATTTTTTTTTTTAGATGCTTCTTCTTTTGTCAAAACAGCGCCGCCGACCAGTCATTTGGGCTCTCTGCCGCGCCAATGAGTGGTGGGATGTGACCGTCCCTGGATTCACACACACACAGTGGGTGTCGGAGGAAACATTTTTATACCTTTGTGCAAAGCTACGTCCAGCGATGGAGAAGCAAACCACCAACTTCAGAGCTTGTTTGCCTGTGAGGAAAAGAGTTGCCATTGCACTGTGGAAGCTGGCTACCAACAGTGAATACAGAAGTATAGGTCATCTTTTTGGTGTTAGTAAATCATCAGTGTGCCGGTGTGTGCAGGACTTCTGTAAGGCTGTATGCACATTGCTAGCTCCTGAAATTATTCATTTTCTTAAAGACATGGCTGACTACTTTGAGAACAGGTGGGGCCTTCCACAGTGTGTTGGTGCTATTGATGGGTCACACATACCAATAATAGCACCACAAGAATACCACACTGACTACTTCAACAGAAAAGGGTGGCATTCCATCATCCTCCAAGGAGTAGTGGATGGAAAAGGACTATTCTGGAGTGTGAACGTAGGAAAGCCTGGGAGCTTGCATGATGCTCGGGTTCTACGACTGTCCACATTTTGGGATTGGGTTGGCCAGGGAGGCCTGTATCCTGTTTGCACTAAGAACATTGAGGGGGGGGGGGGGTGAATGTTGGCTATTATGTGCTCGGGAACTCTGCCTACCCTTTACAAAATTGGCTCCTGAAACCATTTCCTGACAATGGCCGCCTGACACTAGAACAACAAACCTACAACAAGAAAACATCCAGGGCACGGGTCGTAATTGAAAATGCATTCGGAAGACTTAAGGGTAGGTGGCGTTGTCTTATGAAGAGGAATGACAGTGACATTGCACTTGTCAAATCCATGGTGCTTACTTGCTGTGCTCTTCACAATCTTTGTGAAAGACATGGAGAAGACTTCCACCAGGATTGGAATACGTCTGCAGAAGAGCCAGGACGGGTAATTACACAGGATAGCGAAGAAGAGTGCAGTGAAATACGTCAGGCTGTCATGCGGCACCTCAACATTTAATTTCTTATCCTGGTTTTATTAAATTTTTATTACAGTTTTATTAAAGTTTTAAGAAAGTTTTAATAAAGTTTTACATTTAATCAGACACACACAAAAAGTCTCTCCTGTTTTTTATTCTAATAAAAAAGTGATCTTTCAAAATATACTCACAAATACAGAGTAAAAAAAATATATTTACTAATAAATTTTTTTACAAAAAGCAAAAATAAATGTAATTATCAAAAAAAAAAACATAAAGAAGTGTACAGGTCCTGTGCTAGCTGAAAGGCACTACTGCCTGCGCGGTGACCTGGGATCACGACTGCCTCCTAGCACTTGAACAAGCTGCCCAAGGACACCAAGGAAGGCCTGGTTGAAGGTAGCCAACTGATCCATCTGCTGCCGGGCGATTTTTGCCTCCTGGCGCCTCGCTTCCTGGTCCTGACGCAGTGCCTGAAAGCGCCGCTCAGAAAGGTTCTCCATCCCTTCCTGCTGCCTTTCCTCTGCTGCCCGCATATCCTCCATGACTGTGCGCAAGTCCAGCTGAAACCGTCTCCTATCACCTGGAATATACAAAAGACCATAATAGTGTTTTTTTTTTTTGTTTTTTTTTAGCAATTGGTACAAAAAACAGGTGGATATATATTATTTAACATAATGTAAATAAGGAAAATATGTAACACATAAGAACAGTATAAGCACAAAGTAAAATAAACACACTAAACACAATATACTTAAGATAAGCTCAAAATACAATGAAATTTAAATAGCAGTATATACAGACAATGTACAATTATGATTATGGATTTAATTATGCAAACAAATTACATATAGAAGCATTTTGAGTGAGTTCACAGTTTGCTGTAAATTAAAAGTTAGGAAAATGCACAATTACAATGTTCACTCTGAACATCATGTCTTACCAGTGTGCCGGGGTGCATTGGGCATACTCTGTGGTTGGGTCGGTGTTGACGTCATCGTACTGGTGCTGCTGAACGACGTTGATGGACCATCGTTAGAAACATATGAAAAGCTTGAGGTATCATTGGAGAGTCCTTCAACTGTATCTGAAAATGCACAGATCAATAGTTCAGTACACTGTACAAATAAAATGTGTTTTTTGGTGCAAATAGTTAATGGTTTTGTGCAGTGAATCTATAAATGGTTAGCAGAGCGAAAGCCAATGCAAATTAAGAAACAAAAAATCTTACCAACGGGTTCTATCATGGATTCGAGAAGTGTAGATGCAGAGTCCAGACCGCCCTCCCTGCCTTGGTTTGCCGGCCTATGACCGTAAATGGCATCCATGGCGTCATACCACTTCCAAGTACTTCGACTGTTTCCACTACGGCTGTTGGCATCCTTAATTTTTTTATATTGGCCTTTCAGCTTTTTAAGCTTTGCCCTACACTGACCCGATGTCCGTTCAAATTCCTCAGCTGCCATCCGCCAAGAAATATCTTTATACACCTTTTAATTTCTCACTGATCCATCAAGTTCACTCTGAATAACGCTATCGCCAATTATAGTTAGAAAGTGGATAGTTCCTGAGCCGACCAGACCTTGCTGTTGTTTGCAGGCACCCTTCTCCTATTATCTGGACTAAATGGCGACGTCGTGTTTGTTTTGCGCTTGCCTTTGACGTGAGCATTGACGTTTTTCTGTCCGCCAATCAGTGGAATGTATTGTGTGACGCCAGTAGCTCCGCCCTAACCGTACCGTACCATTTCCTATGGCCCTACATCTGAAGGGGGACCATGAATGGTGCGGTTTGGTTCGGTTGTATGGGCCACTTTCATAATGGAAACACTCAAAATAGCGTACCGTACCGAACCGACCCGAACCGATCCGCTCAGTGGAAAGGAGGCATAAGTCGCTCATATGTGTTGTGAAGCAGCCCCTTTTATATAAAGCTATTTTATACATTTATTTTCCTTTTATTTTTTATTTTATTTTTAATATGTTTATTAGAGTTGCAGAAAGCGTTGGCAGACATTTTACGAATTGGTAAATTTTAACATATGGTTGCCTGCGCAGAGGCATATAAGTCAGAGTAAACATGCAGTAAAGTAAATCTGATGCACCTCAGCGTTAAATATAATATTACATTTAAACGTGTTTTTGTCGTCTTTCTTATGAAGGCATTGTTCAAACTTTATAGTATCTAATAACCATTTGGCGTTAAATGATAACATATCAGTAAGTCCTTGCTGTCTGACCTGATTCTCATCTGTTTATCTTGCATATTTATAGCCAAATATAATATATAGTAACATGTAAGCATGTAAGTATTCATTGAAGTAGCGTAATTAGCTTATAATGCATGGTCTGGTATAGACTGTTGCTAACAGTGCAGTACTGGTAGAGGTTATATAATCGGACTCCCTATAGAAAATGCTGTTGTCTTGTATAGTACACGTGCATTAACTTATATTAGTCTGGCTTCTTGAGGCATCAATATATCCTGTTTACATTAGTGCAGCAGCTAGTTAATGACAATATGGGCATGCCATGCACTGAGTGTGCAATAATTTGTGGAGTTCTAGAGGTACTGTTGTACTCGAGAAACTTCACTGAACACAAATATTTGTGTTTCAAAACAGTAAAAAGTATCACAGGAATAATATCGTCCGTGTAAGTGCTGTTTGTGCGTGAAAAATGCAAAAAACGTCACTTTTACTGGCGATATCATCGTTGTAATACATTTTACTGTTTTGAAACACTAATATTTGTGTTCAGCAAAGTCTCCCGAGTAAAACAGTACCCCCCACGTACAGGTTTTATGGTGTCTAGGAAAGTTATAGGGTTAAATATAGTGCTAGCAAATTAAAATCCCTATACTTTCGGCATGGGTTGTCAGGCAGGTCCCGCTAATTGTAATTAATTAAAAAACCTAATTATGTAAATATATTACATAAATATATATGTAGAATTAATGTATATATATATATATATATACGTATGTGTATATATAAATGTGTGTATATATAATTTTTAAAAAATATTTTTATATATAGGTGTATATATATAGTGATATATACGTATATATTTATGTATATAGATATATATATATTATTTTGTTCTACGTGTATTTTGATATATATATATGTGTATATATATTAATATCACAATACAATTAGAACGAAATAACACACATTTATATATTATTTAATTATTTATTTTTTATTTTATTTTTTATTTTTTAACGTATTTAATTTTTTTTTATATTATATATAAATATATAACAATAATTATATATATATATATTTAATCAGTATCAGTCTACGTGTAATTTGATATTTATATATATATATATATATATATATATATTACCGTATATACTCGAGTATAAGCCGACCCGAATATAAGCCGAGGCCCCTAATTTTACCCCCAAAAACTGGGAAAACGTATTGACTCGAGTATAAGACTAGGGTGGGAAATGCAGCAGCTACTGGTAAATTTCTAAATAAAATTAGATCCTAAAAAAAATATATTAATTGAATATTTATTTACAGTGTGTGTATATAATGAATGCAGTGTGTGCGTATGAATGCAGTGTGCGGATGAGTGCAGTGTGCGGATGAGTGCAGTGTGTGTGCGTATATATTAATTGAATATTTATTTCCAGTGTGTGTATATAATGAATGCAGTGTGTGTGTATGAGTGCAGTGTGTGTGTATGAGTGCAGTGTGTGTGTGTATGAGTGCAGTGTGTGTGTGTATGAGTGCAGTGTGTGTGTGTGTGTATGAGTGCAGTGTGTGTGTGTGTGTATGAGTGCAGTGTGTGTGTGTGTATGAGTGCAGTGTGTGTGTGTGTGAGTGTGTGATGCAGTGTGTTTGTGTATGTGTTGGTGGGGGTGGGCATTTGATATATTATTAATTATTATTATTTTTTATATTATTATTATTTTTTATTATTTATTATTTAATTATTATTAATTTTTTTTTTTATTATCTTTTTTTTTCGTCCCCCCTCCCTGCTTGCTAGCTGGCCAGGGAGGGGGGCTCCTTCCCTGGTGGTCCAGTGTCATTGGTAGTTCAGTGGGGGGAGAGGGGTGCTGGCAGAGCTGTACTTACCTTTCCTGCAGCTCCTGTCAGCTCTCTCCTCCTCCCAGCGGTCTGTGCAGCTCCCTCTGTCAGCTCCCAGTGTAAGTCTCGCGAGAGCCGCGGCTCTCGCGAGACTTACACTGGGAGCTGACCGAGGTGCTGAACGGACGGCGCGGAGGAGGAGAGAGCTGACAGGAGCTGCAGGAAAGGTAAGTACAGCTCTGCCAGCACCCCTCTCCCCCCAGTCTGTATTATGGCAATGCAAATTGCCATAATACAGACTCTGACTCGAGTATATAAATGTGCTGAAAAACTCGGCTTATACTCGAGTATATACGGTAATAGTAAAATACACCTAGACAGTGTATGTATGTGTGTGTATATATTTAACCCCTTAAGGACACATGACGTGTGTGACACGTCATGATTCCCTTTTATTCCAGAAGTTTGGTCCTTAAGGGGTTAAAGATTCTTTAAATATATATTACGCCCATGGAAGCACCGATGCAAATAGATTTGTATCTACTAAAGGGGTGAGTGCCAGGGATCACTATTCATTTATATATGTGTATATATATATACTTAGATCATATATATATATATGATCTAAGTATATAATTATTTTTTTTTACACTGATTTTAACTTTGTTTTATTTGATTTCCAGCCAGCAGGGGACTGTCATTACAGGCAGTCCCCCTGCTGGCAATGCAGCAGCCAGCTAACCTGGCCATGTGATTGTGAGGTCCTCGCAAGAACCTCACTCTCACATGGCCGGGGGGGCCGGAGGAGGCAGGATCCGCCGCGGGGGACTCCCTGGGATCCCAGGTGAGTTCCCTGACTGCGATCGCCGGCGTGGGATCGCCGGCGACCGGGTAAGTAACAAAAACCGTGAGGGCGTACTATTACGCCCTGCGGCGTGTAGAGCCTTTTAGAATAGGGCGTAATAGTACGCCCTCCGGTTTTAAGGGGTTAAAGGCATAACAAAGGCCTAGTATTAAGTAAATCTATGGGCTAAATTTAAAGGCATAACAGAGGCCTAGTAATTAGGAAATCCAGCGGCTGTATTAAAAGGCATGACATAGGCCTAGTATTAAGTGAACTCAGTGGCTATATTAAAATCCATAACAGAGTTCTAGGAATAAGTTTGATTGAGATTACAAGTAGCAGAAATCTCTTACCATTCAGATGAAATTGATGAAGGGTAGAAGGGGTTATTATATCCATATACATGCTCTGAATGTGCATGCCCAGCCTGCTACCCTTTGATCACTGCAGGAAATAGGGTGATGGTATAAGCTGCCTCTAGGGTCACTGCAAGTAAATCTGTGGTGGAATCTCGGTAAAAATAAATTTAGTAGGCCGAGATTACCACGTGGCATGTGTACGTGCATATGCTGACGTATCGATCAGTTGGTTGCACGAGGCAAGATACGATCAGTAGTGTACGGAGCATGTGCAAGAATACAGGATATAGTATTCCCCTCCTCCATTGTGCTGGACAGGCCATGCGGTCAAGCAGGAAGTTAATTCTTATTTGTATTGATTGGTCAAGAGAATGTGCGGGTGGAGCTTAATATGGGAGGAGTTATGTGCCTATATAAGGAGCCTGCACTATTGTCCGGGGCTCAGAACTTGCTGTATTTTGGTGACATTAGTCCCTCTGAGTCCCGATCGGTGATCCAATAAAGAATCTCTTCCTTCCTGAAGAAACCTGTGTCCATCTCTCTGTGCTTGGCTTCCGTCAGTTTCTCCGGTATCATTTGGTGCATTGGCCGGGAAGCTCATCGTTCAACGGTAGCTGAGAGGCAGAGGCGTGAGACGGTCTATCTTTGCCCACGTTCTCTACGGTTGCACCCCTGAACTTCTGCGTGGACCTCCCTTCGTCTCGGCGCCACTGGTCTGTTGTCCAGGAGATCATCGGCCTCTACGTGAGAAGTGCTGGGGTGTCCCCGTCGATGAGTGTGAACTCAGGTTCAGGAACGAGGAGGTAAGACAACTGCTGTTTTAGACGGCAGACCCACTAGGGGTATACCGATTGTGCGGTAGGCCCATAAGGGGTTTGAATTGTGTATGGAATCTGCCCCCTCTGTCGGAGGGAAGGAGCGAAGGCGCACCGCTCAATCGAACGCTCTTTATTAAGACCGTTTGATTTGGTTTGGAGTCAGGCGGGGTCCTGTGTAAATAGCCCTAGCCGGACACCGGTGTCTTGTCTAGACTAGCGTTCTAGGGTGTATATTTTGTTCGCTAGGTCGGAGGGACCGGGAGACTAAGCGGCGTCTGTGTAAATTCGGTTCGCTAGATCTCAACCTATCTTGGCTAAGTGGGAAGGCGTGTAAATTTGGAACCCACTAGATTTTTGATAGAGTAAATAGACTAAGAGGGTTCTGTTGTAAATTCCGCCCTCTAGTTCGCTATATGTGGTGCTTGGGCAGTGTGGCTAACCAAAACGGGTGTACATAGTTTTAGGTAGTCCATTCAAGGTACTGGCCAATAGTTTAGTTGGGATTGTAAATGTGTTAAAGATTGTTAGTAAAGTGTATATCTTGTTAGATAGCGCGAGCTCAGCCGTCTAGCGAGAGTGTTAATAGTGTGTTGCTGTATCATAGTGCACGGTACCATAACCCTGTATATTTACTGACACTGTATATAAGTACTAATCATTGTCGTCCATTGCATGTTTAACACCATAACCACTAATAATTGTATTGTGACCTTAAATTGTGCTTTGACCTATGCTAACCGTACTGTAACCGCTATTTGTAAAAGACGATGTTACTGGGGTGTGTTATAGACGGGTAATTCGTATATAGAGAATTATAGCGTGGGTGACTGTATAGTTTCGCCAAAGGGCATAATATTGATTATTTAGTGACTGGTGTAACAGCTGTGTGTGTACGGGAATTCCCTGAGTGTTTATTGTGTTATTGTGTACGTTTCACTTGGTAACCGTACCACGTGGTGCTGTTGCCAGAGGAAACGGGTGTGACTGTTGAATAGAACGCGTGCATAGTATTCGTTGTCAACGACGTTCCATTGATAAGTATGGGCGCGTCGGAGTCAACGATTTTGGATCCCTTAGGTTGTATGGTAAAGCATTTTAAAAAGGGATTTAAAACATGTGATTTTGGGGTTAAAATGTCTCCTGTACGTTTGGTCACTTTGTGCACTAGGGAGTGGCCTATTTTGGTTGCGGCATGGCCGCGATGTGGTAGTTTGGATCCAACCCTGATACAGCGTGTACACGTGGCTGTGTCAGGTAGGCCTGAACTTTACGGACAGTTTCCATATATTGATTGTTGGAAACAGGCCGTAAACGACTCGCCAAAATGGATTCAGATATGCCACGAGGAGCAATGTCGCCTCATGGTGGCCAGGACTTGTTTGTCCACTAGGACTGTGGTTAGGCCCATTTTGGACACGCCCCCTGAGTCCGAGATCCCTTTGCCGCCCCCTTACTTCCCTATAGGAAGAGGTGACGCGAATGCAGGAAGTTCTATACCCCTCCCCTCACTGCCCTCATCCACTTCCGCTTCCTCCTCCAGTACAGAATCCACCCCCCCTCGTATTAAACCTCCCCTTCCGGAACCAGAACCAACCCCCGTTAGATCTGAATATCCTGATTTGGCGCCACTTCAAACTTCTGGTCAAGCTTCTTCTAGCTCGGCTGGGAGTATTCTATTTACCAACTTTTCCCAAAATCAAGCTCCCACATCCTCATGCCTTATTTCCCCCCGACTGGAACCCATAACTGACGCCCCTCCACGTAGCCCTATACTAACCCGACAACTGACCGGTACCCAACAACTTAGACATTATCAGATGCCTCTTCGTCTGAATCCTGGGTCAGCCCATCTCGATGCCGCAGGTCAAATGGCACATGCTGACCCAGTCTTCGTATATGTCCCGTTCACGACTACCGATCTCTTGAATTGGAAGACCCACAATTCCTCGTACACTGAGAAACCACAAGCTATGACCGATCTGTTCACCTCGATAGTTCAGACACATAATCCGACATGGGCTGATTGCCAGCAGTTATTAATGACATTGTTTAATAATGAGGAAAGGACAAGGATTAACCAAGCGGCCATTAAAGCGCTAGAGGATAGAGCCCGTGCTTTAAATCAAGCCAATCCGGCAGCATGGGCCGCAACACATTATCCTAACACCGATCCCGACTGGAATGTTAATGGCGCAGATATGGTTCAACTCAAAGCCTATAAAGACGCTATAATTGCTGGCATCAAAGCCGGAGGAAAGAAAGCTATTAATATGTCGAAGACAGTTGAGGTGATTCAGAAAAGTGATGAAGCGCCCAGTGTCTTTTATGACCGATTATTGGAGGCATACCGCTTGTATACCCCCTTTAATCCGGAAGACGCAGATAATTCCCGAATGGTAAACTCCGCCTTTGTCAGCCAAGCTTACGGAGATATTAAGCGCAAGCTACAAAAGTTAGAAGGGTTTGCAGGAATGTCTATCACCCAACTAATGGAGGTAGCAAATAAAGTATATATGAACAGGGAAACAGAGACTAAGAAAGAGGAAGAGCGCAAGATACGTAAAAAGGCTGATATCCTAGCGGTAGCGATCGCAGGCGTAGATAGACGGGGCCCAGATAGAGGCGATAGTAGATGGAATAGGGAGCCTTTGAGTAGGAATCAGTGCGCGTATTGCAAGGAAGAAGGGCATTGGAGAAACGAGTGTCCGCAAAGAGAGCAGTACGAGAGAGACCTACCCAGGGCAGGTTACGGAAACTTTAGAGGCAGAGCGAGAGGTAGAGGAGGCCCCGGAGGGAGCAATGGTAATAGAGGGAGTAATGGGAACAGAGGAAGTGTAAGGGAAGATAGGTACTATCCAGCAGCGCAAAGGTCCCGCGATAGAGAAGGTAGGGACTTTGTAGGATTGGCTGACACGGTCATGGAGGACTATTGATACCGACCGGGCTCCATCCCCCTTGGTCGAGCGGAGCCTATGGTCGATGTATCAATAGGGGGAAAAAGGAGTGCGTTCATGATCGACACTGGTGCTGAACATTCGGTGGTGACTGACCTAGTTGCTCCTCCATCTGGAAGAACTATTACTGTAATAGGAGCAACTGGAAGAAGTGCTGCAAAACCGGTTCTTAAAAGTCGACTCTGTACATTGGGAGGCCACGTAGTAAAACATCAATTCCTTTATATGCCTGAATGTCCAGTCCAATTGCTGGGACGTGATATGCTATCTAAGTTACAAGCGCAGATTACGTTCCTACCAAATGGAACAACATCCTTAAAGTTCAATGGACCTTCAGGTATTATGACATTATCCGTACCAAAGGAAGAAGAGCGGCGACTTTATACAGCGTTGACTAGCCAAAACCCTAGGAGTGATGAATCCTTATTCAACATACCAGGAGTTTGGGCAGAGAACAACCCACCAGGACTGGCCCGCAATATTCCACCTATTAAAATCGAACTAAAACTTGGGGTTTATCCAGTGAGCCTAAGACAATATCACATCCCGCAGAAGGCTAAGAAGAACATCCAATCTTATCTGGATAAGTTCATACGGTATGGTATCCTAAAATTCTGTACTTCCCCCTGGAACACCCCATTGCTGCCTGTTCAAAAGCCCGGTACAGATGAGTATCGACCTGTGCAGGACTTGAGAGCAGTCAATGATGCGGTTGTTAGTATACATCCAGTTGTGCCCAATCCATATAACCTGCTTGCTTTAATTCCGGGTGAGGCTACTTACTTTACAGTCCTAGACCTCAAAGATGCCTTCTTTTGCCTCCGAATTGCCGCAGAAAGTCAATGTATCTTCGCTTTCCAATGGGAAAACGCTGTAACGGGCTCAAAACGCCAAATGACCTGGACAAGACTGCCCCAAGGGTTTAAAAATTCACCTACCCTATTTGGTTCAGCTCTAAGTCAAGATCTACTGGATTTCGAGTCCATCCCAAGAGAGTGTGTATTGTTACAATATGTAGATGACTTGTTGATAGCAGCAGTTACAAAGGAAATATGTCAGCAAGCAACGCACGATCTACTACACATTCTCTGGAAGGCAGGATACAAGGTGTCTAGAAAGAAGGCTCAGTTGTGTTTGCCAACTGTCAAATATCTGGGATTCCATATCTCTGAAGGTCAAAGAATTATGGGGCCAGAGAGAAAAGAAGCTGTATGCCAAATACCGATACCCAAGAATAGAAGACAAGTGCGAGAATTCTTGGGGGCAGCAGGCTTCTGTAGGATATGGATTCCCAGCTACGCGATACTGGCAAAACCTCTGTATGCAGCTATCAAAGGTACAGAGCACGACCCCTTCTTATGGACTCAAGGACAGCAAACGGCATTTGAAGATGTGAAGAAGGCTTTGATGAGTGCCCCAGCATTAGGTCTACCTGATCACACACGACCATTCTACCTGTATGTACATGAGCAAAGAAGAATGGCTGTGGGAGTATTGACACAGTACTTGGGATCATGGCAAAGACCTGTTGCCTACATGTCTAAGCAACTGGATGCAGTGGCCAGCGGACTTCCACCTTGTCTAAGAGCCGTAGCTGCAGCCGCCCTGCTAGTAGCTGAAGCCGATAAACTCACTCTGGGTCAAGAACTTTATGTACGAGTCCCACATGCAGTACAGACGTTGTTGGATTACAAAGGAAATCATTGGTTTAGTAACAGCCGTATGACCAAGTATCAAGCAATGTTGTGTGAAAACCCAAGAGTGCATTTAGAGACTGTAAACACCTTAAATCCAGCTACCCTTTTGCCACAACCTACTGAAAGTCAACATGATTGTTTGGAAGTAATGGATGAAGTATTTTCAAGTAGACCAGATCTTCGTGATTTTCCCATCCAGAACCCCGATGTTCAATATTACACCGACGGCAGTAGTTATGTGAAAGAAGGGATCCGCTATGCAGGATATGCAGTAACAACAATAGACAAGGTGATAGAAGCTCGGCCACTGGCAAAAGGAACATCAGCACAAAAGGCAGAATTGATAGCACTGACTCCAAGTATGCGTTTTTAACCACTCATGCCCACGGAGCTTTGTATAAAGAAAGAGGACTATTGAATTCAGAAGGCAAAGAAATCAAGTACGTAGCTGAAATCCTACAACTATTGGAAGCAGTGTGGGAGCCGAAAGAAGTCGGTATTATACATTGTCGAGCGCATCTGAGAGGAGATGGTGATGTAACCAAAGGAAATCGGATGGCAGATAGTGCAGCTAAGTGTGCCGCTGAATCGGGAAGACAGGAGTATGTGGGGCATATAGCTGCTCTTATACCAACTCCACTGTCTCAATGGACTCCAGTTTATACAGCTCAAGAAGAGGAGTGGTTAAAGACTGAACCTGGAAAGTATTTGGAGAACAAATGGTATCAGTTAGAAGATGGAAGAATAGTCATTCGAGCATCACTAGCGGTAGAAATTGTCCAAAACTATCACAACGGGACACATTCTGGGAGAGACAGCACAGAAGAATCTCTCAGAAAACATTTCTACATACCAAGATTGTCCAACTTGACTCACACCATTGTACGAAGATGTGTAACGTGTGCTAAAAATAATGCAAGGCAAGGACCAGTAAAGCCACCAGGAGTCCAGTTTATGGGGGGACTCCCCATGTCCGATTTACAAATTGACTATACAGTAATGCCTAAATCTGGTGGACATCGCTACCTGCTGGTAGTTGTGTGTACCTATTCAGGCTGGGTAGAAGCATGTCCTACTCGTACAGAGAAAGCAGGGGAAGTTGTGAGATTCCTGCTACGAGAAATAATACCCCGATATGGACTACCCTGCTCTATAGGATCGGACAATGGTCCAGCTTTTGTTCATCAGTGCCTACAACAACTGACTCATATGCTTGGTATAAAGTGGAGGCTTCATACGGCATATAGACCCCAGAGTTCTGGTAAGGTAGAGAGAATGAATAGAACTATTAAGAATCAGTTGGCTAAAATGTGTCAGGAAACCCAACTTAAGTGGAACGTTCTCTTGCCCATAGCTCTATTGCGATTCCGCAGTACACCTACCAGAAGGATGGGCCTCTCTCCTTTTGAAATCATGTATGGGCGACCACCTCCCGTACTTGGTAACTTAAGGGGGGATTTGAGTCAGTTGGGAGAAGGAATTACCCGGCAGCAGGTTGTAGAGTTGGGTAAGACTATGGAGGAGGTACAGAAATGGGTACAAGATAGATTACCTGTGAATATTTATCCCCCACTTCATAGTTACCACCCAGGAGACCAAGTGTGGATTAAAGAGTGGAATAATGTACCGTTAGGGCCCAAGTGGAGAGGTCCTTATGTTGTTATTTTGTCTACCCCTACAGCGATAAAAGTAGCCGAAGTGACTCTGTGGATACATCACTCCAGGGTTAAACCAGCAGCAGTCGATTCTTGGCAAGTTACAGCAGATCCAGAGAATCCCTGCAAGATCCGGTTAAAGCGCACGACTCAGTCGGAGTGACGAGGATTACAAATGTTACAAATGTTACAAATGTTACAAATGTTACATTTGTGGATTACAAATGTTATTGTTTCAGAGATTTGGTAAGTGAGTGAGAAGGCCATAATAAAGCCTGTCCGCTCACCGACGTATAGTGTATAAGCCAGGAAAAGTCTCGAAGGGACCCCTGTGAAGACGAGCAGAACTCCATTCCCTGCAGCCCTTACATCCTGGAAGCTGAGGTTCCTTTGCACGGACGAAGACTGAGGATGACGACGAAAGATGTATTCTTAATAATGTTTTTATATGTGTATTTTTATATTCAGGAAGGTAGAGGTACCGACACTCTTAGCTGTGAGGTATGCATTAAGACTACAAGAACAGGTAACCATATTTCCCAAACCCTAATTTGGCATTCGCAATACGAGTGTAAAGGAGATGTATCAAGATGTAGATACTTAAATATAGAATATAGTGTGTGCCATTTAGGAGTAGGAGAACCTAAGTGCTTCAGTCCAGAGTATTAACCCCGTACGATTTGGTTGACTCTCAGGAATGGAGATCCTCAGGGGACCCTAATTAATAAGACGGTATTAGAATCCGTACATTCTTCGGGTGTTCTGCTATTTGATGCGTGTAAGGCGATATCAAGTGGTAGAAAGCCGTGGAATGTATGTGGGGATCTTAGATGGGAGAGGACGTATGGGTCTAACGATAAATATATTTGTCCCAGTAGTAAAAATAAATATGTGAGTCCTAGATGCCCAAATAGAGATTATAACTTTTGCCCATAATGGTCTTGTGTGGGGTGGGCAACTTGGGGACAGACAGTAGACAAGGACATGATTGTGACTAAGTTGCCTACCAGCCCATATTGTAAGTCTATGGAATGCAATCCAGTCCATATACTTATAAATAACCCCGACAAGTTCTTAGATAAATATGGTAATTTATTTGGGTTTCAAATATATGGGACGGGTTTAGATCCTGGGACAGTATTGTTTATAGGGATAGAGACTGATACGGTATCCTCCCAGACTCATCAAGTATACCATTCCTTTTATGAAGAGATGAGCATAGATAATAAGATCCCCCATAATGCTAAAAACCTGTTTATTGATTTAGCTGAAAGTATTGCCGGTAGTCTTAATGTTACCAACTGCTATGTGTGTGGAGGTACTAACATGGGAGACCAATGGCCTTGGGAAGCAAAGGAGGTAATGTCCGGTTCTGAGGCAGTTGACCAATTAATATCTACACAAGCCGATTATCATATGAGTGTTAGAGGTAAATCTGAGTGGAGATTAAAGACCTCCATCATAGGTTATGTTTGCATAGCGAGGAAAGGAATGATGTATAATACTTCTGTAGGAGAATTAACTTGTCTAGGGCAAAAAGCTTATGATGATGATACAAAGAATACAACTTGGTGGTCAGCTTCAAATGTCTCAGAACCATCTAACCCGTTTGCTAGATACGCCAATTTAAAGGATGTGTGGTTTGATCTATCCATCACATCTACCTGGAGAGCCCCAGCAAATTTGTACTGGATCTGTGGTAAGAAAGCCTATTCGGAGTTGCCACAGGACTGGGAAGGGGCATGTGTGTTGGGTATGCTCAAACCATCCTTCTTCTTGTTACCTATCGAAACAGGTGAGACTTTGGGTGTTAAAGTGTATGATGTGAATCATAGGAAGAAAAGGGGACCCATAGAGATAGGCGCCTGGGAAGATAATGAATGGCCTCCCCAGCGTATTATAGATTACTATGGGCCAGCCACGTGGGCAGAGGATGGTACCTTTGGTTATAGAACCCCAATTTATATGCTCAACCGTATTATAAGATTACAGGCAGTGGTTGAGATCATTACTAACGAGACATCACAAGCGCTCAATCTTCTAGCGAAGCATAATACCAGGATGAGGACAGCAGTATACCAAAATAGATTAGCCTTGGATTACCTTTTGGCAGTAGAGGGAGGTGTATGTGGGAAGTTTAACCTGAGCAATTGCTGTCTTCAAATAGATGACGAAGGGCAAGCAATAGCCGAGCTTACTAGCCATATGGTTAAACTAGCGCATGTGCCTACTCAGGTATGGAAAGGGTATAACCCAAGTAGTTGGTTTGGTAGCTGGTATGAGTGGTTTGGAGGGCTTAAGGCAGTGGTAGGTGGAGTCCTACTAATTTTAATGTTGTGTCTACTCCTGCCATGTCTTATACCCTTAGTAGTTAGGTCTGTGCAAAGCCTGATAGAAAATATAGCAGAGAGGAAGGCTGCTGCACAGATAATGGAAATTTATAAATATAAGACTCTAGATCAGGGAGAACCAATGCAGGAAGATGAGTGTTGAAGATTCACATCATAAGATAAGTCTGGTCTGGTTCAAGGTAACTTGCGGTGTATGCAAACCAAGGTTAAGTGATGCCTCAAGTAATTGTGAAATATCAAGAGGCATCAAAGGGGGGAATGTGGTGGAATCTCGGTAAAAATAAATTTAGTAGGCCGAGATTACCACGTGGCATGTGTACGTGCATATGCTGACGTATCGATCAGTTGGTTGCACGAGGCAAGATACGATCAGTAGTGTACGGAGCATGTGCAAGAATACAGGATATAGTATTCCCCTCCTCCATTGTGCTGGACAGGCCATGCGGTCAAGCAGGAAGTTAATTCTTATTTGTATTGATTGGTCAAGAGAATGTGCGGGTGGAGCTTAATATGGGAGGAGTTATGTGCCTATATAAGGAGCCTGCACTATTGTCCGGGGCTCAGAACTTGCTGTATTTTGGTGACATTAGTCCCTCTGAGTCCCGATCGGTGATCCAATAAAGAATCTCTTCCTTCCTGAAGAAACCTGTGTCCATCTCTCTGTGCTTGGCTTCCGTCAGTTTCTCAGGTATCAAATCCATGGGAAAGTACGAGATAGAGTTGTACGTTAACCCTTTCAGTGATGGAATGCTAGTCAGTGTCACATTAACGCTTTCAGCGATGGAATGTTTCAGTGATGGAATGCTAGTTAGTCTCACATGAACCCTTTTAGCAATGGAATGTTTCTGTGATGGAATGCTAGTCAGTCTCACATTAACCCTTTTAGCGATGGAATGTTAGTCAATGACATATTCATCTTTGCAATCCATATGCTCTGTATGTGCATATCCAGCCTCCTGCCCCTTGGGTCACTGCAGTAAACAGGGTGATGGCCTGATTTTGCTACACCATCAGGTCGCAGCAAGTTAGAACCCCCAGTCACTAAAGGGGTTTCTCCAGGGGGCCACCTTTGTGGAGGGCCGTGTACTAGAGACTTCCCAAGGGAGAGAGGCTGAACTCCCAAAGGGCCAAAGGAAAAGACTATCCTCAGGTAAGCCATAAAAGAAAAAGCTTTTTGTCCTGAAATGACTAAGTTGCTCCTATAGGGATAGGACAGGGACAGGAAGACTGAGGGTGGGAGGGGTAGGAGGGGTTACTTATACCTTCTGTTTTAATTAGGTTCCTGTCTAATTAGGGATAGGGAGGAGCTACCCATTGTTGTGCTGCCATGGATATGGCCAGGAAATATAGATATAATATATGGTGTGTGTGTGTGTGTATATATATATATATATATATATATAGAGAGAGAGAGAGAGAGAGAGAGAGAGAGTATCATTTTTATTTTATTATTATTTTTATTTTTTTATTAACTTTTTTTTATAAAAGAAATTTTTTTTATTTGTAAGCTTTTTTTTTTTTTATTTACTTTTTTTACCAGCAGGGGGACTGTCCCGCTGCAGGCAACACTATGGACGCCGATTGAGGCCATGTGATCACTCTTATAGATAGATCACATGGCCCTTGAGGTCCTATTTTGCTGAGGGGGGTCTGTCTGGGCTGTCAGATAGTCCCCCCAGTGGAGAAGAAGACCGATCGCTGGCAGGGGATCAGCGGCGATTGGGTAAGTGAATAGGAATGGAGGGAGAGGGAGGGTAAATATATTTTTTTTATTTATTATTTAATAATTGTATTCTTCACTGAGTGCCTCAACCCCTCGAGGAACTCAGCACAGGCAGAGCATCGGAAGCCTGCCTGATGTCTTCCGATGCTCTGCCTCACTGTCGGGCGAAACGTTGAGCAAACCGGAAGTGATCGGTCAGCGGTCTGGCAGTGAGGGGAGGTATTGCAGGATGCCTCGACATCAAGGCATCACTGCAATACCATCAGAGCGGACGTATCAGGGTTAACCAAAGCTAGGCCTTGGTTAACCCATGCAACACTGTTCCAGCCTTGGTTAACCCCTCCAAACCCTGTTCCAGCATTGGTTTAACTCCTGCAATTCTGCTACAACTTTAATCAAGCCTTTCCTCATTTCCCCAGTGCTGAAACTCTGGTAAAAGACTTTAGTTTACCTTAAGGACTTTTATTTCTTATGAAGAAATTGCCTTATTTTCCGTTTTTATTTTTCATTATATGTATTTGCTTTATAATAAAAACCTTACATTCAGTAAATGTGTCCGTATAAAATCTCTGCATACCGAGCCCATTCACGCCAAACAACTGAGCCTGTTATGGAGCTCACAGAGATCGCAGAAGCTTTAAATACCCAGACCGTCAAATAAATTCTCTGTGTCAGGCAGTTCATGATCTGCAGACAGTACTAATGCATCTACAGTCACAGCTGATGGCATCACCTACCTATCCAGCTCATCTGACTCCACTTCTAGATGATGAACCTCATGCCCCTGAACCTCAGGTTCCCCTGCTTGAGCAAGTATCAGGAGAACAAAAGAAGTATAATACCTTCATAATGTCTTGCAAATTATTATTTACCTTAGAGCCAAGTACTTATCACAGTGACTTTATAAAAATACGAACTGTAATTTCTCTCATATCAGGAGATCCCAGAACTTGGGCCCCTAATCTCCTACGTAATCAAAGCCTTCTCCTTAACAATTGGGACTCCTTCAAATCATCTATGGATTCCCTTTACAAGGATCCAAACAAGACCTCCACTGCTATGTCTACCCTACGGGCCTTAAAACAAGGAAAAAGACCTTTAGAGGAGTACATTACAGATTTTCACCACGTTGCTGCTGATACTGCCTGGAATGGAGCCCCAAGAGATCAATCTCGTCTAGGCCTGTCTGAGACATTAAAGAATGAACTTGCCCGTGTCGGGATACCAGACACTTTGGAGGAACTCACACAGCTGTCTATACAAATTGATAGACGCTTTAGGGAACGGAGGTTGGAACGTGCTGCAACCAATGGTTATTACCGCACTCCACCTACTGTTGACCCACTATCATCTATCGATTTTATTTATAGAGATGAACCAGTGCAATTAGGACTTGTTAAAGGTCACCTCCCTGCTGCGGAGGTCCATACACAAAAATCCAAAGATTTGTTTTCATATAGTGAGGAACTGTCCTGAAAAAACAGCAACCAGACAAGGAAACCACATCCTGGCTTCTCTAAGCTTTTCTGTACCCAAACCTGACTCAGATACGCCTCATATGATTCTGCCTCTTCTCCTACAATGGGGAGCTCAGAGGATTGAATTATCCGCTATGATGGATTCTGGCGCTAGCGGTTGTGTCCTTGATATTGCTCTGGCCAATACCTTGTCTAGACCCAAGAGTAACAAGGTTAAACCACTGCATATTCAAAAGACTGATGGCAGCCTTTCAAAGTCTGGTCCTGTGGTAAAAGACTATCCCGCTAAAACGCTTTGTTTTGATTTGGCTTCCTATCCTTTGTCTCCTGTGATCCATGGGTTACCATGGCTTCACTTAAACATAACCCTGCAATCAAATGGGAATTTGCTACTTTGTCCTTTCCATCTGACCATTGCCGGAGGAATTGTCTAAAGAGTAGAGACTCCTTATTACCTCTAATATCATTCCTGAAATTAATGTGCAACAGGATCAGGAAGTCATCCTACCAAAAATTTCTAAAACATGCATAGATTTGTATAGTAAAGAAACGATAGTGGGACTTCCTCCAAAATGTATCCATGATTGTCCAATTGACTTGTTCCCTAATGCATCTGTTCCCCACAGCCCAGAAAAACACGCATGTGTACCTACTGCCAAAGTACTCACCCCTTCTTTGGTGAGGACTTCGAATTAATTCCCAAGTCCAACTTTGGGCGCATCTGGAGTCTGCACCTTAAAGTGGGGATTATGTCACAGCACACCGTTGCACTCACTCACCAGACGCAACGTGGATTTCGGTGCCCTGGGAGTGGGGGACGCCCCAAACCCTCCTCCCGCCCGCCAGCTTATACCCCAGCACTTCAGCAGCGTGCCAAGAGTGCAAGGCGCACCGCTCTCTCCTCACCCACCGGCCCCTGCAGCCACTCCATGTGGGTTGCTACATGCAGGGGAAGGCAGGCACTACCGGTCTGCCTTTATGCCTACCTCTCCTCCTGTGGGCATGTATGTGTTGTTTGTTACCCATCCGGCTCCAGGATATCCTTAGAGTGACAAAGCCCTGGAGAGTCCAGCTCAGCAAGCATGAAAGCAACATGGTTTTCCACGTTAAATGAACAAACTGACATAGCATCCCACCCACATAGGGAGGTATGGACACCTAGTTACCCAGAGATTCCTTCCGCTTATATAGGCCCTTAGACCCCCTGCTCATGGGAGGGCTCCCATTCCCTTTTCCCTATTATAGCACAGATCACACTAGGGTCTGTGCTCAGTTGTTTTGTTTTTTACTCTAGTTTTTTTCCCTAGAGTACACAGCCAGATCCTGTCTGAAGTAATTTGATCACCCTCACCTGTGGATTACCTGAATCAACTCTTGTCTGCCTGAATTCTGCCTTGATTAACCCCTGCCACCCTGTTCCAGCATTGGGTAACCAGTGCAACCCTGTTCCAACATTGGTTAACCCCTGCAAATCATGTTCTAACCTTGGTGAACCCCTGCAAACCCTGTTACAGCCTTGGTTAACCCATGCAAACCCTGTTCCAGCCCTGGTTAACCCCTGCATACCCTGTACCAGCCTTTTTGCTACAACTTCATTTGTCCAGTGTTGAAACTCTGGTAAAAGACTTTAGTTTACCTTAAGGATTTTTATTTCTTATGAAGATATTGCCTTATTTTCCATTTCTATTTTGCATTGGGACTTTTTCATTATACTTATTTTCTTTATAATAAAAACTTTAAATTCAGTAACTGTGTCCATATAAAATCTCTGCATACCGAGCCCATTCACCCCAAACCCATGACATCTTCATGCAAAATTTTGTAACACATGCGCACTAGCCTCCAAATGCTCTCCTATGAGAAAGTACTTTATTGACAGAGATCATCGATCTCAATGATCTCAGCCAAAAAGACTGAGTGGCATGCCGGAGACCAGCGATGCGAGGGAGAAAAAGTACTCACCTTTTTAACCCTTGAAAGAGGGGTCTGACCACCTACACAGTGACTTGGGCACTATATTATTATTATTTATATAGCGCCAGCAAATTCCGTAGTGCTAGGAATGCACATTTCTAGTTCTAATGCTATAGTATTCCTTAAAGCGTTCGAATCCTCTCGTTACTGAAATCCTGGGATGATAATGAATTTGACCTTTAAAAATTGACTATGTACTAGAGGTCTACAGAGCGACAGAGAATGACGATACATTGTACTTGCCATGTATGGGTACTAATGTGAATGTTCTGTTGAAGTGTAACTGCAAAATCATATTTGTATGTATTACACGTAAAGACTGGAAAAAAACCGAAATGAAACATAAGTGACCACGGACGTATCAAGTATGTCTGACAAAAAATGGTTGTTAATGACCTCAGACGTACCTGATACATCCGCTGCAAATTTGAGCGCTGGAAGCGATCAAAATCGCTTCCAGCTGCTCAAACGGTATTGCAGCGATGCCTCGATGTCGAGGCATCCTGCAATGCCTCACCTGACTGCCGGGCCACCACACATATATATATATATATATATATATATATATAAAAATAAAACTTTCCATATTATTAAGTCCATACAATTTAAAAAAATGTAAAAATTATATATATATATATATATATATATAATTTTATTCAAACTGTATTTTGATATACATATATATGTGTATTATTTTTACATAATTAAGTAATTTTATTGATTGCAATTTGGGGGACCTGCCTGACAACCCAGGCCGAAAGTCCAGAGAATTGAATTTGCTAGCCCTATATTTAACCCTGTAACTTTCCAATACACCGTAAAACCATGACATGGGGGGTTACTGTTTTACTCGGTAGACTTCGCTGAACACAAATATTAGTGTTTCAAAACAGTAAAACATATCACAGCAATGACATTGTCAGTAAAAGTGACGGGTTTTGCATTTTGCACACACAAATGGCACTTTCACTGATGATATTGTTGTAATACGTTTTACTGTTTTGAAACACTAATATTTGTGTTCAGCAAAGTCTCCCAAGTATAAAAGGAACCCCCATATACAGGTTTTATAGTGTTTTTGAAAGTTACAGGGTCAAATATAAGGCTGTTTTTTCACATTGAAATTTGCCAGATTGGTTATGTTGCCTTTGAGAGCGTATGGTAGCCCAGGAATGATAACTACCCCCATGATGACATACCATTTGCTAAAGAAGACAACCCACGGTATTGCAAATGGGGTATGTTCAGTCTTTTTTAGTAGCCACTTAGTCACAAACACTGGCCAAAGTTAGCGTTCACAATGGTTTTGTCACGTATCCATCCGCACATAAAAATGTGGTTAATGGCATTTACTGTCCACACAGGAAAAGTTTTCCGAGCAGCAACCAAATCCACAGAAGGGTTAATGCTGAGCAGCAATTATGCAAATGGGAACCTGGTAACTGCTTTTGGGGTCAAAGGCCGGTTACAGCCTATCAGATCTAGAGGAGGGGTATTTAGGCCCAGTTCTCATCCTGCTCAGTGCCCTGTCGTGGTTTCCCTTGTGGTTGTCCGAGAGTGCGTTATTGATTCTGGTAATTCTGGTTATTTGACTTTGGCATTGTTTTTGACTTCCATGTTTTCTGGCATCCCTGACTCCTGGCTTTTCCTTATCATTGTGTCTCTTTCTGTTTCCCTTGACCTCGGCTATTCTTTGGTACGTTAGTCCGGCCATTCTAAGGTCCTGTATACGTTACCTATCAGTCCTCTGTGTTACACAATTCTACATGCTGGATCATTCTGTAATCCTGACATTACCACAGGGCCTAGATCCTGTAGAATTGTGAAAGCACATAGCTGCTTGCGAAAGGAAACTAGAGGAGAATGATCACCACATGGATCAATTTGCCCAGGCCTTCAGTACGTTTCTTACCGGTACAGCGCATCTGCAACCTGCGGCTGCTCCTACTGTCTGACCTCCACCAATAGTATACAAGGCACCAACTATCTCTCTATCTCCTCCTCTGCATTTTGATGCTCATTTCCAAGAATGCCGGGGATTCTTTAACCAAATAGAGTATCATTTTGAGGCCTCACCAGGATCTTTTCCCACAGACAGAGCTAAAATTGGTTACCTGATGAATCAATTAAAAGGTAAAGTTTTAGCTTGGGCCAATCTATTATGGGACAGTAATACAATTACCAGGAGTTTATTACGGAATTTAAGCTTACGTTTGAACCGTTAGGCAGGGAGGAAGTCGCCTCTACTGCCCTGATGCATATCAGACAAGGGAACCGGTCCATCTCAGAGTATGCCATAGAATTTTGTACCCTAGCTTCCGAGGTAGACTTGACATATGCACCGTCGTTATTCGGCAGGTGCTACTTTTAGTTTTACCTTAAATAAAACACTGACACCAAATTTATCTGTTGGATTATAACGTCCACAGCTTTATTAAATTATTAAATATAAATAAATAAATTAACAATTTAGGGTCATTGTCCTGCTAACATTATATTACTATCCCCCCGCACAATACCCCTGACAATGACCCTATCTTTTGAACAATAATTAACATTCACTTAACATATAACTAGTAACACACGGCCTACCAGAGAGGCCCCAAAACCATACTGTTAACTGTAGGGGTGTACCCAGACACCCCTACCCCCTAGGTTCGTAGCCACCGAAGAGCTTGAACCTACCAACACTCTAATCCATCTGGCCTACTCCAGCCTAGGCCTTGGCCTGTCCATTCCCAATTCCAGCTAACTCCTGGCTTTACCACGCCCTGTTCCCGCCGCTGTGACCAAACGGGATCAAACCTCAACTATAGGGAGGGAGGGAGGGACAAGTGACAGGTCAGTGCAATTCAGATTAACTGGCTCCTCACTTAAGATGGCCGCCTATTTACACTACCTGACTCCTCCCCTACTTAGCCCCACCCTAAACCATCCCATAATTTTCCACCTGCCCACTTCCTGGCCTTGTCAAGGCCCACTCCCCTGTTTCACTGTTCCATGGGCTTCATGACATATGCACCGTCGTTATTCGGCAGGTGCTACTTTTAGTTTTACCTTAAATAAAACACTGACACCAAATTTATCTGTTGGATTATAACGTCCACAGCTTTATTAAATTATTAAATATAAATAAATAAATTAACAATTTAGGGTCATTGTCCTGCTAACATTATATTACTATCCCCCCGCACAATACCCCTGACAACGACCCTATCTTTTGAACAATAATTAACATTCACTTAACATATAACTAGTAACACACGGCCTACCAGAGAGGCCCCAAAACCATACTGTTAACTGTAGGGGTGTACCCAGACACCCCTACCCCCTAGGTTCGTAGCCACCGAAGAGCTTGAACCTACCAACACTCTAATCCATCTGGCCTACTCCAGCCTAGGCCTTGGCCTGTCCATTCCCAATTCCAGCTAACTCCTGGCTTTACCACGCCCTGTTCCGCCATAGCACATGACTTGATCCCTTAAGGACATGTGCGCCCCCCACCACCCTGAAACAGGGCCAAGCTAATCCCTTCCTGAAAGCCTAGGTTGAGCAAGTCACAACCCACGTCTGACAAGTGTACCCCGTCTCTCCTAAAATAACCTGGCAACATGTCTTCCAGTTCCCTATGCCGAACTACAATGCCCCCCACTCGGCGCACAAAGCTCGCCATTGCCCTGTTAACCTTGCCCCTGCATCGGGCCACTGCAGCCGGATCCCTGGCGTGCCGCCACGTGAAACGGGGGACCATTTCCGACCACACCACCACCACGCCAGGGACCAGGTCCAACAGCCGATCAACGTCTCTCTTCATCCGTCTAACCAGCTCCCTTTGCGGAATCAGACCCAAATCATTCCCACCCCCGTGTATTAAAACTATGTCTGGTGAGGACCCTCCGGTCAACCTGCTAAACAACGTGCTACTAAGGCTTTGCCAGCTAAACCCCCTAAAGCCGAACCATGAAATTGACACTTCTCCTCGAAGAAAACCCAGCTGTGCTCCGCTTCTCCGAACAGCAGCCCTCTTCTGAGCCCAATAGATATAGGAGTGCCCCCAGATCCACACCTTCCTTCCTGTAAAGAAAAACACGTTAATACCAAACAGATGGATTCCACTTCCATCACAGCATAACACCGCCCCTCTCACACCAGCCTGTCCGGTCTAACGTATGATCGAAAACGCAAGGATTCCCACCTCCCAATGCGTTTAATCCTCTCATCCCCCAGTCCCAACCGTGCGGCCTCGGTCGCCGCCCCAATTCTAAAGGAGTGAGTCCCAAATTGCCCAGGCTCCAGGCCCAGCTTACTTACTCCCATCCGAAACACCCTCGTAAACTGGAAACGCGACAGGGCCGAGCCGTCTTGGTGCACAAGGAAGCAACCATTACAGGACAATTGTGCAACCTTTACCAAAAATGTCCGTCTTCGAGCGGCGCAACTGAATTTGCACCCTGTCCCTACGAACCTCCACATCCGCGAGCTGAAGACCCCCAAGACCCATCTTGTTTGCGCTGACCAACTCCCCGATCCGAAATGCCCCGAAAAAAGCCCACACAAATGCCACCGTGAACAACGTTACCTCGAACGTGGAGCTGCAAATTCCCGGTAGAACCCCCACCAGCTCCCGCAACAAATCAAAGGACACTGGCCTACGCGTGTCCACAGTTTTCTTCCCCCTCTTGAATCCCTTCACTGCCTGACGGACCAGGAAGTGTTTTGTATCATCAACCCAGCCATTGAACTTGAACAGGAAAGCCAAGGCAGATAGGTGTCTGTCCACCATGGCAGGCGACGCCTGAGCCGCGAACAATCGACAGAGCAACCATAAAAGTGCATCCAAGCGTTGCCCCTCCGTAGGGGCGCTACTCACCTGACCCACTGTCTCGTCCCATAGCTTCCAAACCTTTACGTAAGACGACCAAGTGCTCGGCGCCAGTGACCTCCTCACACAGTCTCCAAGCAGGCCGTCCCGAGTTGCCACACAACACCCGGGCACTCCTGCCCTCGGGCCTGCGCGTCTGGTGCTGCCTCCCGAAAGCGTTCCCACTGAAAACGAGACAGTGAGTCAGCCACCACTTTCTGGAGCCCCGGGATGTGCCTAGCCCTGAACACTATGTTGAATGACATACAACCAAGCACCAATTGACGCAGCAAGCGAACTACCGGGGGCGACGAGGCGGTCAAGCTATTAATCGCTTGCACTACCGCCATGTTATCGGAGTAGAATACCACCTTTTTGTTAGCCAACTCCGTACCCCAGAGTACCACTGCGACAACGATGGGAAACAACTCCAAGAATGCCAAGTTCTTAATCAGAGGACTCACCTTCCACGGTTCCGGCCACGCCTCCGCGCACCACTTACCTGCCAGGTAGGCCCCAAAACCAATGCTACCGGAAGCGTCTGTAAACAACTTCATCGCGGCCGACGACACCGTCGGTTCCCGAAAGAACACTTTCCCGTTAAAGTTGCCCAAAAACTGTTCCCAAACCCCCAAATCGTCTTTCATCTCGGCTGACACCCGAATGTAGTGAGACGGCCGCCGCACTCCACTGGTTGCTTGTGCCAACCTCCGACAAAATATCCTCCCCATGGGGATCACCCTGCACGCAAAATTGAGGCTCCCCACGAGAGATTGGAGCCCTTGCAAGGTCACTTTCCTCGCCCCCTTGACTATTGCCACTAGCTGTCGCAGATGCCACAGCTTGTCACTAGGCAACCTGCATTCCCCGAGCTCCGAATCAATTTCGAGCCCCAAGAAGCTAAGGCACGTGGTGGGGCCCACCGTCTTGTCCCCAGCCAACGGCACCCCGAAGGTATGAGCCACCCGCTGGAACACCCTCAGTACCTGAGCGCACCGCTCAGAGTCCCGTGGGCCGACACACAAAAAATCATCCAAGTAGTGCACTACTGCACCCCCCGCCGATTCCATGCGCACCACCCATTCCAAGAAGGTACTAAACCTCTCGAAGTAGGCACAAGAGATGGAACAACCCATAGGCAGACATAAGTCCACGAAGATTTCACCCTCAAAGTGACACCCCAACAAGTGGTGACAGTCCGGGTGTATGGGCAGCAGCCGAAAAGCCGCCTCCACGTCCACCTTGGCCATCAGCGCCCCGCGACCCGCTCTCCTAACCAGCTCGACGGCTTTGTCGAATGACGTGTAGGAGACCGAGCATAGGTCGGCGTCGATGTCATCATTCACCGAAGACCCCTTCGGGTGCGATAAATGATGAATCAAACGGAACTTTCCCTCTTCCTTCTTAGGGACCACCCCCAATGGTGACAACCTCAGATTCGCCAAGGGCGGGGGCCGGAAATGGCCCCGCCATCCTCCCTTATTGGACTTCCTTGGCTAATTTCTCCCGCACCACCCCTGGGTGTTCCCTGACCGACCTGAGGTTCTCACAAGGTGCACCCGGTCCCGTAGCTTTGAAGGGAATTTTAAAACCCCCGGCAAAGCCCGCCCGAAGGAATTCTGCTACTGCTTGATCAGCGTATTGCCTTAGCCAAGGCAACATCGCGCCTACTTTCACTGATGACACCCCCAGCGGGAGCTGCGGGAGCGACCGCTCCCGTTGCTCCTCCCCCTGCGGCCGACTTACCCTTCTTGAAACACCTGTTGACCCCGTGGTTCCCGCCGCACCCTGAGCATTCATGCCGGAATCTACAGGCGGATCCCCACTTACACTGTCCCTCGTTGTAAGCCCAGCAGTTACCTTTCTTTTGACCTGCCGCCACCGCCCCCCCGGCAGCGGTGCCGGCAGTCCCTGGAAAGGGCGCATTCTTTTGCGCCATCATTAACCGCATCCACAGCGGCAGGTCCATTTGGTCCCAGCGCATAGAAGGGTTGGCCGCCAGTCGCCGACGGAACTGCTCATCGTACCTCCACCATGCCAACCCCCCATAGGTGCGGTATGCGTCCCCAATTCCGTCTAAGTAACAAAACAACTGCGAGCAGCACTCCGGCCGCTTCTCCCCAATAACACTAGCCAAAATGCAAAAAGCCCGTAGCCAATTGCCGAAGGTCTTCGGTATCTTCCGATACCTTCGCCTTTTCTCCTCCTCCTCTTTCTTGGCGTCCTTCTTGTCCTCCTCTTTTAAATCTAAGAATTCCTCCAGGGGAAGAAGGGAAAAAATTTCCACGAATTCCCCTTTCGCAATCTTCTCTTTCACCTCCCCTTTCAAATGGCAACCTAACGGCCCCGCGAAGGACACATGTACATTCTGACGCGCCGCTTCCGCAATGTCCCCACCCGTCACGTCAAGTACCCCGTCCCCTGCCGACGATCCATCGGGCTTATCAGTGGGCCTTGTTTCCTCCCCATTACCACCTGTCACTCCTGAGGTCGCCCTCTCCAACCCAGACCCGCTGCCGTCACCTGCTGACCAAACCTTATCGAACCTAAGCGGTTCCCTATCCTCTGACCATGAATCTATGAATGACTTCAAACAGTGTATGAATGTCCCAGGGTGTGGTGTAGAGGAAGACTCACCGCTGATGCCCCTGGCCGCCGCAGGCCGCGGGGTTGCAGTCCCTCCATCCGCCATTTCAGACACTGGAGCTCCCAATAGTCGCCGACTCCTGCCCGCCTGGTCCCGCCTCGGAACCGCTGGTGAGTTACTCCACGACCTGTAAGGAGAAGACATCCTGGGTAGTCTGCCCGAGTAGCTCCCTACCCGCCCTTCCTCCCTACGCTCTTCTCCGACTGCCCTGGATCCTCTCCTCTGCTCCGTCCGACCTCCCTTGCTGTGTCCTCCCCGCCGCTGCTCCCTGAAGCTCCTCTCCGAAGATCCCGATTCACTGCGCCTCCTGCCCCGCCTCCCTTCCTCTGACCTGGACCTCCTTCTCCTCTCCCTGGCGCTGAACCTTGACTCGCTGCGGCCTAGCCGTGAATGGCTCCTGTCCCTGCTCTCCTGTCTTCCTGACCAGCTCCTGTCACTGCTGCACCTGGCGCTGCTGCTGCGCCGCTCGCCGCCCTGGCCCCTTACTGCCGCTCCCCTGTCACTTGGCCGTGCCTGGGGGCAGCCGGATGGGCCCCCCCGCTCTATACTGCCGCCCCTTGCTTCCCTGTAGCGCGGCGAACCCACTGGCTCTCCCACAGCCGCTGCGCCTGGCCTCTCTCCGGCCGCCCTGTCTGACTCCGCCTGGACCCCCTGGGATAGGCCGCCTGTCGCCTTCCTAGCTTCCGAAAACCTTTGAGCTGCCCGACCCGCTCCGCTGCCTTCTCCTCCCATTCCACTGTGCTCAGTACTGATCCTCCCTCCGGCCGCCCCTTCGGATCCCCTGCTGACCTGGTCTCCCCGCAATGCCTGGCGGACCGCTTGAACTATGGGAACCCGTTTGGCGTTCCCCTTTTGCCCCTCAGTGATACCGCTGGAGGTTGACTCACCGGGACGCTCCGTCTGTTGTCCACTGGCCGCGTGGGTGATGCCATCCGCAGCCGCATGGTCCGCTGGCGTTGCAGCACTCCCACTTCCGGCTGTCCCGCCCGCCGCACTCTGTCCTCCGCCGCTGTGCTCGGTCCGGCAGCCGACCCACCGACCGCCGAAGGGCTCCTCCGCCGCCGGGCCGCAGGGGCCTCCCCTGGGCTCAACCTCTGCGGCGGCCTGGTCCTCCGCGTTGACCTCCTCTCCGGTCCCTCCGCGTGGGTGGCAGCAGCCCCGATCTGTTCATGCAGCCACGCCATTCCTCTATCACGAACCGCCGCCCGAACTCCGTCCAGAATCTCCTCAAGGGACGCCATTACCTGCAGAAGGGAGAAAAAGAAAAAGAACTCCGCCGACCAGCCACTAGTGACAGGTCAGTGCAATTCAGATTAACTGGCTCCTCACTTAAGATGGCCGCCTATTTACACTACCTGACTCCTCCCCTACTTAGCCCCACCCTAAACCATCCCATAATTTTCCACCTGCCCACTTCCTGGCCTTGTCAAGGCCCACTCCCCTGTTTCACTGTTCCATGGGCTTCAGGACTAATAGTCGGTTAATCTCTGCATTTAAAAAGGGACTATCTGAAACTATGCTAGATGAGATTGCCGCCAAAGACTTACCCCAAAAGCTTGAGGAATTTATCACTTTTGTCATGCAAATTGATAATAGATTGAGAACCAGAGAAGCTTCTAGAAACAAGACCAGACTTTAGCACCCCACTTCTCCAAACCTATTGTCCCTGAATTTCCTGTACAGTCTGAACCTGAACCCATGCAGTTGGGGGTCACTAGACTGTCGGAAGCAGAAAGACAATATAGGAGAAAAGAAGGCCTATGTCTATACTGCGGTAGAAAAGGACATATGAGAAACAATTGTCCCATACGTCCGGAAAACTACCGTACCTAAGCACCTTAAGGGGAAGGGTCTTAGGTGTAATGGAAACGTCCTCTGGAATGGATAAAAATAGGTTTTTTGTATTCCATGTTTCTATGTAAATATATATGTTTTTACGTTGTTTTGTCAGTCCTGTAATATGTGTAACCGGTCGGATATATCGCATATATCAGTGTTCCCCAACCCCCGGGCCGCGGACCGGTACCGGTCCGTGGATCAAACGGTACCGGGCCGCCCAGGGGTGTGCGAGTCTGCCGGCTAATGCAGGGCTGGCATTGCCCAAGTGCCAGCCCTGCAATGTGCCTGCGGACCGGAGGGGAGATCAGAGATCTCCCTCCCCGGTCTGCAGGCACTGTGCTGACAGCCGGCAGGGGAGGGAGTGAGAGAGGACCCGGGAGCTCTTACCTGCAGCTCCTCCGGGTCCTCCTCTCGCGAGATTTGGAGCGTTGCCGTGGTAACCACGGCAATGCTCCAAATCTCGCGAGAGTGAACTCTAGCCATGTAACTGGGCTAGAGTTCATCTCACCACCACTGGGACCACCAGGGATTCCCCACCGGACCACCAGGGACTAAGAAATGTCCCCCCTCCTCCCAGTAAAGGTAAGAAGGGAGGGGGGACATGAATATATTAATTTTAATTAAATAAAAAAAATATAAAAAAGCCTCCCTACCCTCCTTACCCCCCATACACACACTGCCCCCATGCACACACTACACACATTGCCCCACAAACACTGCCCCCATACACACACTACACACACTGCCCCACAAACACTGCCCCATACACACACTACACTCACTGCCCCACAAACACTGCCCCCATACACACACTACACACTCTGCCCCACAAACACTGCCCCCATGCACACACTACACACACTGCCCCACAAACACTGCCCCCATACACACACTACACACACTGCCCCACAAACACTGCCCCATGCACACACTACACACACTGCCCCACAAACACTGCCCCCATGCACACACTACACACACTGCCCCACACACACTGCCCCCATGCACACACTACACACACTGCCCCACACACACTGCCCCCATGCACACACTGCACACACTACACACATTGCCCCACAAACACTGCCCCCATACACACACTGCCCCACAAACACTGCCCCCATGCACACACTACACACACTGACCCACAAACACTGCCCCCATGCACACACTACACACACTGCCCCATACACACACTGCCCCACAAACACTGCCCCCCATGCACACACTACACACACTGCCCCACAAACACTGCCCCCATGCACACACTACACACACTGCCCCATACACACACTGCCCCACAAACACTGCCCCCATACACACACTACACACACTGCCCCACAAACACTGCCCCCATACACACACTACACACACTGCCCCACAAACACTGCCCCCATGCACACACTACACATACTGCCCCACAAACACTGCCCCCATGCACACACTACACACACTGCCCCATACACACACTGCCCCACAAACACTGCCCCCATGCACACACTACACACACTGCCCCACAAACACTGCCCCCATGCACACACTACACACACTGCCCCATAAACACTGCCCCCTCATACACACCTGCCCCACAAACACTGCCCCCATACACACACTGCCCCCATGCGCACACTGCACACACTACACACATTGCCCCACAAACACTGCCCCCATACACACACACTACACACACTGCCCCACAAACACTGCCCCCATGCACACACTACACACACTGCCCCACAAACACTGCCCCCATGCACACACTACACACACTGCCCCATACACACACTGCCCCACAAACACTGCCCCCATACACACACTACACACTCTGCCCCACAAACACTGTCCCCATGCACACACTACACACACTGCCGCACAAACACTGCCCCCATACACACACACTACACACACTGCCCCACAAACACTGTCCCCATGCACACACTACACACACTGCCCCACAAACACTGCCCCCATACACACACTACACACACTGCCCCACAAACACTGCCCCCATGCACACACTACACACACTGCCCCATACACACACTGCCCCACAAACACTGCCCCCATGCACACACTACACACACTGCCCCACAAACACTGCCCCCATGCACACACTACACACACTGCCCCATACACACACTGCACCACAAACACTGCCCCCATGCACACACTACACACACTGCCCCACAAACACTGCCCCCTCATACACACCTGCCCCACAAACAGTGCCCCCATACACACACTGCCCCCATGCACACACTACACACATTGCCCCACAAACACTGCCCCCATGCACACACTACCCCACAAACACTGCCCCCATGCACACACTACACACACTGCCCCCATGCACACACTACACATACTGCCCCATACACACACTGCCCCACAAACACTGCCCCCGTGCACACACTACACACACTGCCCCATAAACACTGCCCCCATGCACACACTACACACACTGCCCCACAAACACTGCCCCATACACACACTACACACACTGCCCCACAAACACTGCCCCCATGCACACACTACACACACTGCCCCACAAACACTGCCCCCATGCACACACTACACACACTGCCCCATACACACACTGCCCCACAAACACTGCCCCCATGCACACACTACACAAACTGCCCCATGCACACACTACACACACTGCCCCACAAACACTGCCCCCTCATACACACCTGCCCCACAAACACTGCCCCCATACACACACTGCCCTTACTACACACATTGCCCCACAAAGACTGCCCCCATACACACACTACACACACTGCCCCACAAACACTGTCCCCATGCACACACTACACACACTGCCCCACAAACACTGCCCCCATGCACACACTACACACACTGCCCCCATGCACACACTGCCCCCATGCACACACTACACACACTGCCCCACAAACACTGCCCCCATGCACACACTACACACACTGCCCCACAAACACTGCCCCCATACACACACTACACACACTGCCCCCATGCACACACTACACACACTGCCCCCATGCACACACTACACACACTGCCCCATACACACACTGCCCCACAAACACTGCCCCCATGCACACACTACACACACTGCCCCACAAACACTGCCCCCATGCACACACTACACACATTGCCCCACAAACACTGCCCCCATACACACACTACACACACTGCCCCACAAACACTGCCCCTATACACACACTACACACACTGCCCCACAAACACTGCCCCCATGCACACACTACTGGCGCCATAACTACTACACTGAGCTGTAGTGGTTATTGTGCCTGGATTATTTCTTTAAATAATCTACAAGTGCCCCTCCCGAGATCAGGTTCTGGATCCGCCACTGGTGCGAACTGTGCGGTCGCACAGGGCGCCATAACACAAGGGGCGCCCTGGCAGCGACACGGCTCGCAAGCTGGTGCACCTAGCAGGAGCTGCAGCTAGATCATCATAACTTCTCCCTCGCAGTTCTGGCGCTCACTTAGTGAGTCAGAGGCAGCCTCAAAGATTCACAGCCTGCGCTCTGACTCCACACAGCACCAGAACCTCGAGGGAGAAGTTATGATCAGCACTCCCTGCTATTCACCTCCAGCCCACCAGAGGCCGGCACTGGAGACCAGGGACAGAGGAGACTTGTGATCGGGCACCAGAGAGAAGGGGCACTGCATGGAAGCAGAGGCAGCTTGGGACAAGGTAGGTAGGAGACTGAAATACAGCCTTGAGTTCCCAGCCACAGAAACTCCCCCAGTCTGTGACTGGGAAAGAAGCTGCTGAGTATAGGTGGTGTTACATCAGCATTAGTCTGCTGGTGTCAGGGCCGGCGCGTCCATAAGGCGGCACAGGCGGCCGCCTTAGGGCGCACCGGCTCTGGGGGCGCAAGATTTCGGTGACCGGCAGGAGGGAAGCGCTCCCTCCTGCCAGGTCACCTTCTGGACCCCCGGCGGGCGGCAGCAGTTCTAATGAGAGGCGGCGAGGGAGCTCTAACCTGTCTGCTCTGCTCCCTCGCGCGCTGTGTGCTGATTCTGTGTGAGCCGGAATATGACGTCATATTCCGGCTCCCGGCATCAGCAGACAGCCCGCGAGGGAGCAGAGCAGACAGGTTAGAGCTCCCTCGCCGCCTCTCATTAGAACACTGCCGCCCGCCACACTGAAGCCCCACTGGACCCCAGGGACACATCCACACCAGCTCTCTCCAGGTAGGGAGGCTGGGTGGATATTTATTATTAATTTGTGTGTGTCTGAAAGTGTATGTGTGAGTGTGTGTGTCTGAAAGTGTATGTGTGAGTGTGTGTTTGTGAGTGTGTGTCTGAAAGTGTATGTGTGAGTGTGTGTGTGTGTGTGTGTGGCTGTGTATGTGTGTGTCTGTGAGTGTGTGTGTATGTGTCTGAGTGTGTGTGTCTGTGAGTGTGTGTCTGAAAGTGTATGTGTGAGTGTGTGTTTGTCTGTGAGTGTGTGTGTATGTGTCTGTGAGTGTGTGTGTGTGTTTGTGTGTGTGTGTGTCTGTGAGTGTGTGTCTGAAAGTGTATGTGTGAGTGTGTGTGTGTGTGTGTGTGGCTGTGTATGTGTGTGTCTGTGAGTGTGTGTGTATGTGTCTGAGTGTGTGTGTCTGTGAGTGTGTGTCTGAAAGTGTATGTGTGAGTGTGTGTTTGTCTGTGAGTGTGTGTGTATGTGTCTGTGAGTGTGTGTGTGTATGTGTTTGTCAGTGTGTGTGTGTGTGTGTGTGTATGTGTTTGTCTTTGTGTGTGTATGTGTTTGTCTGTGAGTGTGTGTCTGTATATGTGTGTCTGTATGTGTTTGTGAGTGTGTGTGTCTGTGTATGTGTGAGTGTGTGTATGTGTCTGTGTGTGTATGTGTTTGTCTGTGAGTGTGTGTCTGTATATGTGTGTCTGTATATGTGTGTCTGTATGTGTTTGTCTGTGAGTGTGTGTCTGTGTATGTGTGAGTGTGTGTATGTGTCTGTGTGTGTATGTGTTTGTCTGTGAGTGTGTGTCTGTGTATGTGTTTGTCTGTGAGTGTTTCTGTGTGTGTGTGTGTGTGTATGTGTTTGTCTGTGAGTGTGTGTGTATGTGTGTGTCTGTGAATGATTGTATGAATGTGTGTGTCTGTCAGTGTATGAGTGTGTGTTTGTGAGTGTCTGTCAAATCAGTGAGATTATGTTTGTGATTGAGTGTGTGCCTGTCAATGAATGAGTGTGTGTCAGATCAGTGAGTCTGTGTCTGTCAGTGACGTCTGTGTGTTTGTCATTGAGTGTGTGTGGCTGTTAGTGAGTGTAGCGTGGCGGAGCGGAGCGCAGTACAGGAGCTTCTGTTTCCTGTACCTGGTCACTGAGAGAGCACTTCCTGTCAGTCCAGCCAGCTACAGAAAACTGAAGCTCCTGTAGAGGGTCTGCTCCGCAACGCTACAAGACAGGTAGGAGGCATACCAGGAAGGGGAGTGTGACCGCTAAGAGTGTGGGGGGTGCACCAAGGGACAGAGAGGGGAGGGGAGAGAAAAACCAAGGGACAGGGAAAGGAGGGGGGAGGGGAGAGGAACACTAAGGGACGGGGAAGAGGGAGGGGCTGGTTAGGAGGCACATAGGTGAAGATGTTAATTTTAGAGGGGGGCGGAAAAATGCATCTTCGCCTATGTACCCAAAAATCCTGGCACCGGCCCTGGCTGGTGTAACACTACCTACCTATCCTGTCTGTCACATACCCTCATATGTACCCCATTTTTATTAACTCTCACATGAACATGCTATATACATTCAGTCTGCGTATGTGTGAGACCGCGAACCAACAATTTTGAGTCTGTCTTTATGTGACTGTGTTTGTGATTTTCTCACTATGTATGTGTCTGTGTGTTTTTTTAATATATGTGACTGTTTTTTTTTTTTGTCTTATTAAATCAAAACAAGCGGGCCACGGAAAAATTATCAAACGTTTACCGGTCCGCGGCGATAAAAAGGTTGGGGAGCACTGGCATATATGGTCAGGGAGCATGAGAAAGAAGACTAGGTTGAAATATGGTTAGAGTTTTAACTATTAATGCTCAAGGTCTTAATTCCCCTGTTAAACAAGGCTATTTATACAATACCCTTGTTCAACAACGTATACAAATAGGGTTTATTCAGGAAACCCATTGGATGGCGGATTCGAAGAAATTTTGGTCTTATAAAAATTATCCTTTGATTTTTTCTGCTTCTATACAAGGGAAAAAAAAATGCGGTGTCTCAATAATTTTTTCTAGAGAAGTTAACTTTGACTGTTGTTTTAATTATTTAGACCCAGATGGGAGGTTTATCATACTGGTTGGCCAAATGAATGGGATGGATTACACCCTGGTTAATGTGTATCTACCCAATAAGGATCCAATTAAAACATTGGTCAAAATTCTAGATATGATGGAGCAAGTAAAAAAGGGTATAGTTATGATTGCGGGCGACTTTTTATTAATTTGCAAAGAGATAAATTAACATTGTTAAAGAAAGAGTTTGACTTTAAATGGACAAAAAAAGAGTTTCCTTATCTAGGGGTGATTATATCTGCAGATACAAAAAGGACTATGGAAATTAATTTTCTGAAATTGTTAAAAGAAACTAACGCTCTACTAAAAGAATGGAGAGTACATGAAATCTCATGGTGGGGAAGGATTAACACTATTAAAGCCTATATAATCCCAAAATGGGCTTACCTCTTTGGGATGCTCCCACTTTCGATATCTACACATTGGTTAACCATGTTACAAAATAGTTTTACATCTTATATATGGAGAGGAAAGAGACCAAGAATCAACACGTATACCCTTTCCAAGAAAGCACACCAGGGGGGGGTTAGGATATCCCTTAATTTCCCAAATCTATCAGGCTAATATGGTGGTACACGCCAGCAACTTACAACTAAGTGATTCTAAAAATCAAGCTTGGTATAAGATCGAAGCAGCCAGAACTGGATTGGATAATCTCGAATTTCTCCTATGGAGAGAAGCAAGCCAGAATAATCAAATGGTTGAGACCCCATTTCATAATCCTTTACCCTTAATTCAAACACTAAAATAATGGAATACTATAAAGAGAAAATTAAAAATTAATAAAAAAATATATCAAAATTTGGATTTAAGTTCCTTGGAACTTTATATGCTGGAGATTAAAGGGACTCTATAGTCACCATATAAAAGCAAGAAAGACAGGTCCCCCAGCCTTCCTTCTTGCTTTTATATGTACTTTCATTCATTAAAAAAAAAATTTGAGGTGTTTTTATATTAAAAACTTACCTCCGTTCCAGCGCCGAGCTCCCCGCTAGGCCGCGCCCCCTTTTTCGTCAAAATGACGAAATCGTGGTGCCCAATAGTACGCTTCTCACAGAGAAGCGTCTTCGCGATGTGGTGCGCATGCGCGGCTTCGCGCTGCACCAATCGCGTTCTTCATAGAGCGGCATTGAATGCCGCCCTATGAAGAACCTGAGCGCTTTACCGCGCATGTGCGCGGAATGCGCGTTCGCGAGCTGAGCTGTCTGACTGACAGCTCAGCTCGCTTTCTAAAATTATCAATAAGGGGGGGGACCTACTGTCCCCCCCCGGCCCCCACCCCTGTGAGGCGGGTGGGGGCCCGAAAATTATCAATGGGGGGGACTTACTGTCCCCCCCCCGGCCCCCACCCCTGTGCGGCGGGTGGGGGCCCTAAATTTATCAATAAGGGGGGGGACCTACTGTCCCCCTCCCGGCCCCCACCCCTGAGCGGCGGGTGGGGGCCCTAAAATTATCGATAAGGGGGGGGACCTACTGTCCCCCCCCGGCCCCCACCCCTGAGCGGCGGGTGAGGGCCCTAAAATTATCAATAAGGGGGGGACCTATTGTCCCCCCCGGCCCCCACCCCTGAGCGGTGGGTGGGGGCCCTAAATACAAAGGGGGGGACCCTAGTTAACCCTTCCCCCCCCCCAAAAAAAAATATCTCCCTACCTACCCCCCTCACCCTAAAAATAATGAGGGGGGACCATTAACTAAAAACCTGTAAAAAAGAAAAAATGAGATAAAATCAACTAACCATTCGATGTTTTCTTTCTTCTAAAATCTTCTTTCTTCAGCCCCAAAAAAGGCCAAATAAAAATCCATAATAACCGACGCAATTAAAAAAAAAAAAAAACGAGCGCAAAAAAAATAATCCATCTTCACCCATGGAGGGCTCCGCGCAGACTGAGCTCCGCAGGGCGGGGGAAGGCTTATAAAGCCTTGTCCCGCCCTGCAATTAGGCTAAGAACACTCTGATTGGTGGGTTTAAGCCAATCAGAGTGCTCTTTGTCATTTTACAAGCGTGGGAAAGTTCTTTGGAATTTTCCCACGCTTGTAAAATGACACAGAGCACTGTGATTGGATGGATTTCAAGCCATCCAATCACAGTGCTCTTTGTCATTTTACAAGCGTGGGAAAGTTCTTTGGAATTTTCCCACGCTTGTAAAATGACAAAGAGCACTGTGATTGGATGGCTTGAAATCCATCCAATCACAGTGCTCTGTGTCATTTTACAAGCGTGGGAAAATTCCAAAGAACTTTCCCACGCTTGTAAAATGACACAGAGCACTGTGATTGGATGGCTTGAAATCCATCCAATCACAGTGCTCTGTGTCATTTTACAAGCGTGGGAAAATTCCAAAGAACTTTCCCACGCTTGTAAAATGACAAAGAGCACTCTGATTGGTTTAAACCCACCAATCAGAGTGTTCTTAGCCTAATTGCAGGGCGGGGCAAGGCTTTATAAGCCTTCCCCACCCTGCGGAGCTCAGTCTGCGCGGAGCCCTCCATGGGTGAAGATGGATTATTTTTTTTGCGCTCGTTTTTTTTTTTTTTTAAGTGCGTCGGTTATTATGGGTTTTTATTTGGCCTTTTTTAGGGCTGAAGAAAGAAGATTTTAGAAGAAAGAAAACATCGAATGGTAAGTTGATTTTTTTTTTTTTTTTTTTACATTCTTTATTTTTGTGTGCAAAAGGAAAAAGCAGTTACAGAGGCGTGTGCCATGTTCCAACAGCATGAGCACTCGATATAACAATAAACAGCGTTGTAAGAAAGCATGGCTTGATAACACATTGCACATTTTTTATGTGGTAGAGAATTGCAGGAAATGACATTCTAGGATTTTAAGTAGCTTAAACAATCGGTTATTCAACGTAAATTTTACAGAGTAAACTCGTGTGGCGCGCTGATGCGTCATCACTATGGATAACTATGCAAACTACTACACGTTTTGGTTCCGTTAGGTACCGGCTTTACATGTTTTATGCTTATAGTGATTGGTGGTAGTGGTATACATGTATGGCTTAAATGGTTTATGGGTGCAGAACACAATTGAATTAAGGGACTACATGCGTGTGCGTGAGGGTAGTTTGCTAGCATCGTTAGAACAATTTTGAGACATTACTTGGAACAGTGCTATAAATGTACCAGAAAGCTATTAATTGGCGCAGGCTATTACGGGTAGGCTATTTGGCTGCTGGGTAACCTGCTAGTCAGCTGCACTTTAACGATAGGTGGACATAATGGAGATTATAAAATCGCAGATGAAAGTTTAAACTACCTGGCTCTGAGCTAAACAGATAATAATGAGAGGTAGTCTATGGCAAATTTTGCAGCATCTCTGGGTAGCCATGTTATATGTTGGCTAGCAGTGTCAGCTTAGAGAAAAAAAACTTTAGTCCAAGTTATGAGAAGGACCATGTCCATGGGTGTTGACTTGTTACATTTGTCCGTCAGGTTAAGTGGGTTTTTCCGGGTCGTCTACGTCGATTTCATCACCGGAGCTGGCCATCAGGCAGACCGGGTCTTACCTCCCTTTCATCCGATGCCCAGTCTGCGGGGAGGAATGCGGTCACGCTGCCCTGGGTTTACTGTGTTCAGGCAACATAAGGCAGCCCTCTGGCGTCTGTCATGCTGCAGGAGTAATACCCCGCTGTCCAGCGTGCGGCGTCTGCTGAAGGCCATTGATAGTCCAAGCTGGGCCGCTGGTTGGTGAGCAGGTATTGATGGATGTGCGCTTCGCTGGACGTTGGCTCTTGGGGCTGGTGAGTAGCTTGTGTGGGAGGCCTGCTTAACAGTCGTGTTCTCTCGTGTGTGAGGGTACTTCCGTTCGCCCCTGCAATATGGCGCCGCCTCCCGCCCTAGGGTTCGATGGCGTTTGCGGGGTCTTGATGCTCCGGCGGGGGGGGGGGGAGGAAGTATACCGGGGAGACCGCTAGGTCAGTGGCTTCAGTCTCTCCCTTTGGCTGGGTGAGCCTCCGGTAGGCCTCAGGCTTATCCCCGGGTAGGGGCCTCCGATTTCAGCCGGAATGCTTGGCGCTTGGTTCCTACGTGCAAGGGCTCCTCTCACCGGATCGCCCATCCGTCGTTTCAGCAAGGTTTGGCAAGATTTTGCCCTGGTTTTGACTATTAGAGAGCGGTTTTTCACGGAGCTCGTCTCCAGTGCGACCGCTCAGCATGGCCGCTTAGCTCCGCCCCCCCATGGTAAGTTGATTTTATCTCATTTTTTCTTTTTTACAGGTTTTTAGTTAATGGTCCCCCCTCATTATTTTTAGGGTGATTGGGGTAGGTAGAGAGATAATGTTTTTTTTTTGGGGGGGGGAAGGGTTAACTAGGGTCCCCCCCCTTTGTATTTAGGGCCCCCACCCACCGCTCAGGGGTGGGGGCCGGGGGGGACAATAGGTCCCCCCCTTATTGATAATTTTAGGGCCCCCACCCGCCGCACAGGCGTGGGGGCCGGGGGGGACAGTAGGTCCCCCCCCTTATTGATCATTTTAGGGCCCCCACCCACCGCTCAGGGGTGGGGCCCGGGGGGGACAATAGGTCCCCCCCTTATTGATCATTTTAGGGCCCCCACCCGCCGCACAGGGGTGGGGGCCGGGGGGGGACAGTAGGTCCCCCCCTCATTGATAATTTTAGGGCCCCCACCCGCCGCACAGGGGTGGGGGCGGGGGGGGAACAGTAGGTCCCCCCCCCTTATCGATAATTTTAGGGCCCCCACCCGCCGCTCAGGGGTGGGGGCCGGGGGGGGGGAGGGACAGTAGGTCCCCCCCTCATTGATAATTTTAGGGCCCCCACCCGCCGCACAGGGGTGGGGGCCGGGGGGGACAGTAGGTTCCCCCCCTTATTGATAATTTTAGGGCCCCCACCCGCCGCATAGGGGTGGGGGCTGGGGGGGGGACAGTAGGTCCCCCCCCTTATCGATAATTTTAGAGCCCCCACCCACCGCTCAGGGGTGGGGGCCGGGGGGGACAGTAGGTTCCCCCCCTTATTGATAATTTTAGGGCCCCCACCCGCCGCACAGGGGTGGGGGCTGGGGGGGGGACAGTAGGTTCCCCCCCTTATTGATAATTTTAGGGCCCCCACCCGCCGCACAGCGGTGGGGGCCGGGGGGGGAGGAGAGTAGGTCTCCCCCCCCCCCTTCAACCACTATTGTGGACAGTAAGCGTCCCTGTGGGTTCGGGCTTCAGCTGTCAGCTGAAGCTGAAGCTGAAGCTGTCAGCTGAAGCCACGCCCACAGCAGTGCTGACAGGCTATCAGCACACAAAGCGCATTCACAGTGCTTTGTGTGCTGATAGCCCGTCTGATGCATTCACCCAGAATGCATCGGACGAGAGGCCTTTTTAGGGCCTCTGAACTCGGAAGTCCCTCTGGTGGCCGTCTGATTGACTGCAACAAGAGGTGTTCCAAGCTTCCAATGTAAACACTGCATTTTCTCAGAAAATACAGTGCTTACAAGAAAAAGGCTCCGGGTAGCTGTAGCACTCACCTGAACAACCTCATTAAGCTGAAGTTGTTCAGGTGACTATAGTGTCCCTTTAACTTAGTAAACTGGTACAAAGATCCTAATTATAAGATAAAAGATCTCTATAATGATCAACAACTAAAAAGCTTTGAAGTACTTAAAGCCCTTTTGGATTTACCCTCCAGAGAAATATTCAACTTTCTCCGTATAAAGAGCTATCTCAAAGTCAAATTACTAGTCCTAAATGGTCAATTGGGAAAACTGTTTAGAAAATTTTTTTCCAATTCAAGAACTAAAAAGGTGTTTTCTCTGGCAATTGAATTAATAAAACTAAAAGGTATTCCAGATATTCTTTCACACTACGCGCACACACACACACACACACACACACACAATGCATCCCTATACATACACAGAAACACACAATGCATCCCTATACATACACAGAAACAGAACATGCTTCCCTTACACACAATGCATCCATTACACACACACACAATGCAACCCTTACACACAAAGACAATGCATCATTTGCACACATACACAGAAACATACAATGCAAACCCTTACACACACATGCAAACACACACACTGTTTTCTTACATACACACAGAAACACAATGCATCTCTTACACTCAATGCACACACAAACAGACACACACCTTGCATTCCTTATGCATACAAACACAGATTCACAAAATGCATCCCTCACACACAACCAGAAACACATAATACATCCCTTATACACAAATACACACTGCTTCCACTACACACAAACACACTGCATCACCTGCACAAACTGGTATCCCTATACACTACATACCATAAGCACACATATTAGATAACACATAACACATCCCCTACACACTCCACTCCCTGTGAGCGAGCTCATGGGTGGGTGGAACATATAAGTGGACTTATGAGTGGGCCTTATGGGCATACTCACCGTCAGGCCCTGGGGCCCAGACCTTGAGCTGTGTAAGAGGCCCCCAAAAAATGGAGCTGCTTCCAATTCTCCCAGAACGTTGAATTTTGTGACCACAGTTGCAAACAGCCTCCAGAGGTCCTGTTCTACACCAGACCAGTGGAGCCAAACTGCAGCCCATCATCATCCTCATCTAATTGTAAGTAGGCAATCTAGTATATTATTAGTGACACTAATCTATAATTTACCTCACATTAAAGGGACCCTATAGTTACATAGTTACATAGTTAGATAGCTGAAAAGAGACTTGCGTCCATCAAGTTCAGCCTTCCTCACACCTGTTTTTTGCTGTTGATCCAAAAGGCAAAAAAAAAAACCAAAAAAAAAAAAAAAAAAAACCAGTTTGAAGCACAATTTTGCAACAAGCTAGGACAAAAAATTCCTTCTTGACCCCAGAATGGCAGTCAGATTTATCCTTGAATCAAGCAGTTATTACCCTACATTGAAAGATTATATCCTTGAATATTCTGTCTTTGCAAGTATGCATCTAGTAGCTGTTTGAACATCTGTATGGACTCTGATAAAACCACTTCTTCAGGCAGAGAATTCCACATCCTGATTGTTCTTACAGTAAAAAAACCTTTCCTTTGCCTTAGACGAAATCTTCTTTCTTCCAGTCTAAACGCATGGCCTCGTGTCCTATGTAAAGTCCGGTTTGTGAATAGATTTCCACACAATGGTTTGTATTGGCCCCGAATATATTTGTATATATAGCTTAATGAAGTGGTTCTGGTGTCTATAGCTGGTCCCTGCAGACTTTTTAATGTAAACACACACTGTGTGCAGCACTGGCGTTAGTTCATATGGCAGATCATATGGGTGGGGCATTGTGATGTCACATGGGGGGGGGGCGGCAAATTTATATTTTGGCTAGGGCGGCAAAAATCCTTGCACCGGCTCTGATCCTGGGCAGGTGCACCAGTCTACTAGTGACCCACAGGAGGGGAGTGCACTGATTGCACTGCACTCTCCTCCTGCCCAGACCCGTCTTGACCGCAGTGCAAGTGCCCTCTGCCCCTAATTTACAGTGGCTCACACTCACAACGAGCCCTTTGCAGAGACGGAAACAAAGAGGTTCTGCGGCAGCTGGCCGCCCTGCAAGCATTACATTAAACAGCTGTTCCCCATGCAGCCACAGGTGGCGTTGTGCTGGGAGACAGTGATTACTCTTCACTTCCTCCCAGCCTACAGAGCAGTGCATGGGGGAGAGAGGAGGAGGCATGATTTAATCTTGAATAAATCCTCTAAGCAAACCTTTATAAATTTGGGGGGATCAGCTCTGTTTCCACAGTTTATTGGTGTTTACTCTCATCTCTGTATTAATATTGAGGGATGTCTAAGTAGTAACATCAGTGTGTGTCAGCAGGGCCAGCCGTTGGGGTGGGCAAGCTGTGCGGTCACGCAGGGTGCCATGACAACAGAGGCGCCCGGCGGCCAACACAGCTCACAAGTTGGGTACACCAGCATATTTAATTTAAACGATTCGCTGGTGGTCCACTGGTGCGCACCAGCAGTAGGTGCAGTCAGATCATATCCTCTCCCTCGTGGTTCCGGCGCTCAGTTAGTGAGTCAGAGCACAGGCTCAGAGATTCTCAGCCTGCGCTCTGACAACATTGAAAGTCAGAGCCGTGAAGGAGCGGGTATGGCAAAGAGCTACTGATTAGCATAACATCAATATCCGTTATAAAACCAGGAAAAGGTGGGCATGGATGGTGAACTGATTTGGTGGCGCAATGGGCCACTGGACTGGTTTTGCCCCCCAGGCCTAAGGCTGCCAGCCCTCCCCTGATTAAAGGGCTGGTATGAAACGTGGATAATTGCTCCCTGACCATATATTCACCCTATATTGATATCAGATCTATCATTGATTTTTATTCTTCTTTATTTTCTCAACATGGAAATTTAGACCTGATGATTTATTTCTTTTATTCCTGACCGGTTATATATGTCTTTTTTATATGAGTATTGATATCTTAGATATGTGATAACTTGATACACCAATATTGTAAGTTTAAACCTTTAGGCATAGTAACAGTCATCCAACAGATATACTTGTTTTCATAGAAATACTCTATGTTTTGTACGTCTATCTGAAAGAGGTTGTCTTTATGGTAATTCCTTCTTCTGCGTTGTATTGTATTTTTATTGTTATTCTTGTCCTTTTTTTTGTACTAAAAAAATCTAATAAAAAAAAAAATAGGTTTCTCCTTGATATTTCTTTTCAGTCAAAGCCCTGATGGATTCAGGCCTCTAGCTGTTGAAGCTATTGATGGGTGACCACTCTCACAACCATTGATTACACACAAAACCTTACCCATTAATTTGTCCATTGGTGCCTTACATAAGGAAGAGATTACATTTGCATCCCCTTCCTGTCCGATCATATTAGGCTTTCCATGGCTTAAAGCGGCACTGTCATGCCGAATCCCGTTTTTTTTTTAACCCCCCTCCCGCCTCAACTACATCCAATCGACCCCCTAGTCACCCCCAAATGCCCCTAAGCCCCCCACATTACCTCTTTTTAATTCTTTATCTTCTGCCCCGATCGTTATTCAGGGCGCCGCCATCTTTGTGTGGGTAGGTGAAGTCCCTGTGGGACACGTCATCTACCCACACTACACAGACTGTGAGATTCCCGCACCGCTCAGGGGTGGAGGCCGGGGGGGGAGGACAGTAGGTTCCCCCCCCTTATTGTTTTTATTAGGGCCCCCACCCACCGCGCAGGGGTGGGGGCCGGGGGGGAGGACAGTAGGTCCCCCCCCCTTATTGTTTTATTAGGGCCCCCACCCACCGCTCAGGGGTGGGGGCCGGGGGGGAGGACAATAGGTCCCCCCCCTTATTGTTTTATTAGGGCCCCCACCCACCGCGCAGGGGTGGGGGCCGGGGGGGAGGACAGTAGGTCCCCCCCCTTATTGTTTTATTAGGGCCCCCACCCACCGCGCAGGGTTGGGGGCCGGGGGGGGGGGGGCAGCAGGTCAACCCCCCCCCCAATCTTTAACCCCGCGCAGGGGAGGGGGGGTGTTTATTGTTTTTTTTGTTTTTTACAGTGAGCAGCCACAGGCTGCTCACTGCTTACTAGACATGCCCCTACTCGCGGTATAGCGAGTAGGGGCATATTATTTACTAATACTAAGTAATCTTTACTTAGTATTAGTAAAGTTGGCTGAAAGACCAATTCAGGTCTTTCAGCCTTTTAGTAGATAGCTCCCTGATACCGTGGGAATTAGGGAGTTATCTACTAAGCGGCTGCAAGATGCAGCCGCGGCAATGAATAGGATCGGAGTTTCATTCATTAGAATGAAATTCCGATACAAACAAAGTACCGAATTGCATCCTAACACCAATGGAGAATTCTGTTAGGATGCAATTCGGCAGTTTTGCCGGCGTTCTGTCTAAGTGACAGGACGTTTGGCAATACTGACAGGAAGCATTGTGGGAACAGGGAGGAAAGCTAGGGATCATGGGAAAATTGCTCTGACCAGCGGAAATGAAGCACACTTTGCTCCTCCGCTGGTCAGAGCTGGTCAAGCGGAGGAATCCCATAAGACAAAGAGTCCCTACTTTGTCTTATGGTTTTAAAGAAAACTAAAGGAGACAGGAAGAAAAGAAGAACAGATCCTGAGAGAGGGGTAGAAGAGGAAGAGATTGAGGAAAGGTAAGTTCGGCATGACAGTGCCGCTTTAACAAACATAACTCTCATATTGACTAGGCTAATGGGGAAATATTAGAATGGGGTAAGGTTTGTTATGAAAGGTGTATATTGAATGTTGCCAAAAGAGTGGGCACTATTGGGTTACCCACTAGTATACCTCAAAACCCAGAAATCCCTATACAGTACCAAGACATTAAAGAAGTATTCAGCAAAACTCAGTCGAATACTCTACCTCCTCACAGACCTTATGACTGTTCCATTAATTTACTACCCGGCGCTATGCCACCTAAGGGAGCAGTCTATGCTCTGTCACCTCAGGAGAGTAATGGAGGAATATATTAAGGATTCATTGAATAAAGGCCACATACGAAAATCATCCTCGCCTGCTGGGGCAGGATTCTTTTTTTGTATCTAATATATCGATTACAGGCCATTGAACAAAATCACCATTAAGAACGCCTACTCAATTCCTCTTATTGATGAATTATTTGATAGACTCCAAGGCGCTAAAGTATTTACTAAGCTTGATCTTAGAAGTGCTTACAATTTAGTGAGAATCAAGGAAAACCACGAGTGGAAGACTGCATTTAATACCAGAAGTGGACACTATGAATATCTAGTGATGCCATTTGGGTTGTGCAATGCTCCAGCGGTTTTCCAGGATTTCATAAATGATGTACTCATGGATTACATTTACTCGTTTTTCTTGGTCTATCTGGATGATATCTGTAGCGGAGAGGTAGTATAATCCAGAAGGTCTCCGATGGTAGACAGGAAAAACAGGCAATAATCCAAGTAGGCAGGTACAGCATACAATAATCCAGGTAGCGTTATACAATCCTTCCCTCCCAAGAACTAGACGACACATAGGCTGGGAGTCAACTGAGCTTTATTCACAGGCTTCCAGTATTTATGGGATTCCCCATGCAAGGGGTTTCCCTACAGACATTCCAGGGGTTGTACAGTAGGGGACTACATGGGGGACTGAATAACCCGGGCATTTCTCCCATCAGGCACCGCTGCACGAGAGGGATACTCCCACTAGAATATACAGTTAAGTGGATTATCCCCTCGTGCAGCAAAACCAACAATTTACATTAAAAATCATAACTCTTACATTTAACAAACAGAAAATAGTGCGTAGGCGCTTCACTGAAATTTAGACAGTTCTGTATATAATAAAGATATACAATAAATGGTGTAACCGGTAACCTAGTGCTTCCCCAATGCACTAAATTTACATAAGACAAAAAGAAACATTTACCAGTATATACACCTCCCCAATGTGATCACAGCAAAAATTTGTAATATTACCAATATAGGACCAATATGGGACTGGACTGTATTGCAAACAGCGTGGAGCTGGACTTGGGTATAAACTACAATAGAAAAACAATAAAAAACAACAACATAGTGTAAACTGTATAATAAAAAATGTGTAGTAGGTAAGTATGTGACTCTCACTCACATTCTCCAGAGCCGTACCAGGCTCTGTAAAACAGGCTCAGGGGTGCCAGTACTGGCTAACGATCCAGGTGATCCAGATAGATGCGACTCCAGAATTTGGATGCAAAATATATTTATTGTATAAAATTTTTTAAAAAGGTATAGGCACTAATGGGCACTATGGGGGTGGAACCCAAAACAGACAATAGTATATATAACAAAATTGGAGTTCCACTTACCCCTATCTTTTAGCAGCCCAGAGTGTCAAAAATACACATAAAATAACAAATGTAAATATGCAGTAGATTGAAGCAGACGCGTTTCGGCTAACAGCCTTCCTCCAGTGCTTGTCTTCATGTTCTGTTGGGTCTTCTTTTATAAGTCCTATCTGTCCCATTCACCTGGATTCAATTTCGTACCGGCGTCGCGTCACTTCCGGTTTCGCGGGTGACGTCACTTCCGGTTTTTCGGCCGGCTGGAACGCACGCTGAAACGCGGCGTTCAAGATATTGGTTGCTCGTAATTGTTATACTTGAGTCCCCATAGCAACCTTGACCTCCATATTTGCAGGATATCATAACAAAATGAGAAAAATAAAAATTAAAACGATGATCTATAAATGGCTTTCACATTGCAGATATTATATTAGCTGACATCAATCTCTTTGTGTTTAACAGTAGAGCAATGTATTCTTAGAAGAGCTATTTAATTACATATATTAAACAATGCTATGTATGACCTCAGAGACTTTACATTTAGATAGCAATTAAACAGAAAGCCAGTATAGCCTTCTAAACCTAATAATTCAAATAAAAAAGATTAAATAAATTCTAAAAAAATATATATAAAAAATATGTATGTATGAATTTTATAAAAAATGTATAAACTCAAAATCTAAATTTAACCCCTTTGGGGATAGGGTATTAACATCAAAAATCCACTTGCCCTCTATCTTTGCTAGCTCTTTGACATTGTTATCACCCCTCCAATTTTTAAATTTCTTGAAGATGACAGTATATGACAGTAATGAAGAATCACCGCCATGTTTCTCAGTGAAGTGTGCTGATACACTATGTTTCACATACCCCTTAGGGACAAAGGGGAAGGAAAAAACCTCTTTGGACTGGAAAAAGGTTTCTATCCATGCAAGTCCTGCTCAGCTTGTAAGAAAACAATATTTAGCAAACAAAAACAGACAGAATTTACTTCCCACTCTACTAATCGAATATTCAAAATCCATCAGGTTTTAACATGCAACTCCACTAATGTCATATACCTCCTCTGGTGCCCATGTGGTCTGCAATACATTGGGATGACCACCAGAGCATTTAAAACCAGGGTTGCGGAACATGTGGGCAATATCCAGAGGGGGTATGTGAAACATAGTGTATCAGCACACTTCACTGAGAAACATGGCGGTGATTCTTCATTACTGTCATATACTGTCATCTTCAAGAAATTTAAAAATTGGAGGGGTGATAACAATGTCAAAGAGCTAGCAAAGATAGAGGGCAAGTGGATTTTTGATGTTAATACCCTATCCCCAAAGGGGTTAAATTTAGATTTTGAGTTTATACATTTTTTATAAAATTCATACATACATATTTTTTATATATATTTTTTTAGAATTTATTTAATCTTTTTTATTTGAATTATTAGGTTTAGAAGGCTATACTGGCTTTCTGTTTAATTGCTATCTAAATGTAAAGTCTCTGAGGTCATACATAGCATTGTTTAATATATGTAATTAAATAGCTCTTCTAAGAATACATTGCTCTACTGTTAAACACAAAGAGATTGATGTCAGCTAATATAATATCTGCAATGTGAAAGCCATTTATAGATCATCGTTTTAATTTTTATTTTTCTCATTTTGTTATGATATCCTGCAAATATGGAGGTCAAGGTTGCTATGGGGACTCAAGTATAACAATTACGAGCAACCAATATCTTGAACGCCGCGTTTCAGCGTGCGTTCCAGCCGGCCGAAAAACCGGAAGTGACGTCACCCGCGAAACCGGAAGTGACGCGACGCCGGTACGAAATTGAATCCAGGTGAATGGGACAGATAGGACTTATAAAAGAAGACCCAACAGAACATGAAGACAAGCACTGGAGGAAGGCTGTTAGCCGAAACGCGTCTGCTTCAATCTACTGCATATTTACATTTGTTATTTTATGTGTATTTTTGACACTCTGGGCTGCTAAAAGATAGGGGTAAGTGGAACTCCAATTTTGTTATATATACTATTGTCTGTTTTGGGTTCCACCCCCATAGTGCCCATTAGTGCCTATACCTTTTTAAAAAATTTTATACAATAAATATATTTTGCATCCAAATTCTGGAGTCGCATCTATCTGGATCACCTGGATCGTTAGCCAGTACTGGCACCCCTGAGCCTGTTTTACAGAGCCTGGTACGGCTCTGGAGAATGTGAGTGAGAGTCACATACTTACCTACTACACATTTTTTATTATACAGTTTACACTATGTTGTTGTTTTTTATTGTTTTTCTATTGTAGTTTATACCCAAGTCCAGCTCCACGCTGTTTGCAATACAGTCCAGTCCCATATTGGTCCTATATTGGTAATATTACATAACTCTTACATTATTCGGTACATTTAAACGAATGGATGATCGGTACATAGCTGGGGTCTGAGCACACCTTTCGTGAGAGTACCGCTCAGATCCCAGCTGAAGTAACCGAACGCCGTACCAAATATACTTTACACTTAAATTCCCTTCAAACTACCGATTGAACCGAGGGAACCACATTACCGAAAGACCGGGCTCCCGAACGGTATGGAAGTCCAGCGGTATTCGTGCCGTTGAGTAGCCGATTTTAGTTCCAGGCGCTCGACGACCAAATACCCCTGGACGAACAAAGGATCCAAAATGGCCGACCGCCGCGTGGTCGGTAGTCGAACGACGGCCACCCTGAATCCTCTTAAATACCGATTGCAACATTGTTGCAATCCTTAATGAGGGCCAACGACCTCCTGTGTGTGGTCTCCCTTCGGTAGTTTGGTTGTTTCACGAACAGTGATGAAATTCACTGTTCGTGAAACGATGTGCAGGGAGGCTGGCGGCTTTTCTTGCCGCCAGCATACGAATTCCAGCATACGAATACTATTGCTTGTTTGAACCACATTACAACCACTTGGTTCTTAAAGGCATACATAGGAAATAACTTAATACATATGATGTGGGATTATTTAAAAAACCTTATTGTACTTGTATTCAATTATTGCACTAACTCCATTTTAACTTTATACTGTGACAATCCTCCATTTTGTCCTCCTAACCTGACTTGTTCATTTTAAAAACTACATTACATGACAGTATTTCTCAGCACATCTAATACAATAGACAAAGACTGTATTCTCCATAAGGATATGACTAACCCAGGAACTGTTGAATTTCCCCTAACTCGCAACATAGTATAATTTAAAGGCCATGAGAACACAGTAGTAATGAAATGTTCTATTCATAAGAGACCTTGCACCTAACCACGAGATTTGACATCACCGACCGAGTAAAATGACGCTCAAGACCCCTTGTCCCCCACCCGTGTCCGAAAAAGTACCACCTCTTGGTGGGTGGACACGGAACTAACCACTTAGCTTTTGATCCAATTAATTATATTGATAGGTGGACACTAACCCAGACACTTAACAATTAATCCAATTAATGATGTTTATTCACTGATATCTTGATAATCAATGATGACGAAAATGTCTCTTAAAAGGGCCTGCGCGCCCTCTGATTCTGCACTTGCCAATAAATTTCCTCGAAGTTATTTTAACCTGAACTCCGTGTGTCAGACTGAATTACTTCAGCGTATATACGCAATTCAATTCTCTTTAATTTGGACAGGAACAGATAGACACTTAAACATTTTGGTTTACTGAAAAAGTACCATAACAACTTTGGCGCCCGAACAGGGACTCCGGGCTATGTCTGGCCGGTGAGCCGTCCTAAGGAAGACAAGGGTGGACGGAGGAATCCAGGGGGAAGGAAGGGAGACTGATCACCTCCAAGTACACGGTAGAGACTTCTGCAGAGCCACCGGTATGTTCCGGCCCCTTTGATTGACCCGTCCACGTGTCTGTGACTGCTTCCCGGGAGGACATCAAAGACAGGTAATATCTTGCCCGGAGTCTTATTACCCATTTGTTACCTGCATTTAGTCTATCTGTTGCCTGGGTGTGTCTAGTTTGGTTGCCCGGGCTGAATGTTTATTTGTTTCCCCTTTTTGGGATAAAGGGGGGGGTGGACCCGTGGTAGTTTGCTTGAGGGTCCTGTGTTTGTCTGTTTTCCCCTTTTTGGGATAAAGGGGGGGGGTGGACCCGGGGGATTTGCCTGGAGTCCTGTTGCCTGTTTTACTCCTTTTAGGAGCCACGTGTCTGTGGCTGCAGGGAAAAAGGGGGGTTGACCTGTGGATGTGTTCCTGGGGGTCTTCTTTGCCTGTTTACTTCTTTTAGGAGCCTCGTGGCTGTGGCTGTAAGGAAAAAGAAGTTTGTGGAATTGTGGGATCTGTGTAGAATCATAGTTTCCTGTGATCCAATTTTGTGTCACTTTGATAGCCTAGCTAGCTTCACTGTGCGCTTTCGGACCATCCAGCTCTAGTTGAGTTGGGGACGTCCTGACCCGGACCATCCAGCTCTAGTTGAGTTGGGGACGTCCTGACCCGGACCTTTCGGCTCTAGTTGAGTTGAAGGTCCACTGATTATTTTAACTGTGGTAGGAGACTTAGCCTTGTGGCAGGGGACTCAGTTTCCTGGGGGGATTCAGGCAGGCATTGCTTGTTTTCCGCATCACGTGGTAGTGAGACTTATAGAGTGGGTTTTATAAGGGCACTACGGGAGTGAGGGTGGCGTGGCCACTTTAAGTGGACTGCTGTAACGAGGGAGGCTAGAAAGGATTTCGGACCGGTGTTAGCTGTTATCCTTGGCCGCTGGTAGTGAGACTTGAGGAAGTCATTCTCCGAGCGGGGACACTACGAGGTTGAGAAAGGTGACTTTGGAGTAAGCACATGTAGAAGGAAAGGGATTACTGTTGATTTCATTTGAACTGTGATGCATGCACTGTATTTCAACTGTACTGTTGTCTTGTTTGTTTAATGTGGAGTCATTTAAACTCCTGTATCTGTCTCTAAGGATTTTTCTTCCCTTACTCTTTACCTTTTCTACACTTCCTGTACTATTATACTATCCACTCCCATTCCTCTTAATAGAGAAGTGATTGGTCACACACTTCTCACCTCGCTCCAATCCGTGTCTACCACCCCGGGTAGGCGGATTCAGTGACTAGTCTACGTTTTGGGAAGACGCACTTGAGAAAGACCCACGATTCTCAGGTGGCAGTCGAGCATTGTAGACGTTCCGGTTCAATTTTCCTTATCTTTCCCTATATCTGGGACGCTGGTGTAGGGGAGAAGGGATCATGGGGCAGGATTTAAGTAAGCCCAGTAAGGGCTGGTTAGCATGTGATTTAGTTGATGACAGAGAGGGTGAGGAGATGGTTAAAGGTGTTGAAAAGATTGCAAAAGTTTGTAAAATAGCTGTGCCGACATGTGGTAGATTACAACCAGAAAGTTGGCGTAGATTGTTGATGGAAAAGAAAGGCAAGCTTGCAAATTATGATTTATTAAAAACAGCTGAAGCATGGTACAGAGTAGCAAAGGCTATTCAGCAAGAAGGTTGGGTTGAAGAAGAAATAATTCACAAGGGTGTGAAAATGTTTGTGTATCATAATAATTGTGTTGCTGGGGCTCTTCCTCAGCCAGCGCCCCAAAATGGCGCCCGGGGGATGTCTATCCCAAAGATCCAGTCAGTAATGGGAGATTGCCAGCTGATTAATCCTCCCAATCCCCATCCCGTCACCTCTCCCGTTTGCCCGGTCCTAAATTCTGATGGATCCTACTTTTCCCCTTCTCCCTCCCTAACATTCCCATCATCCTCATCCATCCCCAAGCCACCTTCTGAGTCTAATGCTAACATCTCATCTGCCATTCCTTCCTCACACTTTGTCTCCGTAGATAATCCTACCCTCCCATCTGCATCTGCCCAGTGCACTAACCCCTCCTCTCCTGCCACTGTCAATCTTGCTGATCCCACTCCGGCTCCTCCTCCTTCAGGCACCTTTACTGACTCTTCCCCACCCTCTCCCTCGCCCGCCCCGACCACAGCCCAGTTTCCCACCCCCTCTGCTAATCCCTCCCCAACCTCACTGCCCACTCCAGGTTCCGCCCCAACTCCCACCCAAATGGCCTGGCCATACCCCTTCCCATACCCCTATCCTCACTGGCCATACCCCTTTCCCCAAGTCACTCCCCAGGTTCCGGTCATGCCCAGTCCGGTTCAGTCTGCCCCGGATGTGCCCACATCCAACATGGCCGCCACGTCTTCCCTTAACCCCAATGCAACTTCCTTCCCCGCCTCCAATATGGCGGCCCCCAGCCATTCAGCACCCCTGATGCCGGTGCTTCCCGGTGATTACCGGTCCCAAGGTTATGACCCAATGGCAACTCCCGCCTCCGGAGCTCCCTCCTATCCCCCGGCCCTGTCTCCTCAGGTGATCCCCTCACGCAGAAGGTCCCAGATAATAGAGCTAGATGAGGAAGAGGATGACAGGCTGTCCCAGGGTTCAATGGAGGCTGCGAGAGCCCACCGTTCTATTGAAGATCCCTTCGGCCATCAGGGTCGGGGAGAACAGGCCCCTCCTAAATATGTCGCTTTTAACCCCACACAAGCTAGTGCTTTAATGAAATCTCTCCCTGACCCAGAGAAACAGCCTATGCCTTTTTACCGAGGGATAGTTCAGATACAAAAGACTTATTCCGCCGCCTGGCGTGACCTACTGAGCATTTGTGCTATTAAAGCAGGGGATGCATATTGGCCCAGCATGGCCCGCCACCTCAGTACAGATCTGCTTACAAGTGATGTTGATTATCCCTCCGGAGTAACCTTTTGCAATCAATTGAGAGATTGGGCTAAGGATAAACTTGCAGATCAAGCTGCTGGCCTTACTGATGTTATGCAAGACAAAGGAGAATCAGTGGAAAGGTTTCATGCAAGATTATATCAAATGTTTACAGATTTGGGATTTGATCTCACTGACAAAATTCATTCACAAATGCTATCAGGTGCGTTTGTCCAAGGTGTTAAAGATTCCATACGCAAGGGAATCATTGCTGCACGCCCTGAATACAAGGTTGTTCCCCTAGATACGTTACTCCTAGTTGCTAGAGGTTTGGAATCTGCCCAAACCCCCAGAAGACCCAATTCAGCTCCTCTCATGGTGGCCCGTGCCACCCCCATCACCCCTGGCACCAAGGGTGTCAAGTTAGAGGACGTAACAAGTTTTAATTGTGGGGCTAAGGGACACTACAGAAGTGACTGTCCAGAACCCAAAAGGGAACCGGGGGAGCCCAAAAAGTTTCCTACAGGGGAGCCCAAAAAGTTTCCCAAGCCTGCCCCGGCCCCTAAGACCATGAAAACGGTTCTAATTGTTGAGGAACCAGATGATGATTAGGAAATTGGCAAACCTGTGTCATTAACCCCTGTCATGGCAGCGTTTACAGGGGATAAGGGAGGGGGGCCACTTGCCACAGTGACTTTACCCATTGAAGGCCAACCTACCACATTTCTTATTGACACAGGCGCAGCCCGAAGTGTTCTCAGAGAACAAGACCTGCCAGACCCATCTTTCTTGTCAAGTATTGATGTCTCCTGTGTTGGAGTGGATGGCCAACCGAGACACAGTCCTCTAACAACCCCTCTGCGGGTTGGCACAAGCTTACTTGCTCGTTTTGTAGTTTCCTCCACATGCCCAATTAACCTGTTAGGCGCTGATGTCCTTTCACGCCTGCAGGCGTCTATAACCTTCACTCCAGATGGACAGGTAGAAATGTCTACACCTCTATCTGTCTCTGACACTTCAGCCCTGTGCTCCTTACCTTTGATGCTGCAATTAGATATACCCAATGAGCAAGCAGCAGAACCTAGGTCCAATTTCCCAGATGAGTTAAAAACTCAGGTGCCTGCTAAGTTATGGTCCTCAGGCCCAGAGGATATAGGTCATCTAAATGTCCCACCTGTGGTGGTTAAGCTTATCCCAGGAGCTAAGTTACCAAGGAAACCACAATATCCTCTAAAACCAGCACAGGCTGCAGCCATTTCTATTCACATCAAAGCGCTCCTGGAAAAGGGTGCTTTAGTGGAGTGTAAATCAGAATGTAATACTCCATTATTTCCTGTGAAGAAGAAGACTCTAAAAGGTGAGCCAGTAAAGTACAGGATGGTTCAGGATCTCCGTGCGGTCAATGAAGCCACTGTCCTGGACACCCCCCTTGTACCAAACCCCCATACCCTGCTCTCTGGCGTCCCACCTTCTGCAAAGTATTTCACAGTCATTGATCTAGCTAATGCCTTTTTCAGTGTTCCACTGGATCCATCCTGTCAATACCTGTTCGCTTTCACCCATGAAATGCAACAATATACATGGACTGTCATGCCCCAAGGGGCACAAAATTCTCCAAGTCAATTTGCCAAAGCCATGTGTACTATTCTTGACCCTTGGCAAGCTGAACACCCAGAAGTTGTTTTACTCCAGTATGTGGATGATTTGTTGCTCTGTGGAGATGATATACCCACTACTGAAAAGTGTTCAATTAGTCTGCTTTGCTATTTGGCAGAACAAGGATGTAAAGCTTCGCTTCTCAAGCTGCAATTCTGTCAACCCTCTGTGATTTTCCTTGGACATTGCCTATCTCAAGGTACCAGACATCTCACTCGGGACCGAGTCAGAACAATTCTGGACATTCAACCCCCAAGGACTTCAAAATCTCTTCATGCCTTCTTAGGCCTCATTTCCTACTGCAGAGCATGGATCCCAGAGGCCTCTCTGCTTATGCAACCTCTCTACGATGCACTCAAGTCAGATCCATTCGGCCTGACCAACGAAGCTCTGGACAATTTCAAATCTCTTAAACGTGCCATTGTCTCTGCTCCTGCCTTGGGCCTACCTGATTACTCCAAACCTTTCAAATTATTTGTCTCTGAAAGACAAGGCCATGCAACAGGAGTTCTCACCCAAACTAATGACTTAAGAGGCCGCCAAAGGCCTATTGGATATTTCTCATGTCAACTGGACATTGTGGCCAGAGGGACCCCTTCCTGTCTCAGGGCTGTTTTTGCTGCAAGAGAGCTCATAGAAAGAACCTCAGACTTGGTCCTTGGCCACCCTCTGGTTGTTTTGGCCCCTCATGACATCTCTGCCATCATCAACCAAGTCCAGCTCAAGCACGTGTCTCCTGCCAGACACCTACGCCTACAGTGTCATCTTCTTCTACCTGACAACATTTCCATTCAAAGATGTCAAGTTCTTAACCCATCCACTCTTCTTCCACTCCCTGAGGGGGGTATCTATTATGGATTTGTCACAGATGAAACCTACATTTACCTGCTTTGTGGATGTATCAAGAAAGTCATGCATCCACATTTGACATTTTATGAAGATGAGAAGCCTCTCTGTGAAGGCCCAGATTACGCCTTCTGTACCATGTGGTACAAACCAAACATTACTCCCGAACCTTGCTATGAAGATGAGCTTTACCACTGGACTGATGTGAAGCTCACTGCTCAAGATTTCTATTGTGACTCTGAAGGCAATAGCATGGTCTTAATCCAACTACCTCAACAACTTAACTACCTCTACCGCCATTGGGATACTGCTATCCCACATATTCCTGTTACCAAATTGAAGACAAGGTCATGGAATGACCTTGGGCCCATGGCAAAACTATGGGCCACCATGGATGAAGAACAGCTACAGGAAAATGGTATTGTCAAATACCCAACAACTGACCTTCTTGAAGCATGGCCACGACATTTCCTGGAAAAAGAATTTAAAGACCTAGTTATAACAAATGACTATGACCCAGAAACTCCTCATGACTGTTTCGAACAGATGAAAATGGAAACAGTACACTTACCAACTGTGCATGAGAATCCATTACCGGATCCGGATTTTACTCTGTTTGTGGACGGTTCAAGGTATGCTGATGAAGAAGGAAAATACCATACTGGATATGCCGTAACCACAACAGAGGAAGTTCTCAAGTCATCACCTCTACCGCCAGCAATGTCTGCGCAAGAAGCTGAATTGCAAGCCCTGACTTCAGCATGCAAGATTTCCAAGGGAAAGCGTGCCAACATCTATACAGATTCAAGATATGCTCTGGGTGTGGCACATGACTTCGGCCTCATTTGGAAGACAAGAGGATTTCTTACCACTGCCGGTACACCAGTCAAACACAGCTCTGCAATCAAGGAACTAATGGATGCCCTCCTACTCCCTGAAGAAGTGGCCGTTTTGAAAGTAAAGGCACATGGGAAATTGGATTCAGATGAAGCAAAGGGCAACCATTTAGCTGACCAGGCTGCTAAGCAAGCGGCCAGAGATTTGCAGGAAGTGGATGAAGAAGTGTCCGGTCAAGAAGAAGAAGTTCCTATCTTTACCTTGCAAACTCTTCCTACTGACCTAAGAATTTTGCGAGAACAACAAGCTGCAATTACCCCTGAAGAAATCCAGAAATGGAAGAAGAAAGGAGCTGTCCTAAAGGACGGAATTTACTACAACAATTCTAAATTTTGCCTTCCAAGAAACTTATACCCAGCAGTTGTCCAATGGGCCCATGGGCCTGCACATCTGTCAAAAGACCTAATGGCCGCCCTCATTCAAAAATATTATGAAGCACCTGGAATCACAACCCTGATCAACAGCTTCTGCAGGGCCTGTGTCATTTGTGCAAAATGTAATCCAGGAAGACCAATCAAGGTGCCTGCAAAGCACCTAGCAAAACCCATGTACCCATTCCAGAGAATTCAAATTGATCATATCCAAATGCCCAAGAGTGGGTCTCATGAATATGCACTAGTAATGGTGGATATGTTCTCAGGCTGGCCAGAAGCCTACCCTGTAGCCAATATCACTGCAAAAACAACCGCAAGACGCCTACTTACAGACATTGTATGTAGATTTGGACTTCCAGAAGTCATTGAAAGTGATCAAGGCCCAGCCTTTACAGCAACAGTGACTAAAGAAATTTGGACTGCTCTGGGAGTGACCCTAGCCTTCCACACCCCTTACCACCCACAAAGTAGTGGTAAAGTAGAGCGCATGAATGGCACTCTAAAAGCCAGAATGTTAAAAATGTCACAAGAAACAAAAATGCCCTGGCCAGAAAGTCTGTCAATAGCTTTGTTCAGCGTTAGGCACACACCTAGAGGGAAACACTCGTTATCCCCATATGAAATTCTATTTGGGACAGCACCCAGGCTAGGTTGTTATTATCCACAGCAGTTACAGCTTCAATCAGATGTTTTAGTAGACTATGTAACTGAACTTGCAAGTGCCTTGAACAAAATACATGCCCAAGTTTTCTCTTCAATTCCAGATCCTGATCTGAACACAGGTACCCATAACCTGCTTCCCGGAGATTGGGTTCTGGTTAAGAAGTTCGTGCGGAAAAGCACCCTGGAACCAAGATTTGACGGGCCATTCCAAGTTCTCCTGATCACCGCAACTTCCGTCAAATTGGCCGGCAGGCCACATTGGATCCACGCTTCCCACTGCAAGAAGTCTCCTGCCCCAGAGGAAGCAGATACCGCACAACCATGTACCTCTGGTACATTGTCTCCTTAATTAGTTTAATTAAGGCCCAGCAAGTAGCCATCACTAAAGATGTTAGTGGGTACACCTTCTGGTATAATTCATCATGTACCCGTGTGGCTACCTATACCTTTGATTATTGTGACATCGTAGAATGCCCATTCACTACAACACAAATCCAGAATATCTATAGAGATATCCCTCATGTAAAAGATCCATATGTTTGTGTAGTTGACAAACAATGGGGGCATAATTGTGGCCATTGGGGGGCGGCGGGATGGAATGCCGGACCTTCCTGGGGCTACAAGCCAAAAAGTGCCTTATCTAAAGTAGATGATCATGGTAGGTCCCTCCTTCAAAGAATGACTCTGAGAAAGCCTGGAGGAGGCACACCAATGAAATTAATTCTTAATGTTGAGCATCCAAGCCCAACAGATGCAGACCAGTATGTATTGGGAATGTACTGGAAAAAGGGTTCCTATACTAAATTAGGGCATTTCTACCTTAAAGATATGTGTAATTCCCCTGAGTGGCGAGGAGCTACTCATATGGTCACAAACCCATTAAAACCACACATCCAGTCCTTTAAGGACATGATGGCCATTGCTAACCCCACCTTTGAAGATACTATGGCCGCTGAAACAGGTTTTAATGATGTTAACCTATGGTTAGAATGGATGAAATATAATGCCAACAAACATAACCGAACCGCATGCTATGTGTGTGGTGGTGCCCGGCCTCATCTGGGCACTGTACCTTTAACCCTGCCAGTAGATGAAGAAAATTGCATTTTAAGTCTTTTTGCCTACCAATATAATTTCAACAGGTCTCAATGTCAAGCATGGACAGCGGAGTATCCTCTTATAGCCAAAAATGTAAGACCTCCTCATGGTGTTACCGTATATAAAGGTAATTACACTTGCTATGTCAAACATGATGGGATTGGTAAATTTGTGGGTAACTTTCCCGCAGGTTATTGTACTACCTACAGAACTGTTCCTGTACGTTTACTGCAGCAGCACACTAGGTCACTGGGAGATATTTACTGGTTGTGTGGGGATTTACAGTTAAGATCCAGAATGGACACAGAGTGGTGGGGGGAGTGTACATTGGCCAAGGCCATTATGCCTATACACATTATTTCTGACACACACACCAACACCCATGAGTCCAGCCACACTAAGGCCAAGCGTGAAGCCCCAGTAAAAGGAAGTTTTGACCCTCACATTTACATTGATGCCATTGGGGTGCCTAGGGGGGTACCCAATGAATTTAAAGCAAGAGATGAAGTTGCTGCAGGATTTGAATCAATTTTTACCATAGTTACTGCAAACAAGAACTTAAATTGGATAAACTACATTTATTACAATCAACAGCGTTTCGTTAATTACACCAGAGATGCCCTCCAGGGATTAGCCGAACAATTGCAGGCAACATCCCAAATGGCCTTCCAAAATAGAATAGCCTTGGATATGATCCTAGCCGAAAAAGGAGGGGTATGTAAAATTTTGCCCGACACCATGACATGTTGTACCTACATCCCAGAAAACACAGGTCCTAATGGTAAAGTTACATTAGCCATAGCAAAATTAAATGACCTCTCAGAAGAATTAAAAAGGAATTCCGGGATAAAAGATCCCTGGGACAGATGGTTTGGTTGGATGACGGGTTGGAAAAAGGCTTTAATGTATATTGGTATGGCAATACTAATTTCTTTTTTTATCTTTGCTCTTCTCTTTTGTTGTGTCTTCCCCTGCCTAAGGAAAGCTCTCACGAAGACTATTGACCAAGCGGCACCCACTTTCACACTACTTGATGTTTATGACCAAGATTTCCAGGATCTCAACTCACCCTGTTTGCCGCTGCAATCCATCCCTTTTGATGATAAAGTGCGAGAATTCTAGGAAGGGACTAACTTAGGGACAGCATCTGTCAGTGAATGGTAAAGACCCCGTGTTGGAGAAGTGGTGGATTAGCTGCCATGGGATACCCATGGGTGTGAAGTGTTCGAGAGCCATACTGACGGATGAGTTAGCCTATCAGGGTCAGAACTAGGGACAGCCTTGCACTTTGCATTAACACCTAGCTAGCGGCCACGGGGTTTCTGTGCCTTTGGGCTAACACGTCTTCTGGTATTAACAAATAAAGTTTTTATCTCTTAGAATCTAACATTTCATAGGGGGGACTGATGTGGGATTATTTAAAAAACCTTATTGTACTTGTATTCAATTATTGCACTAACTCCATTTTAACTTTATACTGTGACAATCCTCCATTTTGTCCTCCTAACCTGACTTGTTCATTTTAAAAACTACATTACATGACAGTATTTCTCAGCACATCTAATACAATAGACAAAGACTGTATTCTCCATAAGGATATGACTAACCCAGGAACTGTTGAATTTCCCCTAACTCGCAACATAGTATAATTTAAAGGCCATGAGAACACAGTAGTAATGAAATGTTCTATTCATAAGAGACCTTGCACCTAACCACGAGATTTGACATCACCGACCGAGTAAAATGACGCTCAAGACCCCTTGTCCCCCACCCGTGTCCGAAAAAGTACCACCTCTTGGTGGGTGGACACGGAACTAACCACTTAGCTTTTGATCCAATTAATTATATTGATAGGTGGACACTAACCCAGACACTTAACAATTAATCCAATTAATGATGTTTATTCACTGATATCTTGATAATCAATGATGACGAAAATGTCTCTTAAAAGGGCCTGCGCGCCCTCTGATTCTGCACTTGCCAATAAATTTCCTCGAAGTTATTTTAACCTGAACTCCGTGTGTCAGACTGAATTACTTCAGCGTATATACGCAATTCAATTCTCTTTAATTTGGACAGGAACAGATAGACACTTAAACATTTTGGTTTACTGAAAAAGTACCATAACACATACATGAAGGACAGTATACAGTGGCTGTGTTTGCCACAATATCCTTATTTATTCTTCTGACATTTAGACTCATTACGATCACATTAGACAAGTTCTGCAGACCTTGTTAAAGAATTAACTTTATTGTAAATTAGAAAAATGCATCTTTGACCAATCTGAAGTACAGTTTTTGGGATATAATATCTCTGCCTCGGGGTTTAAGATGGATCCTAAAAAGCTGGAATCGGTTCTACAATATCCTTTACCCACTGGGTTGAAAGCCATTCAAAGGTTCATTGGTTTTGCCAATTATTACAGAAGGTTTATTTATAAAGGGATTTTCTTCAGCAACAGCACCAATATGACACGCTAGGGAGTTAGCAGTACGATATGGTCTAAGGAGGCTATAGAAGCCTTTGAAACTCTCAAACAGCTGTTTGCCTCCGCCAACATATTGATACATCCTGACACCAGTAAACCTTTCATACTGGAAGTTGATGCATCAGAGACAGGGGTAGGGGCAGTTCTCTCCCAGAGTAAGAGCCAGGATACTCCATTGCATCCTTGTGGTTACTTCTCTAGAAAGTTGTCTCCTGCCGAGCGCAATTATGATATTGGCAATAGGGAATTGTTGGCCATTATTCTAGCTCTCAAGGAGTGGCGACATCTTTTAGAGAGTTTGATCATTACTGATCACAAAAACATGGCTTACATAGGAGATGCTAAACAATTGTCTTCTAGACAAGCTAGGTGGTCTCTGTTTCTTTCTCGCTTTCATTTTCTTATTACTTATAGACCTGGTTCTAAAAATGTCAAGGCAGACGCCTTATCCAGACAGTTTGATACTGAGTCTGTACAAGAGCAAGAAAAGTCCCATATCATTCCCCTGGAATGTATCATTGCTTCCACTATCTTTTCATTTTCCTCTCCGCTGCTTGGCTCCATCATGGAGGCTCAGTCTCAGGCGTCCTGCGGTAAACCTCAGGACAAATTGTTCGTTCCATTGGGGAAAAGGGTTAATATCATGAAGGTGTTTCATGACAATATGTCTGCTGGTCAACCAGGTATTAACAAAATCCACTTCTGCTATCATGAGGTCATTCTGGTGGGATACCCTCAGGAAGGATGTTAAGGAGGCTTGTTCTGTTTGTGCGGTTTCCAAAGTACCTCATAAACTCCCTAGTGGCTTGTTACAACCTCTTCCCGTTCCTGAGGTCCCATGGTCCCACTTGTCCATGGATTTCATTGTAGAACTTCCTAGTTCTAATGGTTATAGCACTATTCTCATGGTTGTTGACCGTTTTTCTAAAATGGCTCACTTCATCCCTCTCAAGAAATTACCATCATCTCAAGACCTGGTACTGATCTTTATACGTTAGATTGTCCGCCTGCATGGCATGCCCGGCTCCCTCGGCGCTGGTACTCTCCTCCCTCTTCTTCCGTCATCGGCTGAATGCGCATGCGCGGCAAGAGCCGCACGCGCATTCAGCCAGTCTCATAGGAAAGCATTCTCAATGTTTTTCTATGGATGCTGGCGTCTTCTCACTGTGAAAAATCACAGGGAGAAGCGCGGAAGCACCTCCTAGCGGCTGTCAATGAGACAGCCACTAGGGGCTGGATTAACCCATAGGTAAACATAGCAGTTTCTCTGAAACAGCTATGTTTACAGCAAAAAGGGTTAAACCTAGCTGGACCTGGCACCCAGACCACTTCATTAAGCTGAAGTGGTCTGGGTGCCTATAGTGGTCCTTTAAGGATGAAATGGTCATTCTTTTGGTGTGAATAAAACAAAACAAAAAGAAAAATATTTTAAAAAAATAGGGAAAAAAATAACTTTAAAAAGGCTCAAAAGTAAAAAAAAATAAAAAATATGGAGGGTAAGTGAAAATGTTCCCAACCTCCAAAATATACATGCCTATGTTGAGGGGGAGGAGGAGAACAGAGACACTGGGCCCTAGAAATATAAAAAAATATATATTTTTTTAAATCAACATCTATGGCAGGGGTCCTCCAACTGTGGCCCTCCAGATGTTGCTGAACTACAACTCTCGTGATTCTCCAGCTATCTATGTAATTCAACGAATCATGGGAGTTGTAGTTAAGCAACATCTGGATGGCCACAATTTGAGGGCCACAATTTGAGGACCCCTGATCTATGGCATAAAAAAAAAATGAACAAATCAATCTCCTGTTGGAGCTGGATAGAACAGTTCAGATAGTCAAAGATATTCAATGCAGGGGATGGAACCAGCAACTAAGAGTCAGGAATGAAGAGTTAGCAGTCAGGAACTAGGAACCAGCAAACTCAAACCAAAATACAGGAACCTTGAGACAGGAACCAGGAATTCCAAATCCAATTTAAGCTAACTATTTTAGGATCATGGAAGATGAAGAAAAGGAATTAGTGTTATAACCAACATCGTGAGCACCTAATTGGGGTATCGCCTCCTTGCGATTTACTATCCTCGGTGGTTGTCGTGTCTTCTCTGTTGAGGTCTTTGTGTCAGGATCCTATCCAGACAACCAAAATGATGTTTCTTTTATTCTGTATTATTATCTACAATACCAGTTTTTCACCACTAGTGGCCTCCCTAGGCACTAGTCAAACCTCAGTCTCTCTCACCTGCCTAACATCATCATCTAAATCTGCTGTAAGAGGCCACACCCTGCTAAAGCAGAGGGCCTTTACATTGATTTAAGCTGTTGTTCTGAACCCGAGATGACTTCTGTTCCTGTCTCATACGGAGAAAACCTGCTCAACTCTAAATACCATTGAACCATCCTGATCTATCCAACCAACCTGCTTTGTTTCTAGTCTGCTCTTTTCCAAGAAGCTTGGTAACAAAACCTGATCGCCAATACAAACCTGATTTATTTCATACTGGACTTTGATACCTTTTCACTTTTATTGTAAACCTATATTACTCCAACTGAATTCAACATAACCTACCTGGATAATACAAACGTCTCTATTATTTGCATCTATCCTGAAAAACCCTATCACAACTATCTGATAACTGCCTCCAACCAAAAGAGACTTAACAACTAAACATCTACCTAACCTGAATTTGTTAAACCTTCATATTCTGTTTATTTCTGTCTTGTATTAGGTTTGCCTGTAACCTACAATTTCTCTCATTGGTTTTCCTTCTATTGATTTTACCTGTAATCTCATTTATATTGCCTAACTCTTATTTTTTCTTCCTTCTACCTATAATTCCACCTATAGGTTCTCCTTCTAACTTAATTATAATTTTGTTTATAGGTTCTATTTCTGCCTATAATTCCATGTATAGGTTCTGTTTCTATTTCATTATAACTTGTCTGGAGCTTATTGCCTAAACTCTTCATATTATAACCCTCATTATACTTACCTGTAATCTCGTTTTTAGGTTCTGCTTTCCCACTTTTGTCTATATTCTTTCCATTTCCCTTTAAAGCGGCACTGTCATGCCGAACTTTCCTTTCCCAAATCTATTCCTCTCCTCTCCCTCTCTCAGGATCTGTCATTTATTTCTTCCTAACTCCAATAGTTTTCTTTAAAAATTAAGACAAAGTAGGGACTATTTCTCTTCTGGAGGCTTCTTATGACCAGCGGAGGAGCAAAGTGTGCTTCGTTTCCGGTGGTCAGAGCAATTTTCCCATAATCTTTAACTTTCCTCCCTGTTCCCACAATGTTTCCTGTCAGCATTGCCGAACGTCCTGTCACTTAGACAGAACGCCGGCAAAACTGCCGAATTGCATCCTAACAGAATGAGAACAGTTTCTCCATTTGTGTTAGAATGCAATTCGGGACTTTGTTCGGATCACAATTTCATTCGTATGAATGAAACTCCAATCCTATTCGTGCTGTGGGTGCAACTTGCAGCCGCTTAATAGATAACTCCCTAATTCCCACGGTATTAGGGAGTTTTCTACCAGAAGGCTGAAAGACCTAAATTGGTCTTTAAGCCACATTTACTATACTAAGTAAAGATTACTAGGTATTAGTAAATTCAGCCCTTACTCGCTATACCGCGAGTAGGGGCATGTCTAGTAAACAGTGAGCAGCCAGTGGCTGCTCACTATAAAAAAAAAAAATTAAAAATTAAAAACCTATTGGCCCCCACCCCTGAAAATCCCCCCCCTCCAAGGTAACTAGGGGTCCCCAAGCCCTTAGACACCCCCCCCCCAAATAAAAAGCTATCCCCTACCTCCCTCACCCTAAAAATAGTGAGGGGGGAATAAAATAACTAACCTGTAAATAAAAATAAAACTTACCATTTGATGTCTTCTTTCTTCTAAAATCTTAATTTTTCAGCCCCCAAAAAGGCCAAATAAAAAAACCATCATACCCATCGAACTTAAAATAAAACAAAAAAATCTGAGCGCAAAAAAAACAGACGAAAAAGAAAAAAAAACGACACTAAAAAAAAACAATCCATCTTCACCCATGGAGGGCTCCAAGCAGACTGAGCTCTGCAGGGCGGGGGAAGCTCACCATCGCTGGTGGTAAATCCCTCCATTCTTTTAATGTCTGTGATAAAGAGAGGGGAGATTTGGGGTATAAACTCGACTATTTGCTTATTCTGGTTTGCCTCGCTCCATAGAAGAAGCTCCAGATTATCTAGTCCGATTCTGGCTGTCTCAATTTTGTACCAAGCTTGGTTTTTGGAATCACTTAATTGTAAATTACTAGCATGTACCAACATATTAGCCTGATATTTTTGAGTAACTAAGGGGTATCCCATTCCCCCTTGTTCGGCCTTCCTTGATAGAGTATATGTATTTATTTTTGGTCTCTTTCCTCTCCAAATATAAGATGTAATACTACTTTGTAGCATGTTTAGCCAATGACTAGAGATCGAGAGAGGGAGCATACCAAATAGATAAGCCAATTTAGGGATTATATAAGATTTAATGGTGTTAATCCTTCCCCACTAGGAAATGTCATGCATTCTCCATTCTTTTAATAAGACGTTGGTCTCTTTTAATAATTTCAAAAAGTTGATTTCCATTGTCCGCCTTATATCTACGGGGATAATCACCCCCAAGTATGTAAACTCTTTTTCCGTCCATTTAAAATTAAAGTCTTTCTTTAAGGAAATTAGTTTGTATTTTTGTATATTAGTTGACATAGCAATTGTTTTATTCATATTTAAGCTGTAATTAGAAACACTACTATAATTATCGAATTCTTGCATTAAGTATGGGAGAGAGACAAGAGGGTCAGTAATAGAAATTAAGATATCATCTGCATATAAACATATCTTCCATTCCATAAAGGATGTAGTAATCCAAATGATTGTATAGTGCATATCAGAAATTCTGGCTATAGATTAAATATATGATAATATAAAAGAATAAAACAAGACTAATAAATCAAAATCCGCACCAGTTTAATACCATTGCTTGTATAACTTATCAATTTTCCTATTATCCCATTTGGAGCTTTGAAAATAGACTCTAGATCCCTACAAATTATTCCATGTGTTACTTCTCAGATATATACATATGAGATTACTTATCAAGGGAAAAAAAAAAAAAACATACACTAACATCACATCACTTAAACTAATGTGTTAGTACTATAGCTACATGTCATTATCTTTTAACCAGACATGCACAAGATCCGCTGTCTTAAAGGACTTCCATATGTCTTTATAACAAATGAATAAGGCCAATTGCGAATTCCATTTGAATTTTAAATTATGTTTCTTCAAGCACGGGAAAACCGTAGAAAAGAGATTCCTTCTTTGCCTCGTTAAATAAGAAACATCTGTTAAGACTCTTATTGCTTTGAACTGTTCGTCATTTGTCTTTATCTTCCTTGCTGACTGGAGAATCTGTGTCCTGAAGTCATACGAAACAAACGCCACAATGACATCTCTTGGATATGACTGATCTTGCTTTCTTTGAAAGAGACGATGATAACACGACATCTTTATATCTTGTTGTGCCAACGGAATCCCCAGACAGTTAATATATTCCATTAGAAAATCATATAATTGGGCATCTGATATTTCCTCAGGAATATTTCTGAACCTTACGTAAAGTCTTCTTGATCTATCTTCCAGGTCACATACTTTATCTTCTAATTCTTTCAATTTTGATGCCGTCTTAATTTGGGTCTCTTTCGCCTCCTGAAGCTGGAATTCTAAAGCCTCTTCCTTTTCTTCAATTTTCTGGATACGCCCATTTAACGTGGCTAAATCCGCTTTCATATCAGAAAATTTATCACACAGCTCCTTTTTAATATCATTAGAGATATCTTCCAGGCATTTCTTTAATAGGATAGGTGTGACTACCTCTTTATCTGAAGCCTTGATAGGGGAGGGGAATACCCCTGTTTGTAAAGACTCCAAAGATGATTGTTCCAGACATTCTTGATTGTCTTGTGGGACAAAAAAAAGCCAAAAGTCTCTTTTCCTGTTTCTGGCCTTTCTTATCAGCCTTTGTTGAGGCTTTGTCTAGTGTTTTTTTCGATGCCAAAAGATTAATTCAAGATATCTGTATTTAGTTGGGAATTTATAAGAATAGCTAAATCCCCTCAGTAGCTCAAAGAACCCATACCACACTTGGATGCATCCCAGTATAAGTGCATGTGAGAGAAAAAAAAAAAAAATAGTAGAACAAAGTCCAAAGATTATATCATGGTTTTGGCTCTGAGCTCTCTGTGCTTTGCAAAAATATAAAAATCAAAAAGACCCGCTTAGCCCTTTTTCTCAATAGTTAGTAGGGACTAGAGGTACAGCTCATCTCCTTTCCTTTTCCCTCTTTCTTGTCCCTCACAGAGGGGCTTCACCATAAAAATCAAGCAGCCCACACGGTCTTCGACAGCGAACATAAAACCTGTCAGACTGACTCACCCCGGTATTAGAGGGAACCGGGGATATACCGGTAATATTATATCACTAGGGCAGCTATATCGGCGTAAATCAGCATACCCTCCTAGTCCAGTCCGGTCTCAGCATGTCTAGGCTCCGTATTAGTAAGTGCCTCTTAGTCTCTTCCCTCTCCTCTCTCCTCGGGATCTCTCAACACCTCGTGGCATTAGCGTCTCGGCTCAGAAAGACAGAAAGGGGTATTTTGTATTTTTTTTGTATACACCCCTACATGCTTATTAACCCCTAATAAGGTACACATGGGATGGGCGGCAGCATTGTAACATAGCTGTGTGATACAAAAGTGAATACAAAAAAACAACTCCTGTGTTCAAACTCCCATCACTCCTGGGCGACAGCAACGACCATAGTACACATCAGCCCCAATCCATACAGTAAAAACCAAAGAAACAGGTAACTTTTTTTTCTTTGGTTTTTACTGTATGTATTGGGGCTGATGTGTAGTATGGTCGTTGCTGCCTCCCAAGAGTGATGGGAGTTTGAGCGCAGGACATGTTTTTTTTTGTATTTATAATATATTACTGGCTACAGGCAAATTAGAGCCACTTCGGCACGCTGGTGTATTCTCTGGAGTAGATATATATTTTTAACAGGCATAGATTCAGTCTTTTAGCTCTCTGGGTGATTGGGGGCAGAGCCAGTGAGCGACAAGCCAGACGCTCATCACTGTAGCTCTGAGCGTTACCCAGAATGAACTGTTCTGAACCACTATATACTGCCCAATTGTGCCTTTAAAAGAGATTCCCGGGCTCCCTACATCATGGGGAAGAAAAAGAGGCAAAAGATCCAGCCAGCTGCTCCAGCTATAGACTGATCTCGCTTCTGAATGCGGATCTAAAGCTCTTCACTAAGATACTGGCAACCCGTATCAGTAACGCGCTCCCAGAACTGGTGGAACCCGACCAGGTCGGCTTAATCCCGGGCCGAGAGGCCAGGGACAACAACATACGGGCATTAAACATCATTCACGCAGCCGGAAGATCCACTCAGAAGCTAGTGCTCCTCTAAACCGACGCGGAGAAGGCTTTTGATCGGGTGGACTGGAGTTATATGGAGGCCACGCTACGGGTTTTGGACCGCACCTGATGACCTGGATTCTCTCCCTCTACACGACACCAAAAGCAAGAATACGGGTTAACGGCGCTCTCTCCACACCAGTATCGATTCGAAACGGGACGAGACAGGGCTGCCCGCTCTCCCCCCTCCTGTTTGCCCTCTCCCTGGAACCGTTCCTAGGGGCGGTAAGACGGGACGGGGGAATAGGGGGGTATACCCTGAAGGGCACAGCGCACAAGGTGGCAGCATATGCTGATGATATGCTGTTTTTCCTCAGCGACCCCTTGGTCTCCATCCCAAACCTGCTGCGAGCCTTCACAGAGTACGGGCTCATATCTAACATGAAATTGAACGCAGACAAATCGGAAGCCACGCCCATCTCACTGACGGACCCGGAAATCACCCACTTACAAACTCAATTCAGTTTCACATGGTGCAGGACGAAACTCAAATACCTGGGGATATGGCTCACTATGGACCTCACTCAGCTCTACACGCACAACTTTGCCCCGATACTACTCACGCTGAAACAAGATCTCACACGCTGGGCTGGCCTATGCATGTCCTGGTTTGGCAGAATGAACGCCATTAAAATGAACCTCCTGCTGCGCCTGCTGTACCTCTTCCAGACACTCCAGATACGAATCCCGACGTTGTTCTTTCGCACCATGGACACAGCAATCTCCGGATTCATATGGCACGCTAAACCCCCCAGACTGAAGAGGACTCAAATGCAGCAGGCAAAAGCACAAGGTGGAGTGGGACTCCCCTCAATCTTAACCTACTACAGGGCAACACACTTACACCGCATAGTGGACTGGCATGCACTGAAGACGGATAAAATATGGATACGCACGGAGTGGGTGCAGGTGGAGGGGACACTACTGGCAGCTGTCTGGTTGGACGAGCACACGAGGAGCGAGCAGACACGGACTCACCCCCTCATAGGGGCGACACTGCAGGCCTGGGTACTCCATACGGACCAAACTCTCGCTAACTACGACGCCAGGGCCGCTGATCCCAATCACCCACAATCCCAATGTGGCTGGGGGCCTCAAGCCACAAGATATCAAGACGTTTGGAGCAATGGATTTCACGCACATGCAACAATGGTGCACGGCAGACAACCTCAAACAACTCCCAGACCTCATACCAGATAGAGCCCCGACAAGTCTAGAGAGATTCCGCTACTTCCAAATAAAGGCATACTACACCTCACATAGCGGAAGATGCCTGTTTCACAGGAGCCTGACGGAATTCGAGGAACTCTGCAGGGCCCGCACGCACCTGAGCAGGGGGGTATCAACACTATACGCTCTGCTCCAAACGGCAGCCCGCCCTGAACCCGCAAGATACATGGCACGCTGGGAGGAAGCTACAGGAGTTGCGCTTACAGAACAACAGTGGACAAAAATCCACATACTTACGCACCAAAGCTCTATGAGCTCAAAACACCAGGAGCTCAATTACAAATTGCTGACTAGCTGGTATAGAACCCAGCAGATACTCGAATTTCCTGTAATATCGCTGATGAAGCTTGTTTAGACATTTGCAGTAGATGAAAAGGTCAAGCAGGGAGTTAAGATTATTTGACCAACGAAGTTACAACTGTTGTACTGTTACATTTATGCTATCCTGTGACAAAATGAAAAAATGAAAAATAAAGATTGTGAAAAAAATATTCTAATATTTAATCTATGATTGTGAGATAACGAGCTCACAACCCAATATAAACTATATTACACTACAAATTCCCTGTTTATATCTTTGTTTCCTTTTTAATGTGTACTTCATAATTTTTGGTTATAAAAATGTTATGTTCAGTACCGTAAAAAAAAGAAGCAGCGCGCAGATCCGGGGTCCAGCTCCGGAGATATTGGAACTTTTCTCTGCACGGCCTGAGAATCCCAAGATAGAAACATAGAAACATAGAATGTGACGGCAGATAAGAACCATTCGGCCCATCTAGTCTGCCCAGTTTTCTAAATACTTTCAGATGAGGACAGTACCTATGCCGAGCCTACCACACAGAGCCGGGCAACACAGATACACCAGAGGCCTCTGGACATGGGAGCCTCTTCACCTTTCACCAAGGCCGATTTATAAAGGCCCTGATGCAGGACATTAAGTCCACGTTTCAAGCGGACATGGCACTGATGCGAGAGGATGTTCCACACTCACCATCCGGGTGGCAGAGGTAGAGGAAAGCATGAGAGGCAGCAAGCTAGCGCAAAACGCCACCGACGCCGCACTGAGCTCCCTGAGAAAGCAATGTGCCCACCCGCAAGCACAATTAGCCAGCATAGAAGATAAAAACAAGGCAAGGAACCTGAGGGTCCGGGGTGTACCAGAGATGATCTCTGGCACTGAATTGCCACATTTTTGCTGGAGGCTCATAGCCACCTTAATGATGCCGCGGCAAGTCAAGCAGGTGATTGATTCATGCTTCAGACTTACCAGGGCAAATACAGTGCCCCGAGAGGGAACTAGTGACGAGCTGATCAAATTTGTACGAGACTCTGACCAGGGTATACTCATGGGGTTCGCAAGAGGCTCTACCACAGTGCCATTTGAAGGAGCGCAATTGTCATTATACATAGACTTCTCAAGACACAACGTAATGTGGAGGAAGTCCTTCCGACAGGTTACCCAGCTACTATGTGAGCAAGCCATTCCTTACAAGTGGGGCCCACACCGACTACAGGTGGATAAAGCAGGCAAGATGTACAAGCTATAACACACCTCTGAGATACTGACCTTCCTTCAGTCACTTGGCCTGACGGCACAGGAAGCACCTCAGCCAACTTGGACTGTCACAGAAATTACCCTCTATGTGCCCAGAGGAGTGGCCCTGAAAACAGCTGCATTACCTACCTGATAATGCTGTAGATGAACATGTTCCCTTTCTCTTTACCTGTTGCAGTTTGTAAGATATCTCAATGTTCCCTATAATGTTGCAACAACCATTTACCACTGGCTCTGTATGCTGCCAATGAGTTTCCCATGTTCAGTTAACCCCCCCCCCTTTACTCTGGAGTGTGCAAGGCAACCCTTCCCATCCAGTAATGGCACTAAGCCAACATAGAGTCAAACTACAGAAGGATCCATACCAGCTAACTACGTACACAGAGGTGCCCAATGTCTACTGTAAACGCAGCATCGCACTACTACGCCTATGGGCACTAATTGCTGCAAATTTGCGCCCCCCAGGCCCAGCTTGATACACCCCCTAGTGAGAGTGGGCTGAACAGCTCCTGTAAGAAATGTAAATTGGGTTGTTCTCCTATTTGTATTAAAATTTGTTTTTATGACTTATGCCTGCATTATAATGCCAAATACATGTGACAATGTTATGATGCGGTACCCACAAAATAAAGATTTTTTTTTTTTTTTAAAGTGTTAATTTTCAGACTTTCAAATTAAAAGTTTGCCCAGTGTCCCTAGTGCTCACTTAAATGGCTTCCATTCAGCTCACGGGCTCCTGTGCTGTCACATCTGATTTTAAAATAAACAATTTCATTTATTTTGTTATGTAGACTGAGCAAGTCAGGTGTGGCTAGGGCTGAATAAACTAAAACAAAAGTTATATACTAATAAATTGCATGCATATACACGGTAACTTCTTCATTAGGCTATACTTGTGTTGGTGCTTTGAATGTCCCTTTAAAAAAAAAAAAAAAAGACAGCGAGCATTTTGCTGTGGAGCTCTTTTATATACTCAGACCTACCTAGAATATAGAGCTCCTATAAAAGAGGGACAGATAGATTTGGGATAAAAATAGGGCTGTCTCTTCTAAATAGTTGCTCTTGAGAGGAGACCCATTATCTAAACAGCAAGAACAAATCTATTCTGGAGTAAGTCTCATAAGGATGAGAAAAAAAGAATGTATAGTTCCGACATGGCAGGTTCCTAACTCTCCAAATGTCCACTTGTCCTAAAGTACGGATGTAACGGACACCTTCCGTTGACGGATGCTCCTAGCGCTTCCTGAGGACTCCAAGCACTGCAGCAGACACCACAACCACCGCAGACTCCACAACCGCCGTAGCTTAAATGGAGTCTCGCCATCTTCCTTCCACCCTGTATGAACCTCCAGCATCCAGGACCGTGTGGGGAAGACCTCTCCTCCAAGGAGAGCGTAACAGGAGCAAGCTCTCAAAAGAGCTAAGTGATTAAAGCTCAAGGGAGTATGCAGCGCATAGCAATCCCCAGTGTTAGTATAGCTGTCCCCTCCAATCACAAGACAAGACTACGTGTTGAGGGTCAAGAAGAACTCCGATTTAATGATACACACTCTGCTTTTATGCAATTCTCCCCTGCAAGGGAGACGCTCACAGACAATTATACATTACCCAATCACACAAGGGTTACATCCCACACATCTCCTCCCCTTAGCCTGAGAGGTAACCCAATTATCCGTACAGTTTAAAACATACTTTTTACCCAACTTTCATGACTCTAAAACTACACATCCAATATTAATTAATCAGAACATTCCAAATACAAACATACCCAAAAATCATTTGAATCCGTTCAGCCGTTCGGGAGATAGGTATAAGTCACTTTTGACCGGCCGCAAGCACATTTTCATGCCCAAAACAGTTCCATATATTTGGGCTGTGCGGTCGGTCTATTTTACACCGAGAAAATGACTAAGTCCCATTCGAACGAGCGTTCGAATCTTTGAACGGGACTTAGTCTCCAGCCGCAGTGTCGAAGAAGGTACGGGTCAGCGGTGTTCGTGCAATTGGGTAGCCGAAAACAGTTCCATAGATTTGGCTGCACACACCGCTGACCGCGTTCGAATAAGTTAAAATGGCCACCGCCACAGGTTCGTTTGTCGCATGGCGGCCACTTCGACGACTTCGACTGCATCCGAAGTGCCAGTTTAAAAGTTGCAACACTGCTCCAAAGTAATTAAAGGGTCAGGAACAGCATTATAAAAATCCATAATGCCCAAATACAGTTCTTAAAGGGCAATACATCCCAGGGCCATAGTCGCAGGGCAGGAGGCTAGCAATCAGTCCTCTCCAATGCCCAGTGGCAAATGGCAGTTTGTCACAACTGATAAATGTATCAAGAAGTTTATCCTGCCTACTTAAGTTGTGAGATCTTTGGAAGCTCCTCTTGTCTAATCTGCCTAGTCTTGAGCAAGAAGTGGCATTGAAGACCCCTCAGAGGATCTGAAACATGGGAGTCAATAAACTCCAATAGAAATTCCAAAAATGTTGTGGAAGTCTCACACGGTGCATAAACAGACTGGTCAACACATTTAGTAAATGGAACGTTGTGTTAGCTATAGCACCAGTTAACAAAAGATAACTCAAAATATATAATACCCGTAGGATACAGCTGCTAAACCTAAAATGTAATTTAAAAAAAAGAACATAGCATAATACAGTTGATGGAAATATAATAATCCCTACTAAAGATTGCACTCACAGGATTTTAGAGTTAAATGCGCTCTAATGGTGCCTCCCCTGGTATTTGGGGGGCTAATGTCTAATTTGGAGAACGTCAAAAACCGGAAGTGATGTAATTCGCCACCAATTACATCACTTCCAGTTTTCGCCATTCCCAAAATACTGATCAGCTGAGACTACAACATCAATCATTCTCAACCAGGAACAGGTGAAAATGATCTAGGAACTACGAATAGAAAGGATGAAAGGGAAGACACCAATTGGAACCACCAATGAACTAAAGGGACTAGCCCTATTTAAGGGGACTAATGGGAGGGTGGAATTAGGCTGCTTTTTTGGGAGCATCATTATTGTTTTTATTGAATATTGGTCTCTGAGGAAGTCCCATAAGAGGACGAAACACATAAGACCAAATTTTCTTTATATTGCCATTTTACAACTTATTACCAATAAACCTTTTCTACCCATCTACCTGTCGGAGTCCTGCATTGTTCCTGATATTGGGAGATACCTGATCCTAAGAGGGAGACATTAGCCCCCCCAAATACCAGGGGAGGCACCATTAGAGTGGATTTAACTCCAAAATCCTGTGAGCGCAATCTTTAGCAGGGATTATTATATTTCCATCAACTGTATTATGCTATGTTTTTTTAATTACATTCTAGGTTTAGCAGCTGTATCCCACACGTATTATATCTTTTGGCTTGTTTAGACGTAACACTACTTGGGAGGAGTTCGTGGGAAGCTGTTCTCTGTGTATTGATAAGTATATGTTTTGATTTGTGTTTTCTTGTTGTAACAAAAGATAACTGCCTGTGTGATGTGAATTAACATTCTAGGAAATTTTTATGGGAATTAAGTCAATTTACATTGAGGGATCTAAGATGTAACTGTTGTTTTGTCGTTATCTGGAGAGAAAAAAAGCTACCATGAATAAAGCAGGGACATATAAACTCCAAGGGACATGTCTGCTCCAGCAGCAAACCTGGTGGGAAACCTGACTAATTTTGCTCTCTAGCGTAAACTCAAATGTCCAGCAAAAACTTCTCAATGTATTACAACTGAATAAGAAATCTATGATTGGATAATTTTTTCAAAGAGAAGCTTCTGACCTTTGAGACCACAACATGCATGAAAAAGTGGAGGGCTTGTAGTAGCTGCAGATACTAGAAATGTCGCTATTGCAAGCCAAATTTTCATTGCCCCTACTACTAAATTGGTAAAAAAAAAAAAAAATACAAATAAAAAATCCTATGGAGTGTAAACAGAGCTATAGAAAAGTATGTGATATGGATTTCTAAAATATGAGGGGGGAGGGCACATTGACAGGATTCCATTAAAGTGTACACTGAACAGAACCCAGAGGTACTTACCACGTTGGTGTACAACTTGAATATTTTCCATTAAAGGAACACTATAGCATTAGGGATTAGCATGAGGGACTGTATTCTTTATGCTATAGTGTCCCTCTGTCAATAGCTAAAGATCCCCTCTTAATGATTAAAAACACCAGAACCACTACAGCGTAATGTGAAGTAACTCTGCATTGAGGCTCTAAACATTCCTCTAGAGCTGCATTGATTGATGCAGAGCAGCACTTTGCAGCGAATGCGCCAGCATTGGCTGAGATTATCCATTATTATGCTCTCAGCTAAGGAGACAGAGCCAGCTGTGGCAGACTAGTGCTGTGCTGAAATAAACTTGAGTTTTAACCATATTTAAGGGGTACAGGGACCGAAATAGTGTTTTTAACACTATACTGTCAGGAATACACATTTGTATTTCTGACACTATAGTGTTTCCAGTGCCATGGTCCCTTTGCGCTGGCTCCGGCGTCATGACGATGGGAAAACCTAATGCTTTTCTATGGGGGATTTGAAGATGCTGGACGTCCTTACGCGAAGTTTGAGGACATCCAGCATTGCTTCACAGAGCGCTGCGGAATTTGTTGGCGCTATATAAATAATAATAATTAAACGCTGCAAAAAGCCAGGAAGTGCCTCACTAAAAGTGGAGTTAATCTTGCAATGTAATTATTTCAGTTTCTCTAAAGCTGCAATGTATACATTTCATGGTAAAGAGGATAAGGACATTGCACCCAGACTACTTTGATGGGATGCCTATAGTGTCCTTTAATGCGATGATGAGGTTTGGGTGCCTATAGGGTCCTTTAATGGGATTATGAGGTCTGGGTGCCTATATGGTCCTGTAATGGGATGATGAGGTTTGGGTGCCTATAGGGTCCTGTAATGGGATGATGAGGTCTGGGTGCCTATCGGGTCCTTTTAAAGGAACAATGTCAGCTACCTGATCCTTGTCTGGGAGCAGGCACTTACCAAACCGAAGTTCACAATCTTAACCAGCATTTATTACCACAGAATTGACAGCAGCCGCCACCATTGATGTTTATTTAGTAATAGCACGCCTTTGACTGAGAATACGATAAATGGCGATATGCAGATAGAGAAATCGGGGTGGGGGGGCGACAGCTGACTTTTATTTACGGTCAGCACTCGGCCAGTGGGTTTTCCTACATGTAATTGGCCGCCAAGTTGGACTAGACTGTGAGAATGAATGATGTTACCATAAAGGATCTTATCCCGCGGAGTGTATTATAATGTTTATAACAGACCGTGTTTCCAGTGGGCTCCTGGCCGTTACAGGACTAAGACAAAGTTTATTGAGCCGGGCAGTGTCCCAGTCTGCCTGCAGAGGGCGCTGTGGGCGGCTGATCCCGTGGTGCCGCGCTGGGTCTCTGCGCAGAGCGGAGTCCCGGCCTCTATTGTCTGTTCGCAGGGCGTTCCCCGCCGCTCCCTTCGGCCATTGGCGCACATGACGCCATTGATAGCGCGAGCCCCGCCTCAGCCCCTAGTGCGCATGTGCTGTGTGCGTCACAGGGGCCGCGCCGCCTCTATATGAGCCGAGTGAATCTCTGACTCGTTCTTTTCCTCTCCCCACCCTCTGCCGGCGCTGAGCCTCCGATAGACCGCTCCGGGACCGAGCCGCTCAGTACCCCGCCGCCATGATCATCTACAAGGATGTCATCTCCCGTGAGTAGCGCTTCTCTCCCCCCGCAGGATGGCCGTGTTAGCAGCCGGTGCGATCTATATTACCGAAGCGGGGAAGGGAGTTTCCCTGTCAGAGCGCCGGCCTGGGCCCTCGTGCTGCTGGTGTGGGAGCGCGCGCTGTGACGGGAGCGGCTCGCGACGTCGCGTTCCCAATGTTTCTGGAACGTTCTCTGGCGGGCGCCACACGCGCCCTTCCCGCCGCTCCCCGCGTGTCACTGACTGACAAACCGCGCGGACTCTGCCGCTGGAATCCTCATTACTCGTGGCAGGCGGGCAGGCCGCGCTCTCAATGACTAATCCTCTCACCCCCCCCCCCCCCCCGTGGGTCTCACACCTAACTGAGCAGCACCCGATCCCGGGTTCTCCCATCACCCCGCTAGGCCATGCCGGCTGCAGGGGACCGGGCGTATGCGGGGGGGATTTCTGACGTCACGATCTACGGCGCGTCACTGTCCGGAAGTGGGCGGGGCTGTCCTGCGGTGTGCTGTTACCAGGCAGACTTGTCGCGGAATGGGGGGGGGTTGAGAAACTGGGCGGGTTTTTTCTTCCATCCGTTGGAGGTCTAATCAGTTTAGTAACTTTCAATCTGCAGTCTGGCGGCTGGATCAGTGGGCTTCCACCCTGGCCGTCCTGCTATAACTAGAGCCAGGCCTGGTAATGGCGGCCGGGCGGAGTACTGCACTCCTCGCCACGTGGGCCCTGCACCGGGCAGCATGGGGGGAACGGGACCCTGCGGGAGGGAGGGAGTGGGCGAATGCTAGCGACCGGATCCTACTAGCTTGGGTGGAAGGGTGTGTGTGTTCTACTAGCTGGGGTTGTAGACCGAGGGATCCTGGCTAATGGCAGACGTTGGTGCATAGAATGAGCCAGTGGTTTAGAGCAGGGGTAGGCAACCTTCGGCACTCCAGATGCTGTGGACTACATCCCCCATAATGCTCTTACACCCATAGTGGTGGCAAAGCATCATGGGAGGTGTAGTCCAAAACATCTGCAGTGCCGAAGGTTGCCTATGCCTGGTTTAGCGCATACCCTCTCAGTTATGCCTGGACCACTGAGGAACATCGAAGCCTGATGGACACCCGGGTAAGGGGAAAGTGTTACTTCTGGCAATGTAATCTCTACGAAATTGTTTTGGTTGTTTACCATGCTGCACTCCATTTTAACATGTTTCACAATCCAATTATTTCTTCTCTTTTAGAGGATGAGATGTTCTCAGACATCTACAAAATCAAAGAAAGCTGTGGTGGACTTGTCTATGAAGTTGAAGGCAAGGTTCGTGAGTTGTTTGTGTGTTTTTTTTTTTTTTGCGTAACTCGTTTGACTAGTGCAAACATTTTGCTACCTACAGACACTAATGTGTACTTCAGACTTTTATTGGACTTTATTTTATTTTTTTTTGTAGGTAGGTGTAGATGTCAGTAGAATTTGGCACTTTTTTAAATAAACAATGTTACTTCCTGTATTTGGCTCAAAATATATTTGGAACTAAAATCAAGAGGTGGGGAACTGCCTTGTTAAGAATTCGTAGCTGCACAGGACAGCCTTGACTGCACAGCCACTGAAAGTCTGGGTGGGGTTAGAAAGGGAAGGGTGTTCCCTTTGCCAATGGAATGAGTAAATGTGTTCACTTCATGGTGTGTGCATGTACAATAGACAGTAATATCTTTTTTGAAAGAATGTATTTGAGTTGTGAATTTTCCCACTTAAAGGGACACTATAGTCACCCAGACCACTTCAGCTCAATGAAGTGGTCTGGGTGCCAGGTCCCTCAGGTTTTAACCCTTCAGATGCATACATAGCATATATTTACATTTGGGATTAATCCCGCATCTATGAACACAATTTGAATGTGCACTGCCACGCATGCGCATTCGGCTCTGCTGACCTCGGCGGGTGAGGAGAGGTCTCACTCAGGGCATTGGTGTCAGGAAAATCGCTATGTTTTCATGACACTATATATAATCCTGTAAGTATTTTATAAAGATTGACTTGCCTCTCCTGCAGCTCGCTCCCTCCTCTGCGCCGGTCCGTGCAGCTCTTCGGTCAGCTCACACTGTAAGTCTCGCGAGAGCAGCACTATGACCCCGCGGCTCTCGCGAGACTTAGTGTGAGCTGACAGAAGAGCTGCACGTACCAGCGCAGAGGAGGGAGCTGCAGGAGAGGTAAGTAACCGCACACAGCCCCCAGTCTGTATTATGGCAATGTAAATTGCCATAATACAGACAGTGACTCGAGTATAAGAGTTGGGGTTTTTCAGCACAAAATGTGCTGAAAAACTGCTTATATTCGAGTATATACGGTAATTCAGGGTCTCCTAAAGATCTCTGTACTTCTGCATGCACAAGTAACCCATTGATGCGGAATGTTGGGACTGTTAATGGCAAAGGACTAGAAATGTGCAGTCAGCGATTTGGCTGCATGTCTATGCAACAACGGGCACAGTTCTTAGACTTTCATTAATTGCATGTGTTTTCTTTTAGATGGTCTCTAGAACAGAAGGTTCAATTGCTGATGCTCTGATTGGTGCCAATGCATCTTCTGAGTGCCCAGATGAAGGGTCAGATTCAACAACAGTCACAGGAGTTGATATAGTATTAAATCACAAGCTTCAGGAAACTGGCTTCACAAAGGAATCTTACAAATCTTATATTAAGGGTTACATGAAACTGTAAGTAAACTTCTAAAGCATGTAAATAGTCTGCTCTGTTGGCTGCCTTAAGGGCAATTTGCATTTTTAAAATTCCCTATTTAGTTGATATACCCCCAATAACTACATGCAGTTATGATGGTACCATTGCAAGCACTCTCCTTCCTCAGAAGATAATTTTTCTCCCTACAAGCTTATAACCAATTAGAAGTCTCTGTTGCAGTGCACAGTGAAATTCAGTGTTCAGGAAGATTGCTGGTTGAATGTGAACTCTGCAAATGAATAGGCAGAAGGCAGGCTTGCTCAAGTAGTGTACCTGCCACTTTTGTTTGGAGCAAACAGTAGGGTGCAAACCTCTCCAGCTGGAGAGGTGCTTCTACTCCCTTTTATAAATGGTACATTTCAAGCACACAAAGCGCTTTAGCCAGTAGATGTGCAGTGGCATGAAGATGTTGAATGCATCTGACACCATTCTCTTCACCTCCCAACACCAATTCTTAAGGAGCTGTATTCTTGCAGATTTACAAAGGATTGTGTGTTTTTTTTTGTTTTGTTTTTTTAATAGGATTTGATGTCACTCGGTGCTGGGTCAGGCTCTGCCCACTCTCCTCCCCAACATCAGCTGACAGGGGAGACCTAATGCACATGCTCTTCTGTCTGGCAGACAGCCACTAAGTGCAATGGGGACACTGCAGCCATTCAACTTCAATTAGCTGAAGTGGTCTGGGTGCCTACAGTGTCACTTTAAAGTAAAATGCCCAAAACTGCAAGCTTGTCAGTCTTAAACTTCAAATTCTTTGCCTTTTCACTTTAGTGAATAACCTTCTTAGACTACCCCTCTTAAGAACTGCTCCTGCTTTGAAACATCCAGCAAATAGAAAAAAAAATGCTAACTCTAAGTATTTAAACATTTTTATTTAAAATGCAACATGAGGCTGGCACAAAAGCGGCATGGATAGTACAAACACCAATAGTGTTTGAGGTGACACAGGCTGAACTGAATGCAACATGTCTACAAATTTAAAGCCGATTTAACACTCATTGCACTTTGCAAAATTGATGCTTCACCCAACTGACAATTATGATTTTTGGATATTGCATTACAAATTGTAGAAAATCTTGGTCGTATGCTGGGATTTCAATGCTGCATATTCTAGATTTCATGTACCTAAATGTCTATCCCTAATGCAAACTGTTATTGGAGTTATGCTATGATGACTATCTTAGGACACCTTTGGAGGCTTCTTCCCATGAAACAAATCTAAAGTCTGAGCGCTCAAGTAGATTGCATTTACATGTCAGTTGTGTAATAAATGCTTTATTAAATATTTAATTTCCCTTGTTTTAAGAATCAAAGCAAAGCTTGAGGAAACAAATCCAAGCCGTGTTAAACCTTTCATGACTGGTGCTGCAGAGCAAGTCAAACACATTCTTACCAACTTTAAAAACTACCAGGTAATTTTTTATTTATTTTTTATCTTCCCTTAATGGCTCTTTTGGTGTGGAGGGTATATGACTAAACATTGTTACAATGTTGCCTCTCCTAATCCACTGTAAATTTTCATCTTGGTTTCACAAGTCAGATAAGGTATTAACAATTGGTTCTGTTAGTTCTTTACAGGAGAAGGCATGAACACAGAGGGCATGGTGGCTCTGCTTGATTTCCGTGAAGATGGTATTACTCCTTTCATGATCTTCTTCAAGGATGGCCTGGAGCTAGAGAAATGTGTAAGTTTGAAACTGCATCCTCTGTCATTTTCAAAACCGCCATTGTCACGTGATGTGGTATCCTTTGTACAAAACCTGGGGGGTTACCTTTGTCATTGTGGCACATGGCTTGCATGTACAGTTCAGCATCCATTGATAGACCATGAGCTCACTTAGTTGCTTTTTGGTTTGCACAGAGATGCAATAGAAACTTTCCTTGCGCTTTCTGCCTTGTCTGATTCTTTGACTTGTCAGTTTGAATAGAGGAATACATACATACATTTGGGTTTTTTGTACACACACACTCACTTAAAATGTTTACCACATTTTTTTTTTCCTTTTGCAGTAACAATCACATCTTGGATCGGAACTGGCTGCTGCTTCTCATCTATAAATCACCTGGATAACGCAAAGTCTTAAGACTCAAACTGGACTGATAACATTGAGCTTCATGATTTACTTTGGCCCTAAATTATTCCAGTGGAGGCACATTTTTTACATATTCACACTTACGTTTATAGTTGAAATAAAGTCCATCGTTCTCCATTGTAGGTAATGGCTCTTGGTTTCCTACAGTTCATACCTGATGTTGACTCTTGAGTGCATTTGAGAGGACACATAGCCTGTTTGCACAGAGGTATTGTGCTTCATGAACCGCTTTTGCCTGAACATGCAAAGAAGTGGACAACCTGCTTATCAAGTAAACCAGGGGATACTCTGCTGCTGGCCCTTTGAAAATTGCTCCTCCACTGCCAGAGGACCTTTCTGTTCTGTTGTAAGAACCTCTGGCTCTGAAGGGTTTATGTTGGTTACACTTCAGTTGCCCTGCATTGCTCAACATTGGTTGTGTTGAATGGGGAGAGTATAAATGACTGCTGCCTGCTCTGCACAGGCTTATGATCATCCTTGAACTTTTTTAAAGTGTTGACTCTAAGAAATAAACACAGTGAAATTATTGGTCCTGATAAGTGTATAGTTTGTCTTTAATTCTACACAAAATGCAATCTTTAACATTTAACTTATCTTGCGGTTTTTAACTGCAATTAACCTTGATTTGCACCAGATTAAGAGACTGCCACTCAAACTAGAACATCATGAAAGGAAACTTGCATGGATTATACCAAATATCTTGCTATATTAATATACTTAAGGGAACACTCCAATCACCACATAAGCTTGCTACTCCTGGCACTTAAACCACTGTAGTGGTTTTGATGTTGGGTGTTTTTACTTTAATAAGAAGAAACTTGCTAACATTTGCATCTGTTGGTGGTCCACTAGATCTAAAACTGACTGGATCTGTAATCAAATGTGATCTAAGCCTTGTAGGAGGTAACCCAGAATATGGATTGCCTTGTTAGCAGCTTGGTCCTTTCTAAGGAATCTAAGGGCCATGAATTCAAGGTTTACAGTGTATTCCAGTTTCTTGCTAGACAAATGTATTGGGAAAAAAGTATTAAAGGTTCAATAAACTTGTAGTAATAGGTAAGTTTTGCTGTCAGATTACTTTATTACTACACTGCTGCATTCAAACTCTTAAAGGAACGTGGGTTAGGAACAGAAATATGTATGCGCCTGTAAAAATAGAGTATCACAACACCACCTTCTTCCCTTCCCCCTGTGTATCCTAAAAGTGATCAACTTAACATTGTCTTCATGTGATACATAATATCAAATGCTACATAATATCAAAATGTGGGCTGCAGCAACCTGGGAAGGATCAAATACTGACATGCCCCACTTTAGTTGAGTCTGGCCTATCTAATCTATCCTAAAGTTTAAAGATCCTTATACGTTGCATTTTTTTGAGCTGATACGAAGTATATGTAAAATCTACTAGGAATAATACTGCACTTCTTGTAAACCATCCATTCTGACTGCTGATAAAGCTATTTAGAATGTATAGATTTCCTCTTATACAAGCAGTCTTTGTTCTAACAAACTCCGCCTTACTCAAAGCAGTCCCAAATGAGTATATTCTGAAGTGGCCTTCTTAATTTCTTAGATGCACTGTAGAATTTGCTCATATTGGACTGCTCCGTGAAAACATTACAAACCTCCCATTCATGCCTCACTAAAGATCTCTTGTGTATGTAATTTAATTACAATATAAACATTCTGGAATAGAATGAGCATATGATGTTCATGACTAAGGAATCACCAAGACTGGACTAAACTGGAAAATTTAAGTCGAGAAACATGGATGAGTGAAGTTATAGAAAAAGGCAGCTTACCTTCTTTGCTTTATATAGTGACTACCATTGCCGTTTTTGAGACGTGCTTTTCATTCTGAATTGAATTGCTTCCGAATTCGGCAATTTTGTCTGTTTCTGTCTGAATCGCCAAAAAGAAATGAAAAGGAATAAATTCATAATCAAAGCGATTTGTTTTAGATTCATTTGTGTCAATAACGATCGAAAATTGTGGAATTATCTACTAAAGCCCCGAAAGCACAAAATTAAAAAATATATATATTTTCTTAATTTTCTTTCAGCACTTGAGCGGATAATTTTACAAATTGGTACTTTGTGACTGCCACCATCATTGATTCCTCACAGGGAATAATGGAGATCCAAATAAAAAAAAAAAAAAAATCTAAGTTAAAGTGTGCACTCCCTCATATACTTCCTTATATATGTGTTAAAATTTAATATATGAGTAGTGTATTTGGAATTGTGTCATTAGTCCTGTACTCTCTTCTGTTGCGCAAGACAGAGAAGCAGGGCTGAGTCTGCAGGGAGGTTGGAACCAGACTTATTGGCACCCAATGAAAACATTTATAATGTGCACAGCAGGAAGGAGAACTGGACTTGAAAAGAGAGGGTGAGTATCTATGTTTGTGCATCTGTGCGTGTGTGTTTGTCTCTTGGAGTCTATCTCTGTCACTGTGTATTTACGTGCATGTATATGTGGCAGTGAATGTATGTCATGGCATACATACAGGGCTCACATGGCATCCTAGAAGCAGTCCAGTGGTGGCTGCTGCTCTTTGTTTCTCAATGGTCCCCTGTCCTGCCATTCGGGGCAAAGGTCTTCTGCGAACAAGCCGCCACAGCAAGTTGGCAGCTGCTATACAGACTGTGCTTGCGAGCAAAGGGCAGAGAAGCACTTGGGCAGGGTGGGGGAGGCAGTCCAGGGACAATAATGCAAATAAATATATGATCAACCAAACCACAGCTTGTTGTCATAATGTATATATGTAAATACAGTCCTGCATGCAAACACCAACAAAAAGACCCTGTATTCAAGTGCCAACACTACACAAACACATCCCCGCATTGACATTCACAAACATACCCCATACAGGAAAAAATATTATTATTGCAATTTATATAGCGCCAACAGATTCCGTAGCGCTTTACAATATTATGAGAAGGGATTTAACTATAGATAGGACAATTACAAATAAACTTACAGGAGCAATAGGTTGAAGAGGACCCTGCTCGATCGAGCTTACATTCTATAGGAGGTGGGTGTAAAACACATTAGGACAGGAATTTGCAATCAAATAAGGTGGACTGCCCTTTAGGAGAGGGCAAGAGACAGGTATGTGAGGTAAGGGTTAGTCTTGGAGGCCATATGCTTTCCTAAAGAGATGAGTTTTAAGGCACTTCTTAAAAGATGCAAGACTAGGGGAGAGTCTGATGGCGGTAGGCAGGCTATTCCATAGGAAGGGAGCCGCCCGCGAGAAGTCCTGCAAGCGCGAGTTGGCCGTACGAGTGCGGACAACGGACAGGAGGTGGTCATGGGCAGAACGGAGAGACCGAGAAGGGACATACCTATGGATCTGTGAGGAGATATAAGAGGGGCTAGAGTTGTTCAGTGCTTTATAGGTGTGAGTTAGTACCTTGAATTGACTCCTATAGCATACAGGAAGCCAATGTAAGGACTGGCAGAGGGGTGAGGTGTGAGAGAAACGACTAGAGAGGAAAATCAGTCTAGCAGCAGCGTTCATTACGGACTGTAGGGGTGCAGTACGGCTTTTGGGAAGACCAATCAGGAGAGGGTTACAGTAATCCATGCGGGAGATTACCAGAGCATGGACAAGCTCCTTGGTAGTATCTGGTGCAAGAAAGGGGCGGATGCGGGCTATGTTTTTAAGAAATATGCCTACAATTGCACACACAGATACTGCACATGAATTCAACCCTGCAAAGATCGGTAGATCAGCTGGCAAAGTATCATGGAAGTTATACAGCAGCTGAGGATCTACCTTGTGGGGGAAGGTTTAAAACAGATCCCAGACACGGTGGAGTATGTAAAAGTGGAATGCCCACAGCCACCTTATGTAAGGGCTAGTTACTGGGTCATCAGGAAAAGAGTACTAGCCTTAGCTTGGCCTTATGTATCCAATACCCCATTGTCATCTCCTCAGGAGAAAGTTAGGTCACTAAAAGGGGTAACTAGGAAGGCAACTCTTGCATATTTGCGGTTTGCAGAGATTATCGGCTGAACCCTAACTGGGCCTAAAACAAATTGGCCTGGTGCGTAGGAAATAAAAATGTAGGCCTGCTAAGCAGACTACTTCCCAACTGCTGTGAAGGACAGGAAAAAAGATTGAGGGCCAGTCCTTTCTCCTGTGAGGGGAGGAGCTAACCCATATGTAAATGCTGCTATGTTTGTTTAGAAAATATATTTATATGTAAAACATACAAGATCCAGCACACTCATTCATTCCCTCAAGAGCTTAACCCCTTAAGGACACAGCTTCAGAAGCTTGTCTTACGCTTAATGACACAAGCAATTTTTGCATTTTCTTGCTGTATGCGTTCAACTTCAATTTGCATCTCTCTCGTTTATTGCACCGATGCATATTATATACTGTTTTTTAGAGGACAGAAAGGGCTTTAATTTGATTTAACATATATATATATATATATATATATATATATATAAATGCTTATTTATTATTAAAAAAAAATACAGAAAATGCAAAAAAAAAAGGAAACATTTTGTGTTTTTTGTACAGTTTTTGCAATAATAATGTGTGCACAATTAGTGCAGGTTAAAAAAAGTAATTAAAAATAAATTAATTTAGTTGTTCTGATTTACAGAATATATAATGTGTCTGGGATTTTCAGGTTTTTTTGGTAGTTACAGGTCACAAAGCACAAGGAGTAAAATAAACTTTTAATATGGAGCGATTTTAGAATTTGGTATGTTTGTCTTGTAAGCTTAATAGCCATAAAAGAAAACAAAATTGCCACACAAAAGTATATATTTATATAAAGTAGACATCACAGGCTATTGTCCTAAGGTTGTTTTCACACTTTCTAAGTAGCCATTTCACCGCCAACCTCTGCTAAATATTGGAGTAAAAAGTTAGTATTTTGGGGGTTTTGGCACACAAACTTATAGCAAAGAACTTCTCATGTGTATTTTGTAAAGTTGGTGTGTGCTATTCCTGTACAAGGTTTTATTATGTGTTCAGTTTCTTCTGCTGAGTACAACGGTACCCCCATTGTATGTCTTTGGCACTATTTAGTGAAGCTACAGTGCCATATAGGAGACCTGTCCGTTTCAACATTTACAGTAGAATTTTGAGAGGCGGATTTAATGAGCCTATGCTTCAATTTGGGGTATTAAAGCAGTTTGACTGTTCAAAAAAAACTCACAAAGGCCTACTATTTGTAAAAGTAGACACCTCAGGGTATCTCATATGGTGCATATTGTGCTTTAACATGCCCCTATTTTTTCACCAATATATGCCAAAGTATGTGGTAAAATATAATTTTGCCCATTTTTTACATATGGATTAAATTTTTGCTGGGCATTTTGTACATTTCATATGTGCCACTAAGTTCAAACCCCCCAAATTATGCTCAGCTAAGCCTTCTGAGTAAAACAATATGCCCAATGTATGACCTAGACACTATTTTTGTGAAGTTACACTGCTGTAAAAGAGACATAACAAGTTAAGTTTTTTAAGTGTGAATTTTCATGGAGGGTTTTGATGCGTCCTTTGCCAGGTATATGTGGACATTGAAGGGGCACATTTGAGACACAGCCATTCCAGTTTTTTTCAAACTTTGAATTTTTACGCTGTGTCCATGTCCCATTTTAGAGTATTTTACAAGGCTATATAATCCAATTACTCCATAAAGGCATACCATTTCTTAAAGAAGACATCCCAGGGCAATTCAAAAGGCATATTTTGAACCTTAGCGTGGGATAATTTTTCCGCTAGCTTGTACCAAATGTAGTGGTAATACGCATTTTTTCTGCCTTTTTGACACACAAAGTGAGTTTGCGCAGTATATTTTTCAAACCTTATGTGTACTACGACTGTATAATACTTCATATGCTGCTGAACTATGTTGGCTGAGTACAGCAATACCCCCGAATGTACCTTTGCCAGGTATATGTGGACATTGAAGGGGCATAGGCAAGGCTATATAATCCAATTACTCCATAAAGGCATACCATTTCTTAAAGAAGACATCCCAGGGTAATTCAAAAGGCATATTTTGAACCTTAGCGTGGGATCATTTTTCCGCTAGCTTGTACCAGGTGTAGTGGTAATGAGCATTTTTTAATGTATTTTTTTACTTTGTAAATCTTTTTTTACTTTGTAAAACTTTTTTTACTTTGTAAAACCCGTTTTTAAAATTTTTTTTTACTTATTAAAGGTTTTACATTTTCTTAACTTTTTTTACACTTTTACATTTTTTTCTAAACTTTTCTTTTACCGTTAACCCCTAACTAGCAGTAAGCAGCACTAACAGTAAATTCCCCATTTCCCATAACTCCCACCCACCCCAGCTAGCAAAATATATAATTATAAAATATTTAAATTAATTAATTAAATAAATTGAACCCCTGAGGGTTAAAAAAATAAAAATAAAAGTTAATCGTCAGGGGTTAAAAAAAATTAGATCACAGTATAATACTGCGATCTGTATGTTGATCACTGTAGGCAGTGATCAACTGGCAGGGAAGGGGTTAATTTTTATTTAGACTGGGTAAAGGGGGGTGGAGTTTTTTTTTTTTACTTAAACGTTACTAAAAGTAAAGCTTATTTAAAAAAAGAAATTAACGTTAACCCCTAGTTAGCCTAACACAAAATTCCCCAATTCCCCACTAACTTCCACCCATCCCAGCTAGCTAAATATATAATTTTTAAATATTTAAATTAATTAATACAATAAATTTAACCCCTGGGGGTTAAAAAAAAAATAATTAACTATCAGGGGTTAAAAAAAAATAAATCAGGGGCGGAGCCTGGACGCCGAGGTGATCAGTCGCAAGACAGAGCAGCTCCGTACCCTAAACGACGACAAAGCGAAATTAATTAGCCCCCCTTCCACCCTGACCAACAGAAACTACCCCGAGACCTTATGGGGAAGAAGGGGAAGAAAACAACCCCACACAAGCCCACCCCAGGGCTCACGATCGGGGAGATGTGGAAGCAAACACGTGGCGACAGCGAATCTAACATGGAGGCGCTGCACGGAGGGTGCTCGGACTTCTCCGAGGAACTCTCTGATGATGTAGGTGAAGATTATATGCCTACCCCACGCCGCAAACCGGGAGGGATGCGGCGTGGAGCCGATACAGACTCAGAACCCGTAACCACAGCGGTCCTTAAAACCCTATTGGCGGACCTACAGAGGCACATCCATGACGATGTCACGGCGCTCCGCGCGGACATACAAGGCCTGACAGGCCGCATCACCGCTCTAGAAGGAACCTCACAAGCCCAGGCCCAAGACTTATCTGGCCTTCAAAAATCCATACTCGACCTACAAAGGCAGAACCAGCAACATGAACGCCGCCTCGCGGCACAGGAAGACTCTAGGCGGCAAAATAATATCAAGATTAGGGGGGTCCCTGAGGAAATCCCGGATACAGATTTGCCGAAAGTAATGGGGCGCCTACTGCCAGCAATTCTGATACACAGGCAAGCCGAAATGCCAACCCCAGAAGGTGTTTTCAGAGTCCCCAAACCGGCCAACGCTCCAGCAACAGCCACAAGGGATATAATCCTCATTCTCCACAGCGGCAAAGAAAAAGCGGCGATCCTCTCTGCCCTAAGGGGAAGAACCCCCCTTCGCTTTGAAAACATGGATCTGCAGTTCTACTCAGACCTGTCCGGAGGCACCCTAGCATGGCGCAGGTCGCTTAAGCCTTTCACCGCAGCGCTACGGCGCCAAAGCATTGAATACCGATGGCGATCCTCCAGGGCACTGACGGTGGCACAAGGGACGACCACGCACATCATCCAGGACATACAAGAAGCCCAGGCCCTGATGCGGACTCTGGGACTACATCAGGATCCGACCACCCAGGGCGGTCCAGCTAATAACACCCCGGCTGCCCATGCCTGGACACCGGACAAGTCCGTGACATTCATTCCCAGGGGCTCCACGCCGGTCTCCTATGCGGCAGTTACCTCCTAAGGTCGAGACCTCACTAACCCCAAGGTGAATCTGATATCTTACAAGGCACTGGGAGGACATCTACACACAGTAGCCACAACCGCATACGATACCACATTTTTACCCGCCCAAACGCCGAGACAACTCCAACCGCCACATCAGACCTCAAACCACGGCCGGCTGCAAGGCCCTTATACAGTCTGTCGAAGTTAACCCTGACATACCGAACACTGCCAGTCTGTGTTCACAGAGGCCTTTAAACCACTGTACCTCCAGCAGGAGCCGGATGATCGGGACATTTGGCACTACATCTGAGATAAGCACCCAACATCTCCCACTGTTTTTCTCTGTGCCTGCTTTTCTTTTTGCTACACAGCTTGAAGTGAAATACGGTCTTTAAACTAACCCAGCGAGAGACATACCGTAAATAATATATTCACTGTTTTTTTTTTTTTTTTTTTCAATGGCGTGACAATGAGGCAAACGCATCTTAAAACCTAATGTTTTGTATTTTTCCCTAGCACGCTAGCTATAATTTGTTTACTATCCGTTTACTGTATTGTTATTATACTCATTTCGTCCAGCAAGCCAATTTAGGTAACCTGGAGCCAGCCGGTCTTACTCATTAGAATATATACACTAACATAAGCTGAGATGTACACAGACAGACAAACACTACTCAGAACAGAAATAGGTGGTTAAATGCCGTAAATGGCTCATTCACTGTTTTGCTTTGTTTTTTTTTTTTTTTTTTTTTTTTTTTTTTTTTTTTTTGTATAAATGGCATGAAAAATGAGACAAACGCATTTTCACTATTAATGTTTTGTATTTTTCCCTAGCACGCCAGCTATAATTTGTTTACTATACGTTTACTGTATTGTTATTATACTCATTTCGTCCAGCAAGCCAATTTAGGTAACCTGGAGCCAGCCGGTCTTACTCACTAGAATATACACACTAGCATAAGCTGAGATGTAAACAGACAGACAAACATTACTCAGAACAGAAATAGGTGGTTAAGGACATAAGCCGAATGCCACCACTGAGACTACACATGTTAGTAATACTTACCCAGTGGGCGACATGCCGTAAATGGCTCATTCACTGTTTTGTTTTTCTTTTTGGTATAAATGGCATGAAAAATGAGACAAGCGCATCTTAACTACTAAGGTTTTGTAATTTTCCCTAGCATGCAAGCTATAATTTGTTCACTATACGTTCACTGTATTGTTATCATACTCACTCTGACCAGCAAGCCAACTTAGGAAACCTGGAGCCAGCCGGTCTCACTCACTAGAATATTTACACTAACAGAAGCTGAGATGTAAACAGACAGACAAACACCACTCAGAACAGAACTAGGTGGTTAAGGCCGTAAGCCGAATGCTACCATTGTGACTACACATGTTAGTAAGACCAACCCAGCGGGCGACATGCCGTAAATAGATTATTCACTGTTTGTTGAGTTTTTTTTTTATTTTTTTTCCTGCATAAATGGCGAGAAAAATGAAGCGAACGCATCTTAAATACTAATGTTTTGTTCCGATTTTTTTTCCCTAGCATGCAAGCTATAATTTGTTTATTATACGTTCACTGTGATGTTAACATACCCATTTAAAAAATGTATGCATACTCAATCAGCCACAAATGTTATATTATGTATATGAATCACAAGCCTGCGAATGTCGTTGGGGCGAAACAGGCACTGTTGTACCTACCTGCATACCAAAAAATAAAGAATTTATAAAAAAAAAAAAAAAAAAAAAAAAAAAAAAAATAAATCAGATGACATTAAAATGTATACCCTGCCAATTGATCACTGTAGTCTGATCAATTGGCAGGGAAGGGGTTAATTTTATTAAAACAGGGGAAAGGGGGGTGGGATTTAACTTTCATTTTATTTTTTTTACACCAGGGGGCAGGATCAGTGAAGATCCGTCTCCCTGCACTTCAAACAGAACCCGGAAGTGCAGGGAGGCGTAAGGTGAGTATGTGGAGGACATGTGCTCGCTCTGACATGCTGTCAGAGCGAGCTCCGGTGCTGGGACAGCCAGACCGGGTGCTCCCAGTCTGCCTCTAATACAGAGGCAGACCGGAGCACCGTTAACTCCGCGATTGCGGCAATCTGGGGTTAACTTTAGTAAATGACGGAAATTTTCCGTCAACGGTCCTTAACTGAAGTACAAGGTTGACGGAAAATTTCCGTCACCGGTCGGGAAGGGGTTAATGAATGAGTTAGTGCACTGGATCTTGTATGTTGTATGAACGGGCCCCAGCAGCACCCTTATAAGTTTGCATGTTCAGATGAGTGGAGCCCTCTTGGTTTCATATATTTATATGTATGTACATTCGTCCACACAAGTAAGCTTTAAATAATTTAACTTCTCAACATACATACATACATACATACATACATACATACATACATAAACAGTTACACTGCTAGTGCGCAACACACCCATATCTCCATGTGTCTCTATTTAGGACATACCTGCCTGTGTCTCTATTTAGGACATATTAGAGTGATAGGTCGTGGGCCCCTGCAATCTATCACAGTGAAAGTAACCCCCCCCATCCCTTCGGAGTGAGACCTTGCAGCAGTCCTCTTGTTCTTGGTAGGTCTGGGAAGTTACATAATTTCATGTCCTGCAGAGTGCTCCTGGATGTGAGATGCCAGCCTGGTAGAGACAATAGGTATGCCCCTTGTAAAAGATTTTCTAAGGCCCATATTTACCCATTTAACGCCCAATGCCTCCCTGCACCTACCTCTGCCTCTATTCCTCCCTGCACCCACCAAAGCCCCTATGCCTTCCTGTACACACCTCACCCACTACAGCTACCTGGCCCCTATTCCTCCCTTCAGTCACCTGTACCCATCTCACCCTCTACAGTCCCTGCACCCACTCAAGACCAATCCCTCCTTGCACAACTTCATCCTCTATCCCTTCCTGTAGCCACAACCCATCACAGCTGCCATCACTTCTATGACCCACCACATCCCCTATGCCTTCCTGTGCCCGCTACAGACCCCCATCACTCCCTACACCCACCACAGCCCCTATGCCCAACCATAGTCCCAATGCCTTCATGCACCCACTTCAGCCTCTCTCTCTCCCTGTACTCTCCTTACCCACTACAGCCACTATCACTCCATGCGCCCACCCCAGCCCTAATCCCTCCCTGGCCAACTACAGCCATAGCGCCCACTACAGCCCCTATGCCTCTGTGTGCTCACTACAGCCTCTTTCCCCCAACGTGCTCACTACAGCTCCTATCTTCCTACCCACCCACTACTACAGCTCCTATCACCCCACGCTCACACACTGCAGCCACTATCCTACATACATACACACTCATACCCTAGATTCTATATCCCCCACACAGTAAGGCCACTATTATCCATAGAAACACACATGCACTACAGCTGTATTAACCCCGAGACCAGGGGTTCCCAACCCAGTCCTCCAGTACCCACTACCAGTCCAGGATTTAGGTATTACTCTGGTATGTCTAAAGAGTTTTTTTTTTCTTTCTAAAAATACCTTCGACACAACAGGCCAATCCCTAAATCCTGGACTGTTAGGGGGTACTTGAGGACTCGGTTGGGAACCACTGCCCTAGATGCTTTCTACGGCCTCTATCCCACACACATTCATCAGCTCCTATCAACACACACTGCAACACAACCAGCCCTCTACACTCACATACTACACTGCAAATAGCCCCATCCACAAACGCAAACCCACAAGAAGACTCACTGTATACACACAATCCCACAAGAAGCATCCTGCCATCCACACATGCAAAACCCCATACAGTCTCCTTGGCCAGCAATGGTTACTCCACTGCGGGTGGGAGTCATGACTAGGCAGCACAAAGAAGTAGTAGCCAAAAAACCTTGCATGAGGAGGGGGTCCTTGATCTCCTATTGCCTGAGGGACCAGTAAGTTGTCAGTCCACCATTGGGAGGGAAAGTCCCTATTTTGGGCCCAAATACCTCTGATACTCTTTTTTTAGGAGCTCCATGTTGTTGGTGTGCCTTAGTGCAGTGTTCCCCAACCCCCGGGCCGCGGACCGGTACCGGTCCGTGGATCAAACGGTACCGGGCCGCCCAGGGGTGTGGGGTGTGCGAGCCTGCCGGCTAATGCAGGGCTGGCATTGCCCAAGTGCCAGCCCTGCAATGTGCCTGCGGACCGGAGGGGAGATCAGAGATCTCCCTCCCCAGTCTGCAGGCACTGTGCTGACAGCCGGCAGGGGAGTGAGAGAGGACCCGGAAGCTCTTACCTGCAGCTCCTCCGGGTCCTCCTCTCGCGAGATTTGGAGCGTTGCCGCGGTAACCACGGCAACGCTCCAAATCTCGCGAGAGTGAACTCTAGCCCTGTAACTGGGCTAGAGTTCACCTCACCACCACCGGACCACCAGGGAATCCCCACCGGACCACCAGGGACTAAGAAATGTCCCCCTCCTCCCAGTAAAGGTAAGAAGGGAGGGGGGACATGAATATCTTAATTTTAATTAAATAAATTTTAAAAAAGCCTCCTTACCCCCCATACACACACTGCCCCATAAACACACTACACACACTGCCCCCACACACACACTACACACATTGCCCCATAAACACACTACACACACTGCCCCACAAACACTGCCCCATACACACTACAAACACTGCCCCATACACACACTACACACATTGCCCCACAAACACTGCCCCCATGCACACACTGCCCCACAAACACTGCCCCCATGCACACACTACACACACTGCCCCACAAACACTGCCCCTATGCACACACTACACACACTGCCCCACAAACACTACACACATTGCCCCACAAACACTGCCCCATACACACTACACACATTGCCCCACAAACACTGCCCCCATGCACACACTGCCCCACAAACACTGCCCCCATGCACACACTGCCCCACAAACACTGCCCCATACACACACTACACACACTGCCCCACAAACACTGTCCCCATACACACACTGCCCCACACACACACTACACACATTGCCCCATACACACACTACAAACACTGCCCCATACACAGACTGCACACACTGCCCCACAAACACTGCCCCATAAACACACTACACACATTGCCCCATACACACACTGCCCCATACACACACTACCCCATACACACACTACACACACTGCCCCATACACACACTGCCCCACAAACACTGCCCCCATACACACACTGCCCCACAAACATTGCCCCCATACACACACTGCACACACTGCCCCACAAACATTTCCCCCATACACACACTACACACACTGCCCCACAAACACTGCCCCCCACACACACACTGCAACTCTCACACACACTGCCACCCTCACATACACACTGCACCGCTCACACACACATACACACAATTTTGAGTCTATGTCTTTATGTGACTGTGTTTGTGATTTTCTGACTATGTATGTGTCTGCGTGTTTTTTTTAATATATGTGACTGTTTGGTTTTTTTTTGTCTTATTAAATCAAAACAAGCGGGCCACGGAAAAATTATCAAACGTTTACCGGTCCGCGGCGATAAAAAGGTTGGGGAGCACTGCCTTAGTGTATAACAGAGCTCCAGAGCATTAATACTCACCGTCAGGAATTTTTCCAGGTGGGATGCACAATTGTAATGACATCCATGCCTAGTCCTTTTTTGCAGGGCCGGACTTGGGATACAGAGCATCCATGGAAAAAACTGCATGCCAGCCCATAAGTCGTTGTGCCATGTAGTGTCTGTGTGTGTGTATATGTTAAGGCTTTGATTGGAGTTGTGGGAGGGACTTTTATTACCTATGAAAGGGACTCCCCCCTTTTCTACCCTACCATTAAGGGTCTGGCAATCTGCATGCTGCTACTTCCGGTGCATACAGATCATCATCTTGCACACTTACCTGTCCACGTGGAACCGCTCTACAGCCTCTGCTGTTGGTTCTCCTGCCTGCTGTTCATCCAGTAGCCCAGGATCACTTCACTGAAGGCTCCATTCCTGCTGTCTTCACCACTGCTTTGCTCTCCAGTGCAGCAACTGACCTGGAAGCACCCTAGCACGGTTTGACTCCATTCAATTGTCACTTAATTTGCTTGCTAGGTTTCTGTTCATTCAATTTTGTTTGTTTTCAATTTGTTTATCTGGCTCACAAATGCTTGCCTTAGGTTCAATTCGTGGGAAGCTTTTGGGTCGTATACCCACACAGAAACCATCCCGTTCAGCTCTTTCCATATGAACGGCTTCTTAGGCATAGACTTACGGTAGCGTTCGTACAATTTCAAACAAATGAATACATGATTTAGCTTGCATATGAGGCACGAATGCTCTATGGCCGTATGGAGCATTTGTGTCTTTTGTTTCGTATGTTAGCATGGTTTCAGGGAGGCATTCGTTCATTTATAATAAAAAAAAAAAACTAATGCCACGCGAGGATCACAAGCTCTAATTTTAGCATTAATAGGCTTTGGCTGTATAAAGCGTTCTGCCCCTTTTACATACGAACGCCACTTAGTTTTAATTACAGACCGTAGCCACGCACGAGTACGCATGAACTATATTGAAATTGAAATTGAAATATATATGAAATATTTTTTAAACTTAAATAGAGCCTAGTGGTGACTTTGGCTTGTCCTTATATGTATTTCTCATAACATGCATTAAAGCAAGGTTAAAGAGTAATTTTATTCAAGCTATTTCTTATTGTCGTATTATGAACTTAATTTTTTTATGTGCCATATGTTGTTGAATTTCAGGTCCTCTTGTTACGGTAATAATACTTAGGTCTGTTAGCATACAACAGTTTACTATTTCATCATTCTCGCAATAGATACTACCACACAGGATTTGTTTGATTCATATGTATAATTGATGGTGTGACACTGGGTTCATTAGATAATACAAACTACTATTCCACTCAAACTCATTTTCTTGCACTCACTGCCTTAGTGCGGTTTATGGATACCTTTTAGCTAATAAATTATCATCATGAATAAACAATTATGTTACAGATTATGAAGTAATCAACTTTCAGAGCTGCATTTGCTCATCCTCGGATTCTGCAATTGGTAGGTTAGATCATGTATGTAATAAAGAATACGTTCTAGGGGTTTTAGCACAACATGCATATTATTAATACGAATACACATACTTGTCATTATTTAGATACTAGGCCTCTCCTACCCCTCCATTTTCATACCTTCCTCCATACCTTCCTTTCATTCCTTTTTACTAGGTGTACCCATACAAATACATCTACACGAGAACGGTATACAAGTCCAGGTACGTTAATGGCCACATTGACTTTCTCGCAGCATTCCCCTAGTTAGTATGCTTATTGGCTTACAGGGATCTAGGTGTCCAATAGAATTTTTTTTTTCCAGCTTCTCTGCCTTACTGTTAGTGGTCCAGCAAGGCCAACACCCATCCTCCACTCAGAGATAATAAGTCCCTCTTGCCAACACATAGTTAGTCACCTCGCATAGTTGCATAGAGAGGGCCTCAGTTGTCACGCCCAATCGTAAACTTTAAATGTCACGGAGAGGCCAACACCCTGCCACAACGTTCAGTGGGCATGAAATCATGCATAGATAGAGCCTCTCAAGCCGCTTGGCAACTAGCCAGGCCTCACCTGTCACCAACTTAGTGAGTTGTTTCGCCACTTGGAACTAGCTAGTCAGCCAGTAAAGCAAGTAGACATACTTTAATTATTGCTATATTTTTAGTATGTTTCAGAATCCAGAAGGAGGTGAAGATATTTCACTACCCAGCACTCCGGCCAGGTTCACTACACCTACACGAAGAGGTAATATGAATAGCCCTGCTTCCATCAGGTCACAGACCATACCACGCATTATGGCAGAACTATGCAGGTGCAATATTCCATTCCCACCAACAGCTAGGAAAGCTGAACTTTTCAGACTCATGTGCACAACTACTGATAATACTGATGCCAGTGAAGGGACTAGTAGTTCAAACAACTCTGACCTTCATGCTATGATATCATCACTCACTCATGTCCTCTATGGGAAAGATTAAGGAAAGACTGGGAAAGCTAAAACCACATAGTCTTGCAATGTCACCAGAGCTTCCCCCCCCCCCCCCTGACCCAACAGGCCCTATTCAGACACAATCTGGTAATAGTTTATTGGCAGGGTCTGCCAGTGGCGTCTCTAGGATTCATTTTTAGGGGGGGTACATAGTGGGCCAGGGACAAAAGTAGGGGGGCACATTTAACCCCGCCCTCACCGCAGTTTGACCCCGCCCCCGACACAATGTGTGTTTTTTTGTTGTTGTTTTTTTTATAATCCCTGGTGGAGAATTCATTATTTTCCACCAAGGATTATTAAAAAACAAACACATTACCCTTGATACAGTCCACACACACACACACACACATAGAAACATAGAAACATAGAATGTGACGGCAGATAAGAACCATTCGGCCCATCTAGTCTGCCCAGTTTTCTAAATACTTTCATTAGTCCCTGGCATTATCTTATAGTTAGGATAGCCTTATGCCTATCCCACGCATGCTTAAACTCCTTTACTGTGTTAACCTCTACCACTTCAGCTGGAAGGCTATTCCATGCATCCACTACCCTCTCAGTAAAGTAATACTTCCTGATATTATTTTTAAACCTTTGTCCTTCTAATTTTAGACTATGTCCTCTGGTTGTGGTAGTTTTTCTTCTTTTAAATATAGTCTCCTCTTTTACTGTGTTGATTCCCTTTATGTATTTAAATGTTTCTATCATATCCCCCCTGTCTCGTCTTTCCACCAAGCTATACATGTTAAGATCCTTTAACCTTTCCTGGTAAGTTTTATCCTGCAATCCATGAACCAGTTTAGTAGCCCTTCTTTAAACTCTCTCTAAGGTATCAATATCCTTCTGAAGATATGGTCTCCAGTACTGTGTACAGTACTCCAAGTGAGGTCTCACCAGTGTTCTGTACAATGGCATGAGCACTTCCCTCTTTCTACTGCTAATACCTCTCCCTATACAACCAAGCATTCTGCTAGCATTTCCTGCTGCTCTATTACATTGTCTGCCTACCTTTAAGTCCTCAGAAATAATCACCCCTAAATCCCTTTCCTCAGATGTTGAGGTTAGGACTCTATCAAATATTCTGTACTCTGCCCTTGGGTTTTTACGTCCAAGATGCATTATCTTGCACTTATCCACATTAAATGTCAGTTACCACAACTCTGACCATTTTTCTAGTTTACCTTAAACATTTGCCATTTGGCTTATCCCTCCTGGAACATCAACCCTGTTACATATCTTAGTATCATCCGCAAAAAGACACACCTTACCATCAAGACCTTCTGCAATATCACTAATAAAAATATTAAAGAGAATGGGTCCAAGTACAGATCCCTGAGGTACCCCACTGGTGACAAGCCCAAGCTTCGAATATACTCCATTGACTACAACCCTCTGTTGCCTGTCACTCAGCCACTGCCTTACCCATTCAACAATATTGGAATCCAAACTCAAAGATTGCAGTTTATTGATAAGCCTTCTATGTGCAACAGTGTCAAAAGCCTTACTGAAATCTAGGTAAGCAATGTCTACTGCACCACCCTGAGCTATAATTTTAGTTACCCAATCAAAAAAATCAATAAGATTAGTTTGGCATGATCTCCCTGAAGTAAACCCATGTTGTCTCTGATCTTGAAATCCATGTGTTTTTAGATGTTCAACAATCCTATCCTTTAACATGGTTTCCATCACTTTCCCCACTACTGAAGTAAGGCTTACTGGCCTATAGTTGTCCGACTCCTCCCTATTACCTTTCTTGTGAATGGGCACAACATTCGCTAACTTCCAATCTTCTGGGACTACTCCTGTTAACAATGATTGGTTAAATAAATCTGTTAATGGTTTTGCTAGTACACCACTAAGCTCTTTTAATAGCTTTGGGTGTATTCCATCAGGTCCCATTGACTTATTTGTCTTTACTTTTGACAGTTGAAATAGAACCTCTTCCTCTGTAAACTCACGTGTAATAAGTGACTCATTTATCCTTTTTTTTAACAGAGGTCCCTTTCCTTCATTTTCAGCTGTAAATACCGAACAAAAATATTCATTGAGGCAGTCAGCTAGACCTTTATCCTCATCTACATACCTTCCCCTTCTTTTGTTTTTAATCTAACTAATCCTTGTTTTACTTTTCTTTTCTCATTTATGTATCTAAAAAAAGTTTTGTCCCCCTTTTTTACTGACTGTGCTATTTTCTCTTCTGTGTGTGATTTGGAAGCTCTTATAACTTGCTTAGCCTCTTTCTGCCTAATCTTATAGGTCATTCTGTCTTCCTCACTCTGGGTTTTTTTATAATTACTAAATGCTAACTTTTTGTTTTTTACTATTTTGGCCACATCTGCGGAGTACCACAGTGGTTTCTTGAATTTTTTGCTTTTACTGACAAGCCTAATGCAATTTTCTGTTGCCTTCAGTAGTGCAGCTTTTAAATAATCCCATTTATTTTGGACTCCATTTAAGTTGCTCCAGTCTGATAATGACTCCTTTACACATATTCTAATTTTAGAAAAGTCTGTTTTTCTAAAGTCTAAAACTTTTGTTTTTGTGTGGTGTGACTCAGTCACTGTTCTTATATTAAACCACACTTACTGATGATCACTGGATCCTAAACTTTCACCTACAGTAATATCTGATACCAAATCTCCATTTGTTAACACTAAATCTAGTATGGCCTCTTTACGAGTTGGCTCCTCAACGACTTGTTTTAGAGACAATCCCAGTAGGGAGTTTAGAATTTGTGTGCTTCTGGCACAAGTAGCTATTTTTGTTTTCCAATTCACATCAGGAAGATTAAAGTCACCCATGACGATAACTTCCCCCTTCATTGTCATTTTAGCTATTTCTTCAACTAGTAGATTATTTAACTCTTCAATTTGTCCTGGGGGCCTATAAATCACACCTACACGAACTACTGTGTGATTACCAAATTCTAACGTAACCCAAATGGACTCTATGTTCGTCTCACTAACCTTTATTAGGCTAGATTTTATGCTATCCTTCACATACAGGGCCACCCCTCCCCCTTTCTTGCCTTCCCTGTCTTTTCTATATAAAGAGTACCCTGGTATTGCTATGTCCCAGTCATTTTTTTCATTATACCATGTCTCAGTAACAGCGACTAAATCTACACTATCAGTTGCCATTATTGCCACAAGTTCATGGATCTTATTCCCTAAACTGCGAGCATTTGTAGACATGACTCTAAGCTTATCATTTTTTAACACACTTGCTACAGGCACCTTCTGTCCTTGTTTTGGGGGACAATTGGATTGATGTTTTATCACCCTTTTGCCCCCCCCTCCTAGTTTAAATACATCTTAGCAAAACCTCTGAACTGCTCACTGAGAACATTTGTTCCCTTTTGAGAAAGATGCAAACCATCTTTTTTGTACAGTTTATTTCCGTTCCAAAGAGAGCTACCATGAGCAATAAAGCCAAATCCTTGCTCCCGACACCATTCACCAAGCCACAAGTTAAAGTCCCTAATACGCATCCGCCTGTCATTCTGAGTGTTATGCACAGGCAGAACTTCAGAGAATGACAGTGTGGAAGCAACCTGCCGTATATCATTGGCAAAAACACTAAAAACTTCCTTAACCTCTGAAACCTCATTGCAAGCCCAAGTCATGTCATTTGTCCCTAAATGGACAAGTACATCCAATTCCCCTTCCTGCTTTGCTTGCTTAACAATATTACAGATACGTCTCCAGTCTCTGTGAGCAGTAGCTCCGGGAAGACACCTCACAAGACCACCATTGTCCATCTCCACACCTCTTATGATGGAATCCCCCAACAACAACTGCTTTCTATTAGGCCTCATCATAGTCTTCAAGCCTCTCTGCACAACACCACTGGCCTCAATGCCTCTCTCCACAACAGCACTAGCCTCAGTGCCTCTCTCCACAACACCTCTAGCCTCAGTGCCTCTCTCCACAACACCTCTAGCCTCAGTGCCTCTCTCCACAACACCTCTAGCCTCAGTGCCTCTCTCCACAACACCTCTAGCCTCAGTGCCTCTCTCCACAACACCTCTAGCCTCAGTGCCTCTCTCCACAACACCTCTAGCCTCAATGCCTCTCTCCACAACACCTTTAGCCTCAATGCCTCTCTCCACAACACCTCTAGCCTCAGTGCCTCTCTCCACAACCCCACTAGCCTCAGTGCCTCTCTGCACAACACCACTAGCCTCAGTGCCTTTCTGCACAACACCACTAGCCTCAGTGCCTCTCTGCACAACACCACTAGCCTCAGTGCCTCTCTGCACAACACCACTAGCCTCAGTGCCTCTCTGCACAACACCACTAGCCTCAGTGCCTCTCTGCACAACACCACTAGCCACACACACACACACACACACACACACACACACTGCTGAGTCCTTACACACACAGAGAGACAGACTGCTGACCATACACACACACATACAGACTGCTGAGTCCATACATACACACACACACACACACACACTGCTGAGTCCATACACACACACACAGACTGCTGAGTACACACACAGACTGCTGAGTCCACACACACACACACTGCTGAGTCCACACACACACACACACACACACACTGCTGAGTCCATACACACACACACACACACACAGACTGCTGAGTCCACACACACACACAGACTGCTGAGTCCATACACACACACAGACTGCTGAGTCCATACACACACACACACACACAGACTGCTGAGTCCATACACACACACAGATTGCTGAGTCCATACACACACACACAGACTGCTGAGTCCATACACACACACACAGACTGCTGAGTCCATACACACACACACAGACTGCTGAGTCCATACACACACACACACATACTGCCGAGTCCACACACACACACACACACACACACACACACAGCCAAGTCCATACACATACACACACACATACTGCCAAGTCCATACACACACACACACACACACACAGACTGCTGAGTCCATACACACACACACAGACTGCCGAGCAGTGTCGGATCCAGAACCAAATCTCGGGAGGGGCACTGGTGGTGGGCTAGAGCGGGGTGAAAAGTGCTGCAGCGGAGGAATAGGGGACTCTTGTTTAGGGGATAGGAGGCTGTACACATATGCGGCCACACACAGTGATATGAAAACACAATAACACACTGGCACATACACACAGAGAAAAACATATACCTTCACACACATACCTACGCACACCCACAGATACCAACCTATACCTACACATTCACACACACATACCTACATAAACACACACACATACCTACACACACACATCCCTAAATATACACAAAATGACACACATACCTTCACATACACAGATACAAGGCAATAGAATATACAGACAAAACTCTAGGTACTGAAGATATATTTATTGGAGTATAGAACACCTTAAAGGGACCAACGGCGTCGCTGGGGGGGGGGGGGAGGGCAGAGGGGGCCATGGCCCCCCCTACATCATGCTGTGCCCCCCCCTTGGGCCCCCGCAAATGCCGGCAACTTGCCCCCCTCCCCTTCACATACACACACACACACACACAGATATGTGAAGGGGGGGGGAGAGGGGGACAAGTTGCAACTTTTCAGCCCTAGACGGACTTAAACATGATTAAGGCCCTCTAGGGCCGAAACGTTGCACGTTTAAGGTGTTCTATACTCCAATAAATATATCTTCAGTACCTGGAGTTTTGTCTGTATATTCTATTGCCTTGTATCACATACACACACACACACACACATATACAAGGCAATAGAATATACAGACAAAACTCCAGGTACTGAAGATATATTTATTGGAGTATAGAACACCTAGAGGGCCTTAATCATGTTTAAGTCCGTCTAGGGCTGAAAAGTTGCACTTTTATGTGGTGTTCTACCTTTCAATAAATACACCTTCAGTACCCGGAGTGTTGCTTGTATATTCTATTGCCTTGTATTGTTGGACGGATTAGCAGTGTCTTTCTAATGCAGAACACCTCTGAGGCTGTGGGCCAGATACACACCAACACTCACAGATACACACTGACACTGACACTCACAGATACACACACATACACACTGACACTCACACATACACACTGACACTCCCAGGTACAGATACACACTAACACTCACACATACACACTGACACTCACAGATACACACACATACAAACTGACACTCACAGATACACACACATACACACTGACACTCACAGATATACACACACACACACACAGACACTCAGATACACACACATATACACTGACACTCACAGATACACACAGACACACACAGATGTACACATACCTAAACATACACACTGGCACACAGACAATTTGCAGCTTCCATAATATTAACCACCCACCCTGCCCCTTCCATACCTTTTGGTTGCAGGGAGGTGACTTTCTGGGGCTGGCTGATCCTGGTGGGAGTCTGAAACTGCAGAGCTCTCTCAGCTGCCTCCTCCTTCTCTCCCAGCTGCCTGCAGCCTGTGTCTTCTCAGCCCGTGCGGTCTGTAAGCTGGGAGGAAGTAACAGTCACTTCCTCCCAGCACTGCCTGCAACTTTAAAGGGGCCCCTTTAAAGTTGCAGGGAGTGCTGGGAGGAAGTGACTGCAGCACCTGACCGAGCCCCTAATAAGGTAGGTCCACAGATGGCAGCTGCACTATTTTCGGGAGGGGGGGCGGAGAAGGCAAGTTGCCGGCATTTGGGGGGAACCAAGGGGGGGCACAGCATGATGTAGGGGGGGCCATGGCCCCCGTTGCCCCCCCCTCCCCCCAGCGACGCCACTGGGGTCTGCTCCCCATGTTATTAACCCAGCTCATATGGTTCGAACTAGTCTCAAGAAGGATATTCTGGAAGGCAAGGACATTAACTTGGTCTCACTTTTGATTGCCTCCCAGGATATAGTTGAGAATCATACTAATGACTATGGTGATATATCTGTTGTTCTACAGGCCAGGGATCCAAGATTAAATAAGAAACTTTCTATCCCAGAATTCGTGTTGACATTCGGAATATACAAGGACGTCCTATGCTCAGTTTATCCGCACAGGAGAAAGAAGCTGGATCTTTATATGCGACAAGTTGGTGGACGTAAATATGGTCACACAGCCAATCTATGTCCAATCTCACCAGAAGTCTCTCCTAACCTAGCCACCTCTAACACTAAAGCAAAGAGTGATAAACAGGCCAAAAGGCATCTAATTGTGAATTTTGGGAAATCACAAATATGTAATAATTTCAATAAAGGTACCTGTGGATATAGTACTTGTTGGTTGCTACTTGTTTGTTCTCAATGCTACAGAGCACATGCAAAAACAATGTGCCCTAATAAAATGCATTCTAAGCCATACTTGACCTCTGTAAATGTGATATGCTACCCAGCTTACTATCGACCCCCCCCCTCCTCCCACCTTCTAAACACTTGGTTACGTTCTTAGTTGCAGGATTTGCTCAAGGTTTCCATACAGGTTTTGTTCATATGCCAGCTGGAATAACGGAATGCAACAATTTACAAACTGCTCTTTCAAACTCAGAGGCAGTAGATACGCTATTGCAGCAGGAATTGGATCAAGGGTTTTTATTGGGTCCTTTTCAGAAACCTCCGTTCTCTAGTTGGAGGACAAACCCAATTGGCATAGTTACCGGCAACAATTCTTATAGACCTTTCTTTTGTAACTCTGCTCTATTCGAAGTATACCCAATAGTTGCTGCTGCGGTAGCTTAGGGCAATTTATGGGCTGGTTGTCAAGTTCGATGTTTTTCAGAAAAATTAAGCAATTTGTCACATCATCAATAAAGGGTGTTCATCTTTATTACCCATAATGAGATTTCTTAGGAGACTGACCTAGCCCCCTGTGAACTATTTTTCTTAGTGTGTTGTCGTGTGTTGTTCCAGGTACAGGGACTGACCAGTTATTGTGTTTCCAATTCCAGTCATTTCGTGAAACCCTTCCTACTGCCTCACGACTAGTCACAGCTGCTCCACCGTTTCAAGACCTAATTTTGGATTAGATGTGTTGTTGAAACATAGATGCACATTGACACAAATGCCTCAACAGAGGACAACAGAGTAAGTGCAGAAGCGGAGCTTGTGATGCGGAGCATAGAGGCACCGAATTGCTAGGGATTTGGAAGGAAGCCTCACAGTGTTCCCTCCGGCCCCTTGGCAGTCTAAATGTGGCTGCACCAACCCCCATACCTCCTTTCTTCTTTCCCTTGGACTGTTACAAGCTGTCACAGTCCAAGGGAAAATTATTTAAAAGGCACATTAGGACTTCCCGCTGCCCCCCAGTTGAAAAATCCAGGGGGAGGGCAAGTGCCCCCCTTATCCCCCTCTGTCGTTGCCCATGCTCATAGTACAGTGTCTTCAACCTACAATAAATGTATTTAGAAATCAGTCTTTATAAACAGGATACAATGTTCTTGTTTTAAATTACATTTTAGTTGCATAAATTATTAGTAAGTTACCTAAAATTTCTCAGAACAGTCCCGCCCCGCCCCATGTCATACACCCATCCACACCCATAAAATGAAGGTATTCTTTGTTCATCTGAAATGTTGGGAAGTATGCACTCCTTTCTGTTTCCATTCATTTTGCTGCACAACAGGCAGTGGGAGAAATGTTCTACTGCACTACTATTTTTATTTCCTATATAAAGGTCAAAGAATTGTAGATATAAACTAGAAAAGGTACAATTTCTGGGGAAATTGTGTGAAGTGTTCTTGCCTCCACCAGTAGTCTACAACTGGAGTGGGCGGAGTAACTGTTCTCATTTATATAGCACATTTAATTGCAACTTTGTTGCACAGTTACATTAAACCATACATTTATAAAAACTCTAGCAGGTGTACAAAAGGCTTTGTCTATGACATCACTTGCTGCTGCAGCCTGGCACAGGTCAGAGTATTTTGGTGGTTGCCATCTTCAAACGGTCGTATTTTAAAAACTATAAATCCTACAGTGAAGAGGTTTATATTGTGAGAATCACAAGACCCAGGCCTACATTTTGATGCCATTCATTCCTATGGGACCAATTTTGCCACAAGAACGATGATATTCCGTGAACCATTTGGCGAAACGTTCCACAAAGTAATCACAATCCAATCGGAAACAATCCGCACGTTTTGGTATATCACTGTCTATGTAGTGTAAAAACTGTGGGAGGAGTTAGGGTGGTAAATTTGGCTATAATAATAATAATATATATGTGAGATAACAGTAAGTGGTCTTGCTATGCAAGAACACTTAATAATATATATGTGAGATAACAGTAAGTGGTCTTGCTATGCAAGAACACTTAATAATATATATGTGAGATAACATTATGTGGTCTTGCTATGCAAGAACACTTAATTAGTTAGTCACCACTGACATAAGCTCCGGTAGCTAACAATGGTTTGCTTACATGCAATATTTACAGTTCCTGACATAATCGTCTCTCACCTAACTGTATCTGGGAGGTTTGTTCCTTCTCTTCTGGTCTTCCAAATCTGGATTCGTCAAATCCAAATTTGATAACTTAGAACTTATGTGCTTTGCCTCAGAGGCTGTAGTTTTGGCAGTAGATTGCCAGGTCTCAAGGGCATAGCGCAAAGTAATTTGCCAAACCTGTAACCAGACATAGCTGAAACTCAGAGAAATACAACCCTATCAGGTTGCTGGAACTTAAATGTGAGCTTGTCCACCACCGCTAACAATTGCTATGCAATTGCTATGCAATTGCTATGCAAGAACACTTAATAACTAGAAAAGCTACAATTTCTGGGGAAATTGTGTGAAGTGTTCTTGCCTCCACCAGTAGTCTACAACTGGAGTGGGCGGAGTAACTTATTATTTATTTATATAGCACATTTAATTGCAACGTTGTTGCCCAAAGTGCTTCACAGTTACATTAAAACATACAGTTATAAAAACATTAGCAGGTGCAAAAGGCCCTGTCTATGACATCACTTGCTGCTGCAGCCTGGCACAGGTCAGAGTATTTCTGCGGTTGCCATCTTCAAACGGTCGTATTTTAAAAACTATAAATCCTACAGTGAAGAGCTTTATATTGTGAGAATCACAAGACCCAGACCTACATTTTGATGTATAGTATGTCTCTGAGATATTAACAATGAAGGCACAGTCGCAGTTTAGAAATTGCCCTTCAAATGTGAGCTTTGCAGAGTGGAGTTTCAATGAATGTCAATGGACTGCGTGAGTTGCAAACAAATGGTCATATTGTGAAAACTATAAGGACTATTGCTTAGCCGTGGACATTTTTAGTGGCAGCAGGGATAGCTGAACGTTTTGATATAAGATTTGTGTAGGTGGGCCTGAAAATGAGGGAGTGGTGGCGGTTTAGAAATCATGTCCTGATTTTTCAGCTTTTGCCAGCTCCCACTCTAGCTTTGCCATTCATTCCTATGGGACAAATTTCGCCACAAGAACGACGATATTCCGTGAACCATTTGTCAGGGTACCTGTGGTCTCTACCTCCGAAAGAGGTAGAGACTTAGCTGTTCCTCCATCCAGACGGTCTGATGGCTCCCTTCCCCGCGGTCTATCCGGTCATGCTAGGCCGGCCGCGAGGGAGTGACTGCCTTTTACAGCATCTAGGCAGGAAGTAGTCATCAGGACACTCCCCCGGAACAACCTGTCAGTCAATGGCTGCAGGACCAATCAGGACGCCTTGGAGGCGTGGTTACTGCTCTGAACAGGGTATTTAACAGAGCTTCTTTCATTAGCTCATTGCCCTGTCGTGGTTCTAGCTTGTTCTAGTCACTCAGTGCTTGTGTATTCTATTATCCCTTTTGGTTTTGACCCGGCTTGTTTACCTTACTCTGCTTATCTCTGTTACCCTTGATTCGGCTTGTCTCTCGCTTACCTGTCTTCTGTTACCCTCGACCTCGGCTTGTCTTTGACCATTCTATACTGTACTACTTACGTTAGTCCGGCCATTCTAAGGTCCGGTATACGTATCTGGCTACTGTTTGTACTCTGCGTGTTGGATCCCTGTCCCGATCCTGACATTACGACAGGGCCAATGGATCCTGCAAGTACAAACAGTCAGCTGGCTTCTCCTGATCCTAGGTTTGAAGCCATGGATCACAGAATGGATCAGATGGCGCTTGCGCTACAGGCTCTATTAGCTTGTGCCAATAACCCACCAGAGGAGATACGTAATACCCCTGTTTCTCCTGTCGGTTCAGGTCTAGAGGTAGCCACAGTGGGTGCTTCTTCTCACATTACCCCCCCAGTACGCTATGGTGGGGCTCCTGAGAAGTGTCGTGGTTTTTTAAACCAAATTAGTATCCACTTTGAATTGCAACCTCGCTCTTATCCTACAGATAGGGCAAAAGTAGGATTTATTATCACCCTACTCATTGAGAAAGCTCTGAGATGGGCCAACCCACTATGGGAGAACGATAATCCATTAGTTTATAACTATAACGCATTTGTAGCTGCTTTTAGAAGAACATTTGACCCTCCAGGTAGAAAGGTTAATGCAGCCAGATTACTGTTGCGCCTGAGACAGGAGAACCAAACACTGGTGGATTATGCACTAGAGTTCAGGTCTCTGGCGGCAGAAATCAAGTGGAATGAGCAGGCGTATATGGATGTATTTTTGAATGGCCTATCTGATGTAATCCTTGATGAGGTTGCTACCAGAGAACTCCCTGAGAATTTAGAGGATTTAATTTCGTTCATCTCTCGTATAGATGAACGTCTAAGAGAGAGACAGAACACTCGAGAGAGGAACCAGAGACCTTCTTTTAGGTTAGCTCCCGCTGTTCCAAGTCCTGACTCCACGATATCTTTGCTTACTGAACCTATGCAGATAGGGTATACCCGCCTCTCTGAGGAGGAAAGACAGCACAGGAGAAGAGAGGGTTTGTGTATGTATTGTGGAGCCAAGGGTCATTTACTCTCGAACTGTTCTAACCGCCCGGGAAACGCTCGCACCTAAGTCTCTCTAGAGGACAGGCCTTGGGTGTTTCTATTTTGTCCTCTACTCCTGATTATAAAGATCACAGGCTTCTGCTACCAGTTTCCTTAACTTGGGGGAAGGAAGTAGTAAGGGCTATGGCATTGATAGATTCCGGTGCTGCTGAGAATTTTATCGACCAAGCCTTTGCTAGTAAGAACAATTTCCCATCCCAGCTAAGGGAGACACCTTTGGCCGTTGAGGCCATAGATGGTAGACCACTACTAGACCCTGTTATCTTTCGTGAGACCATACCCATTAATTTAAATGTGGGTATCCTACACGTGGAGAATTTATCTCTTCTGCTCATTTCATCTCCTTCCGTTCCCATAGTTCTGGGGTACCCATGGTTGAAAAAACATAACCCTATTATCGATTGGGAGTTAGGAGAGATACTCTCGTGGGGCCAGGGCTGCCAGGATCGGTGTTTGTGCAAGGTTTCTCCATTAGCTAATATTAACATACCGGAGAATCCTACTCAGTCCACAGAAAGACAAATACCAGACCTTTACCTAGACTTAACGGCAGTGTTTGACAAGAAGAATGCCGATTCTTTGCCTCCACACAGGTCATTTGACTGTAAGATTAAGCTTCTACCCGGCACTATGCCTCCGAGGGGCCATGTATATCCTTTGTCTGTTCAGGAAAACTCGGTTCTAGAGGAGTATATTCGGGAGAATTTAGAAAAGGGATTCATCAGGAGGTCTTCTTCTCCGGCCGGGGCTGGGTTCTTTTTCATTAAGAAGAAGGATGGCACGCTGAGACCTTGTATCGATTACCGAGGCTTGAATAAAATAACTGTCAGAAATGCCTATCCTATCCCACTGATTACCGAGTTATTTGATCGTCTTAAGGGCTCCAAAATCTTCACCAAGTTAGATCTCAGAGGGGCTTACAATTTGGTGAGAATCCAGCAAGGTCACGAGTGGATGACGGCATTCAATACCCGGTATGGCCATTACGAATACACTGTTATGCCATTTGGACTATGCAATGCTCCTGCAGTATTTCAAGATTTGATTAATGAGGTACTTAGGGAGTTTCAGCATGATTGTGTTATTGTTTACCTGGACGACATACTAATACACTCTAAGGAGATTGAGACTCACCATAGACAGGTCAGAAAGGTATTACACAAGCTGCTGCAACATGGTCTATATTGCAAATTGGAGAAGTGCAGTTTTGATCAGTCTCAGGTAGACTTTCTTGGATACGTGATTTCTGGGGAGGGTTTTAAAATGGATCCTGTAAAACTTCAATCTATTTTAGACTGGCCCTTGCCCAAAGGACTCAAGGCTATCCAAAGGTTTATTGGTTTTTCCAACTACTATAGGCGCTTCATTAAAGGATACTCCTCTATCATTGCGCCTATTACCAATATGACCAAACAAGGGGCTGATACTAAGTTCTGGTCTAAGGAAGCTCTGGGTGCTTTCAAGACTCTCAAGGAACTTTTTGCCTCGGCTCCCATTCTAGTCCATCCTGATACGACTCTGCCTTTCTTGCTCGAGGTCGATGCCTCTGAGACAGCAGTTGGGGCTGTTCTGTCTCAAAGGTTAGGGGTGGATAAACCGTTACACCCTTGTGGTTTCTTCTCTAAGAAATTTTCTGGGCCTGAGAGCAGATATGACATCGGGGAAAGGGAACTGTTAGCAGTCATTAAAGCCTTAAAGGAGTGGAGACATTTGTTGGAGGGGACCCTACACCCTATTACGATTTTGACGGACCACAAAAACTTGTCCTATATTGGGGAGGCTAAGCGCTTATCCTCTAGACAAGCTCGTTGGTCCTTATTCCTGACTCACTTCAATTATGTACTGACTTACAGACCTGGTTCTAAAAACTCTAAAGCCGATGCATTATCTCGCCAATATGAACCTTCTACTGTACCTGAACCAGTTCTTTCTTCTATAGTTCCGAAATGCAATATCATTGCTAATACGAATCTCAGGATTCATTCTCCATTACTGGCCGAGATCGTTAAGTTGCAACATCTAGCACCTAAACAGACTCCTGCTGGCCGTCATTTCGTTCCTCCTGCTCTTCAACTGGAACTTTTACAGTGTTTACATAATAGCAAGATGGCGGGACATCCTGGTATTCGCAAAACTTACGCGTTGATCTCTAAGGACTTCTGGTGGCCTGCTTTACGGAGGGATATTGAGGAGTTCATCGCTGCATGTGAAGTTTGTACTAAAACCAAACAACCCCATACGCTTCCATGTGGATTCCTGCAACCCTTGGAGGTTCCAGAAAAACCATGGTCCTGTTTGGCCATGGACTTTATTGTCGATCTACCTATCTCTAAAAGACAGACTGTTATCCTCACCGTGGTTGACAGGTTTACTAAGATGGCACACTTCATTCCCCTGCCTAAACTCCCGTCTTCTCCCGAATTGGCAGAGATATTCGCTAAGGAGATTTTTCGCCTACATGGGATACCCTCTCAAATTGTATCGGACAGAGGCTCCCAATTTGTTTCCCGCTTTTGGAGGTCCTTCTGCTCTCAACTTGGTATTAAATTAAACTTTTCTTCTGCCTATCATCCTCAGTCTAACGGAGCTGCTGAACGTACCAACCAGAAAATTGAACAATATTTACGATGCTTTGTTTCTGAACACCAGGATGATTGGGTCGGTTTGATTCCTTGGGCGGAGTTTGCACACAACAATCTCGTTTGCGATTCTACTCATTCAAGCCCCTTCTTCATGAATTATGGTTTTCATCCGTCTATTCTTCCTTCGGATTCCCCTTCCCAGGGGGTGCCGTCGGTTGATGTTCATGTTGCCAATTTGAGGAAGTTGTGGGATCAAACTCGACAAATCCTTGTGCACAACTCTATGTTGGTCAAGAAACACGCTGATAAACGTAGAAGGGCGGCTCCGGTCTTTGTTCCAGGTGATAGGGTATGGCTGAGCACGAGGAACATCCGTTTAAAAGTGCCCTCTATGAAGTTCGCTCCTCGTTATATTGGACCCTACAGGGTGCTGACCCGTATCAATCCAGTTGCGTATCGTTTAGCTCTTCCTAATACCTTACGCATCCCGAACTCGTTTCACGTTTCATTGCTGAAACCACTCATATGTAACAGATTTTCCTCCACAATAGCCCCTCCTCGCCCCGTTCAGGTGGAGGGTCAGGAGGAGTATGAGGTTAACTCTATTATTGATTCTCGAATCTCCCGGGGGAGAGTACAATATCTGGTTGATTGGAAGGGATATGGTCCTGAGGAGAGGAGTTGGGTACCTCAGGAGGATGTTCATGCTCCCCGTCTCCGCAGGGCGTATCACTCTCGCTTCCCATCTCGTCCCGGTTCATTCCGCCCGGTGGGCGTATCTGAGAGGGGGGGTACTGTCAGGGTACCTGTGGTCTCTACCTCCGAAAGAGGTAGAGACTTAGCTGTTCCTCCATCCAGACGGTCTGATGGCTCCCTTCCCCGCGGTCTATCCGGTCATGCTAGGCCGGCCGCGAGGGAGTGACTGCCTTTTACAGCATCTAAGCAGGAAGTAGTCATCAGGACACTCCCCCGGAACAACCTGTCAGTCAATGGCTGCAGGACCAATCAGGACGCCTTGGAGGCGTGGTTACTGCTCTGAACAGGGTATTTAACAGAGCTTCTTTCATTAGCTCATTGCCCTGTCGTGGTTCTAGCTTGTTCTAGTCACTCAGTGCTTGTGTATTCTATTATCCCTTTTGGTTTTGACCCGGCTTGTTTACCTTACTCTGCTTATCTCTGTTACCCTTGATTCGGCTTGTCTCTCGCTTACCTGTCTTCTGTTACCCTCGACCTCGGCTTGTCTTTGACCATTCTATACTGTACTACTTACGTTAGTCCGGCCATTCTAAGGTCCGGTATACGTATCTGGCTACTGTTTGTACTCTGCGTGTTGGATCCCTGTCCCGATCCTGACACCATTCGGCGAAACGTTCCACAAAGTAATAGCAATCCGATCGGGAACAATCTGCACGTTTTGGTAAATTTTTGTCTATGTAGTGTAAAAACTGTGGGAGGAGTTAGGGTGGCAAATTTGGCTATAATAATAATAATAATAACTAGAACAGCTACAATTTCTGGGGAAATTGTGTGAAGTGTTCTTGCCTCCACCAGTAGTCTACAAATGGAGTGGGCGGAGTAACTGTTATCATTTATATAGCACATTTAATTGCAATGTTGTTGCACAGTTACATTAAACCATACATTTATAAAAACATTAGCAGGTGTAGAAAAGGCTTTGTCTATGACATCACTTGCTGCTGCATCCTGGCACAGGTCAGAGTATTTTGGCGGTTGCCATCTTCAAACGGTCGTATTTTAAAAACTATACATCCTACAGCGAAGAGCTTTATATTGTGAGAATCACAAGACCCAGACCTACATTTTGATGCATAGTATGTCTCTGCAATATTAACAATGAAGGCACAGTCGCAGTTTAGAAATTGCCCTTCAAATGTGAGCTTTGCAGAGTGGAGTTTCAATGAATGTCAATGGACGGCGTAAGTTGCAAACAAATGGTCATATTGTGAAAACTATCAGGACTATGGCTTAGCTGTCGACACTTTTAGTGGCAGCAGGGATAGCTGAACGTTTTGATATAAGATTTGTGTAGGTGGGCCTGAAAATGAGGGAGTGGTGGCAGTTTAGAAATCATGTCCTGATTTTTCAGCTTTTGCCAGCTCCCACTCTAGCTTTGCCATTCATTCCTATGGGACAAATCTCGCCACAAGAACGACGATATTCCGTGAACCATTTGGCGTAACATTCCACAAAGTAATAGCAATCCGATCGGGAACAATCTGCACGTTTTGGTAAATTTTTGTCTATGTAGTGTAAAAACTGTGGGAGGAGTTATGGTGGCAAATTTGGCTATAATAATAATAATAATATATATGTGAGATAACAGTAAGTGGTCTTGCTATGCAAGAACACTTAACTAGAAAAGCTACAATTTCTGGGGAAATTGTGTGAAGTGTTCTTGCCTCCACCAGTAGTCTACAACTGGAGTGGGCGGAGTAACTGTTATTATTTATTTATATAGCACATTTAATTGCAACATTGTTGCCCAAAGTGCTTCACAGTTACATTAAAACATACAGTTATAAAAACATTAGCAGGTGCAAAAGGCCCTGTCTATGACATCACTTGCTGCTGCAGCCTGGCACAGGTCAGAGTATTTTTGCGGTTGCCATCTTCAAACGGTCGTATTTTAAAAACTATAAATCCTACAGTGAAGAGCTTTATATTGTGAGAATCACAAGACCCAGACCTGTATACTATGTCTCTGAGATATTAACAATGAAGGCACAGTCGCAGTTTAGAAATTGCCCTTCAAATGTGAGCTTTGCAGAGTGGAGTTTCAATGAATGTCAATGGACTGCGTGAGTTGCAAACAAATCGTCATATTGTGAAAACTATCAGGACTATGGCTTAGCTGTGGACATTTTTAGTGGCAGCAGGGATAGCTGAACGTTTTGATATAAGATTTGTGTAGGTGGGCCTGAAAATGAGGGAGTGGTGGCAGTTTAGAAATCATGTCCTGATTTTTCAGCTTTTGCCAGCTCCCACTCTAGCTTTGCCATTTATTCCTATGGGACAAATTTCGCCACAAGAACGACGATATTCCGAGAACCATTCGGCGAAACGTTCCACAAAGTAATAGCAATCCGATCGGGAACAATCTGCACGTTTTGGTATATTTTTGTCTATGTAGTGTAAAAACTGTGGGAGGAGTTAGGGTGGCAAATTTGGCTATAATAATAATAATAATATATATGTGAGATAACAGTAAGTGGTCTTGCTATGCAAGAACACTTAATAATAATATATATGTGAGATAACAGTAAGTGGTCTTGCTATGCAAGAACACTTAATAATAATAATATATATGTGAGATAACAGTAAGTGGTCTTGCTATGCAAGAACACTTAATAACTAGAAAAGCTACAATTTCTGGGGAAATTTTGTGAAGTGTTCTTGCCTCCATCAGTAGTCTACAACTGGAGTGGGCGGAGTAACTGTTATCATTTATATAGCACATTTAATTGCAACGTTGTTGCACAGTTACAGTAAACCATACATTGATAAAAACATTAGCAGATGTGCAAAAGGCTTTGTCTATGACATCACTTGCTGCTGCAGCCTTGCACAGGTCAGAGAATTTTGATGGTTGCCATCTTCAAATGGTCGTATTTTAAAAACTATAAATCCTACAGCGAAGAGCTTTATATTGTGAGAATCACAAGACCCAGACCTACATTTTGATGTATAGTATGTCTCTGAGATATTAACAATGAAGGCACAGTCGCAGTTTAGAAATTGCCCTTCAAATGTGAGCTTTGCAGAGTGGAGTTTCAATGAATGTCAATGGGTGGCGTGAGTTGCAAACAAATGGTCATATTGTGAAAACTATAAGGACTATGGCTTAGCTGTGGACATTTTTAGTGGCAGCAGGGATAGCTGAACGTTTTGATATAATATTTGTGTAGGTGGGCCTGAAAATGAGGGAGTGGTGGCAGTTTAGAAATCATGTCCTGATTTTTCAGCTTTTGCCAGCTCCCACTCTAGCTTTGCCATTCATTCCTATGGGACAAATTTCGCCACAAGAACGACGATATTCCGCGAACCATTCGGCGAAACGTTCCACAAAGTAATAGCAATCCGATCGGGAACAATCTGCACGTTTTGGTAAATTTTCGTCTATGTAGTGTAAAAACTGTGGGAGGAGTTAGGGTGGCAAATTTGGCTATAATAATAATAATAATATATATGTGAGATAACAGTAAGTGGTCTTGCTATGCAAGAACCCTTAACATATATGTGAGATAACATTAAGTGGTCTTGCTATGCAAAAACACTTAATAATAATAATATATATGTGAGATAACATTAAGTGGTCTTGCTATGCAAAAACACTTAATAATAATAATATATATGTGAGATAACATTAAGTGGGGGCGTGGCTTGGAGGTCCGCGAAGATGGCAGCATAAACTGTGAGCTCCCCGCCGGCCTAGCTTTCAACCTCACCGACCGCACTACCCAACGCCAAAAATGGGGAAAACACAGCGCGCATCGAGCGCCCAAAGACTCGGGGACACCCCGAAAAACACCCTGACCCCCTCCGTGAAGCCATACCTCGTGACACCGGCGGACTTAGACCAGGCCTCAAACGACTCCTCGGCCTCCGGTTTCTCCCGCCCGCGATCCCCACAAGGTGATCATCCATCATCAACGTCCCAAGCCTCCCTACCTGAAATAATGTCCATATTGCAGCAACTGCCTACGAAAGCAGATCTGAAGACCGCAAACGCGGAACTCCATGCATCCATTACCGCTGAGCTGCACGCAGTGCGGGAGTAAATACAAGGCCTCAGCCAAAAAGTGACTCAGCTAGAAGCAGACAGCGACCACATGTCTGCGGTGCAGGCAGCCACCACAGACAGACTGCAATCCCATACTAAGGTACTGCAACAAATGGCACTTCACATTGAAGACTTGGATAATAGGGGTAGGAGACAAAACATCAGAGTCAGAGGGGTGCCTGAGGAGCTGGACAGGAAAAGCCCAATCCAAGATACCTTGCTGGACTTATTTAACAAATTGCTGATGCGACCACCCCAGACACCCATTAACTTTGTACGGGCACACCGCGCCCTGAGGCCTCCGGGCCCCCCAGACGGACCACCCCGTGACATTATTTGCTGTCTGGAAAACTTTCCACTGAAAGAGGAAATCCTCCGCAAAGCCAGGGGCACGGATAAAATATTACTGGAAAACTCAGAAGTCCACCTGTTTCCTGACCTGTCCCCAGCCACGCTGTCATTCAGGAGAGCACTGAGACCCCTTACAAGGCAGCTACAAGCGGCTCACATGAGGTACCGCTGGTGCTTTCCCACGGGCCTACAGGTTGCAACCCCCAACGGCCCCTTCATGATCCTAGGGGAAGAAGATGCCCAGGCGCTGCAAAGAGAACTACACCTTTCGCCATTGACTCTGACATGGCCGAACCCGCTTAACTTCTACACCTTTGCCCCCAGATCGCAGGACACGGGCCCCCGCCCTCAGAGACTTCGACCCCCCCGTACACAAACGACCAGACCGGTGGGGACACCCAACTGAAATCCACTCCATCCCTGAGTAGTTACACCCTCGGAACCGCCATTTCGACATCACTAGCGGATTATGAACTGTAATACTCTCAGCAGAACACCCTCGGCGCTTTGCCGCCATTGTGAACATTGACAATCATTTTGCCACAGCAAGTATTATTATGGGAGCTGCAGCTCCACCTTGGGCATGAGGGAAACTTAGGCCTGGATAGGACCACCCTGGGGGGAGGAAGGGGTACTGAGCTCACACTTTCATAGAGGGGGGGTCCCATGAAGGGCCTAGACCCGGGAGGTAAGCGAAAGGAGCTATACACCCCACAGCCCCATTGCCAGGCCCCCCACATTCTAACGTTCAGAAGCCCACTGCATTAATTAAGCTTGGTACATTAGGCTGGGGAAGGAGGGAGAATCTAGTTCGGGGACTGGAGGGGAGGGGGGGGGGTGCTAGAAGCTCGGGAGGGGGGAGAGACGCGGCACACTAGGCCAGAAGACCTGCACGGTTCAGCCGCATAGTGTTTTGTGTTATGGCTATTACAATTGCTACTGTTCTTATTGTCATTACATGGTGAGGTTGACATATATGCTGAATTTCGTATAGGTTGTGCCGTAAGTCGGGGAGACGGTGGATCCCAACTGGGTGGAGCCCCGAGAGGTCATAGTGGTCTGCGACGACCGTTTTGAGAGCGCACTTGGCCCCCTGGGCCCTACTCACTCGGGATTCCCGGAACTCCTTCGACTGCCCTACTGGAGTGAGCGACAAGACTCAGGTGAGCGGTCCCCCTCCGCCCTCTAACGGTTGGGGGGGTTCCAGCCCCCCGACGCTCTTTTCCGATACCGCTGGTTACAGCAATTCTGTACAGACTTGACGACTGTGACTCACGACGCCTGACTTTTTCCCTCCCCGTCTGACCTAAACCTTCCTATACCCCCCCCCATCCCATCTTCCTGCTTGCCCGCCGGACGGACAAGCTTGCGCTACCGCACGACTGCCAGGAGAGCCCCGGTCATGTCTATTGCCCCGGCCCCCATCACGATACTATCCCTAAACGCTAGAGGTCTTAATAAACCCGAGAAACGATCGGGAGCTGTGAGGGAATTCCTCTCCCGTAAAGCATCGATAGTGTTTGTACAAGAGACACACTTCAGGGAGGGGTCACGGCCCACATTGACAAACCAGCACTACCCTGTGGGATACTATAGCGATTTTCAGGGTGGAAAGTCCAGAGGAACAGCGATCCTCATCCACAGACACATCCCGTTCACAGAAAAAGGCGTACAATCCGACCCAGAGGGTCGATATACCTTTTTAAAGGGGGAGATAGCGGGCACACTTTACACTTTCGCTAACGTCTACGCCCCAAACCGCAGACAATACCGTTTCCTGGCCCGGATACTCCGCTCACTACAGCACTTTGCGGAGGGGGTACTGGTCCTAGGGGGCGACCTGAACGTAGCTCTAGACCCTAAATGGGACTCCTCCTCGGGACGCTCACACGTCCCTACCCAACACATTGCGGCAATCAGGGCCCTACTGGCGAGGGAGAGACTTGTGGACTGCTGGAGAGCACTGCACCCCGACGAAAGGGACTATACCTTCTACTCTCACCCGCATAATTCCTACTCCCGCATTGACTACCTCTTCCTCTCACAATGCCACCTACCGCTGGCGCTCAGGGCCGACCAAGGCACCGCAACGTGGTCGGACCATGCACCGGTGTCGGTCACCCTGGAGTCTCCCCTATTTAGACCTAAGGTCTCTAAGTGGAGATTGAACGAAGCCCTACTTGCCATACCGGAACTGACTGCAGACATAGACGCCACACTGCGAGACTATTTTACACACAACGGCGACCAGACGTCCCCCACCATACGATGGGAAGCACACAAAAGTGTTATCAGGGGACATTTCATACAAAAGGGCGCTCTCCTGAAAAGACAGAGGGAGGCGCGCATGACTACACTACTGGCAGACATACACCACCTGGACGCCCTCAACAAACACCTCCAACTCCCTACACACCAGGCGACGCTGTTAGGGCTGAGGAGGGAACTGACCACACTCATACATTCCCAACACCATAGGGCAGTTCTAAGACATAAGGCATTCTTCCATGTTAACGGTAACAAGAGTGGGAAACTCCTAGCGCGCATGCTCAACAAAAGAAGGCGGGACACATACATAGACCGCATTCGGGACAAGGAAGGGAACCTACTAAGATACAGGAGATCATCCGGTCATACTATGCAGACTTATACTCCCTACCACGACCGCACACAGACACGCACACCCTCAGACTCCGCGACTCTATAGGCGAATACCTCTCGGCCCATACACTCCCCACCTTAGCGACAGGCGTGACTGACCGACTGGAAGAACCCATCACATTGGAGGAACTTGCGCTAGCGGTTAAAAGCTCCAAACCAGGGAGGAGCCCAGGCCCCGACGGGCTACCACTAAAATATTACAGGACATACGCTGACATACTATACTCCCCATTGATAGACATGTTTAACGCGATCAGAGAAGGACACGAACTACCCGGACAGGCACTAACGGCACACATCACTATCATCCCCAAAGAGGGGAAGGATCGGGAGCATTGTGGAGGCTACCGACCCATATCCCTCATCAATACAGACCTTAAACTCCTGGCGACCAGACTCCAAACGCACATACCCGGCCTGGTCCATGCAGACCAGGTTGGGTTTGTGCTGGGCCGGGAGGCTAGGGACAACACTATCAGGGCCCTAACGCTTATGCATAGGAAGACCGAAACTGACAGGGGCCTTCTCCTACTCTCCACGGACGCGGAGAAGGCCTTTGATAGGGTCAATTGGGAATACATGTTCCGGACACTGGCACACATGGGAATGGGACCACATCTCCTGGGCTGGATCAGAGCCCTGTACTCCAAACCGTCGGCACACGTGCTGGTCAACGGGGCACTGACAGACCCGTTCCCTATACATAATGGCACGCGTCAGGGATGTCCCCTTTCCCCGTTGCTTTTTGTCCTTGCACTGGAGCCATTCCTGAACACCATCAGACACCACCCCGACATCACCGGCCTTCACACAGGGGACATGCACCACAAAATTGACGCCTACGCGGATGACTTACTATTTTTCCTCACACACCCAGAGGTCTCCCTGCCCAACCTAGTGAAGGCCTTCCGAACATTCGGACTCCTCTCAGGACTGAAAATTAACTTCTCGAAATCATATATTTTAAATATTAGCGTACCCGCACCTCGCGCAGACCAGCTGCGCAGGAGCTACAAATTTCAATGGGCTTCGGACAAGATACGCTACCTGGGCACCTGGTTGACAGTGAGCGTAACCAACCTGTATGCGCAAAACTTTACCCCATTACTGACCCAATTTCGGAAAGAGATGAGGGAGTGGGCCTTCCCCCACATATCCTGGTTGGGTAGGGTGCAAGTGGTGAAGATGAATTTTTTGCCGCGACTGCTCTACCTCTTTCAGGCCCTACCTATCCTAATCCCAACATCCTTCTTCACGACACTTCGGGGAGCGCTTGGGTCCTATGTATGGAACGGGAAGAGACCCAGACTGAAACACACACTGCTTACACGACCCAAAGACAAAGGGGGATTAGCCCTTCCAGACTTCCTACTATACTACAAAGCATGTCACCTACAACAAGTAGTGGAATGGTCCAAACTAGGGGTACACAAGCTGTGGAAATCCACAGAGGAACACGCAGCAGGTGTCCCCACCGCCTTACTCCCGTGGCTCCCCCCCAGAGGATCAGGAAGGGAAGCCCGATACACACCCTACACAAGAGCGACCCTTATGGTATGGAGGAGGAGTATGGGGCGTCATGCGCTTAGTACGCACCCTTCCCCTCTATTACCTCTCACCCATAATCCAGACTTCCAACCGGGCCTTGACCCGAAAGCCCTACAAACTTTGGTAGACGACCCCCTACCCCGACTAAGACATGTCTGCTCCAACCGGGGACTGAAAGACCTGACAGAATTACGTGGAGTGACCCCTCAGTCCTTCCTGACGCGCTTTCGCTATGAACAGGTACGCAACTACATAACACTTCTCCCACAGGGACAGGCTTTGAGCAGAGACCTCACATCCTTTGAGAGACTGTGCTCAGTCCCTGACCCGCTATCACATGGAATTTCGCACCTCTACTCCCTTCTCCAAACGCAAACCCCAGTAGAGACACCTACTTTTATGGGGAAGTGGGAGGAATCCCTAAATAAGACGTTTAGCGCCCCAGAGTGGGAGAAGATTTGTCACATTGTTCACCACTGCTCAACATTTAGTAAGAGTCAGGAGACAGCCTATAAACTGCTCACGAGATGGTACCATACACCAGCGACAGCGCACCACATAAACACTCAAGACTCCCGCCTATGCTGGAGATGTGAAAAGGAAATAGGCACACTCATACACATTTGGTGGGCCTGTGAACTGATTCAACCATTCTGGCACACTATCCATCAAGTCATAGCCCGCTTCTCAGATAATCCCCCGCCTCTTGAACCGGCGGCCATGCTGCTCCACCACACATCCACCCCCACATCCAAATATAAAAAGACACTCACGATCCAGATCATCAATGTAGCAAAACAATGAATCCCACAGTTTTGGAAGAAAAAAACGGCCCCACCCATATCCCAGTGGTTTGCCCAAATGGAGGACCTCAGAGCTATTGAGGAACTTATCATGCACGCGGCTGGCCCGCAAAAACAACAACAGACTTACCTTGACATATGGACGCAGTGGATACTGACGACTACGAAACCAGAATTTCAGACTATACTAACGGGCCACACGACCGAGGTCCCACGACCGACAAATGTAGAGACCGTAGACTAACCCTATACCCCCTTCCTTACCTGAATCCTGCCCCCTTATCCCTGACTCACTTACCTCGCACCGACTAGAGAGGTGAAGACCCGTAACCCAGAGCAAGCAGAAACACTAGGCTGAGTAACCAAGAGCAATGGGCACGGGCGGCTAAAGTATACAACTCTGCCCATCAGCCTAACCGACCTACACACTTGGAGACCTGGTCGGTGACTGAACTCACAGTGCTCATTACGATTCTATGTAACACCAGACCAAACTCTTGATAGCTACAGACCTAGTCAGACAAAACGTTGCTTGTAGACTACTGACGAAGACCTGCGAACTATGAGATTCATAGGGCCTACGCGCCCACAAGAATGTGTTTTTGTTCCCCTTTGTTTTTTCCCAGATGGACACTCGTTATGTCCTGAATCCTAGTCGTGATTGAATATGCAGTGCTCATTACGATCCTATGTAATACCAGATTTAATTTATCACGAGACTGTCACTACCGGATAACATGGTTAAGTGAAGCATTGCGGAGATATTTTGATTATTGACGAGGACCTGCGAGTCCACTGCTCCATGGGGCCTGCGCGCCCACAAGTTTATGCTTATGCTCTATTGGTTCCATATGATTGGGCACACGTTGTGATCTGAATATTGCTAATATCCGTACATGGAGACTTGCACGTCTCGGAATGACTCTTTAATCTTTAAAATAAAAATCATGGGGGGCGGAGCCTGGACGCCGAGGTGATCAGTCGCAAGACAGAGCAGCTCCGTACCCTAAACGACGACAAAGCGAAATTAATTAGCCCCCCTTCCACCCTGACCAACAGAAACTACCCCGAGACCTTATGGGGAAGAAGGGGAAGAAAACAACCCCACACAAGCCCACCCCAGGGCTCACGATCGGGGAGATGTGGAAGCAAACACGTGGCGACAGCGAATCTAACATGGAGGCGCTGCACGGAGGGTGCTCGGACTTCTCCGAGGAACTCTCTGATGATGTAGGTGAAGATTATATGCCTACCCCACGCCGCAAACCGGGAGGGATGCGGCGTGGAGCCGATACAGACTCAGAACCCGTAACCACAGCGGTCCTTAAAACCCTATTGGCGGACCTACAGAGGCACATCCATGACGATGTCACGGCGCTCCGCGCGGACATACAAGGCCTGACAGGCCGCATCACCGCTCTAGAAGGAACCTCACAAGCCCAGGCCCAAGACTTATCTGGCCTTCAAAAATCCATACTCGACCTACAAAGGCAGAACCAGCAACATGAACGCCGCCTCGCGGCACAGGAAGACTCTAGGCGGCAAAATAATATCAAGATTAGGGGGGTCCCTGAGGAAATCCCGGATACAGATTTGCCGAAAGTAATGGGGCGCCTACTGCCAGCAATTCTGATACACAGGCAAGCCGAAATGCCAACCCCAGAAGGTGTTTTCAGAGTCCCCAAACCGGCCAACGCTCCAGCAACAGCCACAAGGGATATAATCCTCATTCTCCACAGCGGCAAAGAAAAAGCGGCGATCCTCTCTGCCCTAAGGGGAAGAACCCCCCTTCGCTTTGAAAACATGGATCTGCAGTTCTACTCAGACCTGTCCGGAGGCACCCTAGCATGGCGCAGGTCGCTTAAGCCTTTCACCGCAGCGCTACGGCGCCAAAGCATTGAATACCGATGGCGATCCTCCAGGGCACTGACGGTGGCACAAGGGACGACCACGCACATCATCCAGGACATACAAGAAGCCCAGGCCCTGATGCGGACTCTGGGACTACATCAGGATCCGACCACCCAGGGCGGTCCAGCTAATAACACCCCGGCTGCCCATGCCTGGACACCGGACAAGTCCGTGACATTCATTCCCAGGGGCTCCACGCCGGTCTCCTATGCGGCAGTTACCTCCTAAGGTCGAGACCTCACTAACCCCAAGGTGAATCTGATATCTTACAAGGCACTGGGAGGACATCTACACACAGTAGCCACAACCGCATACGATACCACATTTTTACCCGCCCAAACGCCGAGACAACTCCAACCGCCACATCAGACCTCAAACCACGGCCGGCTGCAAGGCCCTTATACAGTCTGTCGAAGTTAACCCTGACATACCGAACACTGCCAGTCTGTGTTCACAGAGGCCTTTAAACCACTGTACCTCCAGCAGGAGCCGGATGATCGGGACATTTGGCACTACATCTGAGATAAGCACCCAACATCTCCCACTGTTTTTCTCTGTGCCTGCTTTTCTTTTTGCTACACAGCTTGAAGTGAAATACGGTCTTTAAACTAACCCAGCGAGAGACATACCGTAAATAATATATTCACTGTTTTTTTTTTTTTTTTTTTCAATGGCGTGACAATGAGGCAAACGCATCTTAAAACCTAATGTTTTGTATTTTTCCCTAGCACGCTAGCTATAATTTGTTTACTATCCGTTTACTGTATTGTTATTATACTCATTTCGTCCAGCAAGCCAATTTAGGTAACCTGGAGCCAGCCGGTCTTACTCATTAGAATATATACACTAACATAAGCTGAGATGTACACAGACAGACAAACACTACTCAGAACAGAAATAGGTGGTTAAATGCCGTAAATGGCTCATTCACTGTTTTGCTTTGTTTTTTTTTTTTTGTTTTTTTTGTTTTTGTATAAATGGCATGAAAAATGAGACAAACGCATTTTCACTATTAATGTTTTGTATTTTTCCCTAGCACGCCAGCTATAATTTGTTTACTATACGTTTACTGTATTGTTATTATACTCATTTCGTCCAGCAAGCCAATTTAGGTAACCTGGAGCCAGCCGGTCTTACTCACTAGAATATACACACTAGCATAAGCTGAGATGTAAACAGACAGACAAACATTACTCAGAACAGAAATAGGTGGTTAAGGACATAAGCCGAATGCCACCACTGAGACTACACATGTTAGTAATACTTACCCAGTGGGCGACATGCCGTAAATGGCTCATTCACTGTTTTGTTTTTCTTTTTGGTATAAATGGCATGAAAAATGAGACAAGCGCATCTTAACTACTAAGGTTTTGTAATTTTCCCTAGCATGCAAGCTATAATTTGTTCACTATACGTTCACTGTATTGTTATCATACTCACTCTGACCAGCAAGCCAACTTAGGAAACCTGGAGCCAGCCGGTCTCACTCACTAGAATATTTACACTAACAGAAGCTGAGATGTAAACAGACAGACAAACACCACTCAGAACAGAACTAGGTGGTTAAGGCCGTAAGCCGAATGCTACCATTGTGACTACACATGTTAGTAAGACCAACCCAGCGGGCGACATGCCGTAAATAGATTATTCACTGTTTGTTGAGTTTTTTTTTATTTTTTTTCCTGCATAAATGGCGAGAAAAATGAAGCGAACGCATCTTAAATACTAATGTTTTGTTCCGATTTTTTTTCCCTAGCATGCAAGCTATAATTTGTTTATTATACGTTCACTGTGATGTTAACATACCCATTTAAAAAATGTATGCATACTCAATCAGCCACAAATGTTATATTATGTATATGAATCACAAGCCTGCGAATGTCGTTGGGGCGAAACAGGCACTGTTGTACCTACCTGCATACCAAAAAATAAAGAATTTATAAAAAAAAAAAAAAAAAAAATCATATTTACAAAAAAAAAACAAAAAAAAACATTAAGTGGTCTTGCTATGCAAGAACACTTAATATATATGTGAGATAACATTAAGTGGTCTTGCTAATAAAACACTTAATAAAAGTTCATATGAACCAATAAACAACTCCAACGCGTTTCGTCCTTCTTTGGACTTCCTCAGGGATGTATGACTGTAATCCAAATAGATTCTTCCGCCGGGAGATTAAAAAAAATTGTTTGCAGGTGATAGCGTGCGTTCCTCCCTGGAACGCATTCGTTACTTCCGGGTGACGTCACTTCCGGTAGAGCGGACCGAGTACGGACTTGATATCAGATACTTCTTAGCAGCAATAATATAGGGATATATACAGTGTAACAGTACATCGTGTTGCCATATAAGTATTAAGCATTTCAAACATTCAAGCCTTTCTAAAACAAAAAACTTTATCAGTTTAATGTCTTTTATATGGAATAATGAAAATAAAAAAAAAATATAGAGTAAATTGATTATGATACAGTACAGATTTATAGGCATAAAAATGCATATCTGTGCAGAAAATATATATATACATTCACACATACATGCAAAAAAATTGCATGCATATATGAATCTTTACAAAAAAATATATATACATAAATAAGATACATATAAAAATATAAAAAATTATGAATAAGCAATTATAGCTATAAAGGCAATTGAATGTTATTATGCCCAACATCTTTACAGAAATCACAAATAAATACAAATCTATACTAGACAAATTATTTTATTGTGCATCAATATTCTAAAGAGAACTAAATGGTCTATCTGTGAATAGAGAACAGATATTAGTTGCATCCATTGGACATATCTTCTCCTCCTTCCTAGCGACGTCATCGGCTGAATGCGCATGCGCGGTAGGAGCCGCGCGCGCATTCAGCCAGTCCATAGGAAAGCATTATCAATGCTTTCCTATGGACGCTGGCGTCATCTAACTGTGAAAATCACAGTAAGAAGCGCGCAATCACCTCTAGCGGCTGGATTAACCTATTATAAACATAGTTTATCTGAAACTGCTATGTTTATAGAAAAAAGGGTTAATTCTAGCTGGACCTGGCACCCAGACTACTTCATTAAGCTGAAGTGGTCTGGGTGCCTATAGTGGTCCTTTAACAAATCCCTTTTATTTGTGCACATAAAAGCAAGGCAAAGAGTCAAGGAACAAAAATATGAAAATATGCTAGGGTCAGTGCGTTGCCTTGCCTTTTTTGCGCACACAAATTAAAAAAATAATAAATGATAAGATATTAATGGAGTGTCAAGTCCTCATTTTTTGCTTTCTTTGGACTGTGGCAGAAGTTTTAGCCTCAAGACACCAGCACCGCCAGTTTTAGCACACTGTGTATCAAAGTGTGTGTATCTATGTTTTAAAGTGTGTGTATCTGTGTTTGTACGTGCCGGTGTGTATATCTGTGTTTATATGCGCTAGTGTGTGCATCTCTGTGTCAGTATGTATCTCTGTGTGTGTGTGTGTGTGTGTGTGTGACACACAGATACTGGTACACATACACACTGACACACACATCTTGACTCACAAATACACACACAGAAACTTGCACCCACAGATACACAGTGACACATACAGACACATATACATTCTCACTGACAAACACATACACTCTTTGACAGACACACAAACACATACAAACTCCCTAACAGACACACACACAATAATTTTTTTAATTTTATTTTTTTACATTTTAATCCACCCAGGTCCCCCTACCTTTAGGAGTGCTGGCATGGAGTCCATATGGTTCAGTGGCGCTGGCGAGTGGTCTCCTTGCTCAACTCCCTCGCGCGCCTCTTAGTGATGCCGCCCGTGGCCATTTTATTTTTTCATCTTTTGGCGGAACCCCAATTGGGAAACGCTGCTCTACACTATTCATTGTAGTTCATATAGTTAGAGCAGGCTTCACTGCTCTGTTTATATGCTCACAGTGTTACACACCATATTTTATTAGCGCTTTTTTATTGTATTATCGAATAAGCATGCCATTATGTTTTATTATTGTGTTGCAATGAGCACTTTTGTAGAATGATTCAGCACAGCACTTTATCAGTGTGGCACACTAATTCTAATATCTAGCCTTAAAGCGGCACTGTCATGCCGAATCCCGTTTTTTTTTTAACCCCCCCTCCCGCCTCCACTACATTCAAATCGACCCCCTAGTCACCCCCAAATGCCCCCCACATTACCTATTTTTTATTCTTTATCTTCTGCCCCGATCTATATTCAGGGCGCCGCCATCTTTGTGTGGGTAGGTGAAGTCCCTGTGGGACACGTCATCTACCCACACTACACAGACTGTGAGATTCCCGCACATGCCCAGTGAAACACCTGGACATGCGAACGGGAATTTCACCTATTCATTCAATCATCAGACGAATGAATGAATATAAAAAAATCAAACGAACAAACTAACACTGAGTATCAGTGTTTATTACAAGGAGGGAGCTACCGGCACGCAGCTCCCTCCTTGTAATATGTAACTATAGAAGCGGCAGGGAGCTGTGCTCCCCACCACTTCATAAGCCCCCCAGGTCCCCCCTCACTCTATGGGAGTCAATATGACCCCCATAATAGCACAAGGGAGATTAAAATCTCCCCAATGGACCTATTGTCCTCCCCCCCGGCCCCCACCCCTGTGCGGTGGGTGGGGGCCCTAATAAAACAATAAGGGGGGGGGGACCTACTGTCCTCCCCCCCTGCGTGGTGGGTGGGGGCCCTAAATGACCCCCCCCCCCATCAAGGTGACTAGGGGTCCCAAGCCCCTAGTCACCACCCCTCCCACCCAAAACATTCTATCCCCTACCTACCCCCCTCGCCCTAAAAATAGTGAGGGGGGAATAAATAACTAACCTGTAAAAAAAAAAATTAAACTTACCATTTGACGTCTTCTTTTTTCTAAATTCTTCATTCTTCAGCCCCCAAAAAAGGCCAAATAAAAATCCATCATACCCGTCGCACTTTTAAAAAACAAAACAAAAAAAAAACGAGCGCAAACAAAAATTAATCCATGTTCACCCATGGAGGGCACGCCGCGTACTGAGCTCCGCAGGGCGGGTCAAGGCTTATAAAGCCTTGCCCCGCCCTGCAATTAGGCTTAGAACACACTAATTGGTTGGTTTAAGCCAATCAGAGTGCTCTGTGTCATTTTACAAGCGTGGGAAAATTCCAAAGAACTTTCCCACGCTTGTAAAATGACACAGAGCACTGTGATTGGATGGTTTTCAAGCCATCCAATCACAGTGCTCTGTGTCATTTTACAAGCATGGGAAAATTCCAAAGAACTTTCCCACGCTTGTAAAATGACACAGAGCACTGTGATTGGATGGTTTGAAATCCATCCAATCACAGTGATCTGTCATTTTACACAGCGTGGGAAAGTTTTTTTGAATTTTCCCACGCTGTGTAAAATGACACAGAGCACTCTGATTGGCTTAAACCAACCAATTGGTGTGTTCTAAGCCTAATTGCAGGGCGGGGCAAGGCTTTATAAGCCTTGACCCGCCCTGCGGAGCTCAGTACGCGCGTGCCCTCCATGGGTGAACATGGATTAATTTTTGTTTGCGCTCGTTTTTGTTTTTTTTAAAAGTGCGACGGGTATGATGGATTTTTATTTGGCCTTTTGGGGGGCTGAAGAAAGAAGAATTTAGAAAAAAGAAGACGTCAAATGGTAAGTGTAATTTTTTTTTTTTACAGGTTAGTTATTTTATTCCCCCCTCACTATTTTTAGGGGTAGGGGTAGAATGTTTTGGGTGGGGGGGGGGGGTGACTAGGGGCTTGGGACCCCTAGTCACCTTGATGGGGGGGTTCATTTAGGGCAGGGGTGGGGGCCGGGGGGGAGGACAATAGGTCCCCCCCCTTATTGTTTTATTAGGGCCCCCACCCACCGCCCAGACCCCAATTTATCCAAATCCCTTTGTAGAAAGTTATACCACATTCAGACAATACCTAGTTTTGTGTCGTCTGCAAACACTGACACGTGACTTTCAATGTCCACTTCAAAATAATTTAGAAACAGATTAAAGAGCAGCAGGCCCTGGACAGAAAACAAGTAACACGAAATAAGATAACTAAGAAATAACTTCTTTGGATCTATTCAGAGGCAGCTCTAGACTTTATGAGGCCTTAGGCGAAACTCAAACATAAGGCCCCACTAACACCAAAAGTGAAAAAAATAAATAATAGGGGTGCATTTTATGTGACAGGATTTGAGGCATTAATGTGACAGGATAAGAGCAGGGTTGGGGGAGTGTAACAGGGAGAGAGAAGGTGCTTGTGGCAGAATTAGGGGGGTTAATTTGACAGGGTTGGTGTGGCAGAGTGAGGGCAGGTGAGTTTGGAGAGGGTGAGATTACCAAGATTAGGAGTGGTTGAGAGTGTGGATGCGTAAAGGGCTGAAAGTGTGTGGGGGGAGGGATGACAGTGTGTGGGGAGGCTGACTGTTTGAGAGTATGGTGACACTACATTGTGGGGGGTGACTGTGTGGGGGCATAACATTATGTGTGAGGGAAGGTGACAGTGAATGTGAGGGGTTGATACTGTGTGGGACAGAGGGGTGATACTGTGAAGGAGCGGGTATGATACAGGGAGGGGGTGATACTGTGAGGTGGGAATATTGTGAGGGAGGGGGTAATACTGTGAGGGAGGGGGGTGATTGTGTGAGGGGGTAATACTGTGAGGGAAGGGGGATACGGTGTGGGACAGAGGGGTGATACTGTGAAGGAGGGGGCTGATAGTGTGAGGGAGGGGAAACAGAAAAGGGGCGTATACCGTGCCTAATAATTATATAAATACTAAATGTACATACATATATCTCCGAGTGTTTCCAATAAATCAAACCTCGGAATAAAAAAATGATAAAAATAATAGTGTAATACTGTAATAATACAGTAAGCTTATATCGTAAATTGGTAATTGTAACTCCACACAATCCACTCACATTTGTAAGAGCTATAACAGAGCTCAGCTGCAGGGCCGGCGCGTCCATAAGGCGGCACAGGCGGCCGCCTTAGGGCGCACCGGCTCTGGGGGCGCAAAATTCCAGTGACCGGCAGGAGGGAAGTGCTCCCTCCTGCCTGGTCACCTCCTGGATCCCCGGAGCTGCTGCGCGGCGTGCGGCTGAAGTTGATTAGGAGGCGGCGAGGGAGCTCTCTGATCTCTCTGACCGGCTCCCTCGCGCGCCTTCTGCTGATGCCGCGGGAGCCGGAATATGACGTCATATTCCGGCTCCCGCGGCATCAGAAAACAGCCTGCGAGGGAGCCGGTCAGAGAGATCAGAGAGCTCCCTCGCCGCCTCCTAATCCACTTCAGCCGCACGCCGCGCAGCAGCCTCACTGGACCACCAATGAGAGACCCACGCCAGCACTCCGGGTAGGGAGGCTGGGTGGGACATTTAAATTTAATTTATTAGTAATTACTTTATTAATTACTGTGTGTGTGCATGTGAGTGTGTGTGTCTATGAGTTTGTGTGTGTGTGTATGTCAGTGTGTATGTGTGTGAGTGAGTGTGTGTGTGTCTGTCAGTGTGTGTGTGTGTGAGTAAGTGTGTCTATGAGTTTGTGTGTGAGTGAGTGTGTCTGTCGGTGTGTGTGAGTGTGTATGTCAGTGTGTATGTGTGTCTGTGAGTTTGTGTGTGTCTGTCAGTGTGTGTGTGTGCGCATGTGAGTATGTGAGTATGTGTGTGTGTGGGTTCGAGTATGTGTCTGTGAGTTTGTGTGTGTGTGTGTGAGTATGTATTTTTCTGTATGCCTGTCTGTATGTATGTAAGTATCTGTATGATGGTATGCCTCTGTATGTATGTATGTGTCTGTATGCCTGTATGTCTTGTACGTATGTTTCTGTATGTGTCTGTGTGTCTCTGTATGCATGTATGTAACTGGATGTATGTTTGTCTCTGAATGTCTGTATATATGTCTCTGTATGCATGTATGTAACTGTATGCCTTTATGTCTCTGTATGTACATATGTGTGTGTCTGTGTGTCTCTGTATGCCTGTATGTCTTTGTATGCATGTTTCTGTATGTATGTGTCTGCATGCATGTATGTCTCTGTATGTATGTTTCTTTATGCCTGTATGTCTGAATGTGTGTGCCTGAATGTCTTTGTATGTATGTTTCTGTATGCCTGTCTGTATGTATGTGTCTGTATGACGGTATGCATGTATGTCTCTGCTTGTATGTCTCTGACTGTATGTGTCTGTATGTCTCTATGATTATTGCTGTCTTTGTATGACAGTGTACCTGTATGACTTTGACTGTGTGACTAAAAAATGATGCCTGTGTGCCTGTGGCTTGGGAGGAAAGACACACAGGTGAAGATGCATTTTTTTTTTTTTAAATGAGGGTTGGGGGCGCCAAAATGCATCTTCGCCTGTGTAACTAAAAATCCTAGCACCGGCCCTGCTCAGCTGTGATGCGCTTGGACAGTACGATCCCCGTCTTAAGATATGTAGTTATGGTTGACACAGGTATTTCCGAAGTGCAGTATGCGTAGTATATGTAAAAAGAAATAGCAGCCAATGGTGAAGTAAGTACTTATGGTGAAATTAAAGATAGTAATGTACAATTTGTAGAGCATAAAACTTGCTCTAGTATGAACAGCTTGGGTGATATAATCCCCACCAGTGATATGCAGGATCCAGAAAGCAGCTAAGAAAATCAATATAAAAAGTATCTATTAAAAGTATACTTTAATATAGGCAAACAGAATAAAAAAACAAAGGTATAAAAGCATGTCCCACTTGACGCGTTTCGCCTAATAAGGCTTCTTCGGAGATATATGTATGTACATTTTGTATTTATATAATTATTAGGCGCGGTATGCACCCATTTTCTGTTCTCTCTATCTACTCACAAGGTCCTGGGAATCCTTGTTTTGTATACTGCTGCCTGTTCACAATTCACTATAGTGAGCGCCTATTATCCCTTTTTTTTTTCTACCTGTGAGGGAGGGGGGCTGATACTGTGAGGTGTGAATATTGTGAGGGAGGGGGGGTGATGATGTGAGGGAGGGGGGGTGATGGTGTGAGGGAGGGGGGGTGATGGTGTGAGGGAGGGGGGGTGATGGTGTGAGGGGGGGATACTGGGAGGGATGAAGGTAAAACTTTAAGGGGGGAACTGGGAGGGAGTAATACTGTGTAAGGGATACTGGGAGGGAGAGGGTTAATGCTGTGCGGGCAATACTCTGAGGGAGAGGGTTAATGCTGGGGGGATAACTGGGAGGGAGAGGGATAATGCTGGGGAGAAATACTGGGAGGGAGAGGGTTAATTCTGGGGGGATACTGGGAGGGAGAGGTCTAATGCTGGGGGGATACAGAGAGGGAGAGGGTTAATGCTGGGGGGATACTGGGAGGGAGAGGATTAATGCTGGGGGGATACTGGGAGGGAGAGGGCTAATGCTGGGAGGATACTGAGAGGGTGAGGGTTAATGCTGTGGGGGGAAATACAGGGAGAGAAGGAGGGAAATACCTTGTTTCTCTCCCTGGTGGTCCTGTGGTCATAGCGTTGCCGTGGTAATCCGCGGCAATGCTCTGATTGGTCAGAATTCACAAGACACATAGTCTGCAGCTCTGCGATGGGTGCTCCGGTATCTGCGATGTGCACTCTCTTCCCGGGTAGACGGCACGGAGGGGCCTCGCACCCAGCGGCATATCCAGCAAGCTGCTGGCCCCCCTCCTGGTGTCGGGTCCTCGGTCACTGACAGAGGACCTAACACAGTTTGCCTAGGTGGTTTCGGTGGCCGCGAGGCCCCAGGCAGCGCAAGGCCTTACTCGGCCGCCTAAACCGTCTAATTAGAGACCCGCCTCTGGATCTATTCACCAGTTGGACACTCCAGTTATGTCCGAAGGGCTTGACCCTATACCGTTTAACAAAAAGTTTTACGTAATCCTCCTCAAGTTGGGCAGGTGAAGTCTGGAATAATGTAGTTAGTATCCTATAGTAAATGGAATAATAGTCCACTCTAAATACAACAACTCCACCAAATTGTCAGCTGTAAAAACCCATAGGGGACCTAAAAAAAAAGTGCTTAAAATATACGAGTACGTAAGCTTTATTAGAAAGGCTTATTATAGCACAGAAACACAAAAGCATACCCCTTGTATATAGACAATTTATCAGTCTGAAAGGTAGACAGGTTGTTAAGCCAAAAAATAAATTGGAGGTAACCAGGGTAAGCTGGAGGTAAGAACAAGGGTACCAGTCTAATGAGGTCTTATTTAGTGTATGCTGAAAAAATCCCTATACTTTATCCTAGAGACCCTAAAAGTATCAAAAGTAGACACTGGACAGATATAGGAAAGTAGAACAATAAGACTAGATAAAAAGCCTCTCTCCCTGTTAAACTGACTAGATAGATAGCAGGAGTCAAAGTTTAAAGAGTAAAGAAAAAAAAAAAGAAAAACGAGTGAAAACAAGTCATGTCTATAAATTAGATAAACATTCCTAAGTGTGGCCCTGGACATACTTTTGGCACTTACAACTACTTTATTTTCTTAAAGCCAATATTCTATCCAAGAACCTGATCTATTATCTATACCAACTGATTTGAGCTTTAATAGTAATCATTTGTGTGGAATTGTATTGAATGCCTTAGAAAAATCCAAGTAGATCACATTCACTGGAACAACCTGATCTATACTTGTAGTAACATCTCCATAGAACACAATTAAGTTAGTTTGGCATGACCTGTCTTACATAATATCATGTTGATTCTGTCACAGGGTTGCTGTTTGGGCATTGAAAGCTAATCCAGTTATAATTCTATACACAACAAAAATTAAAAAAATATATAAAAAAAAAAAAATAAAAACACAGTTTCACATTTTACAGGGCTACTTAAAATCACCTATCTTAGCAAACAAATATGGGGATTCAGTTACATCATAAAGCCATATTGTGTTAAACCCACCACTGCGTCAGAGTACCCCAATATCAGTGGGTCTTACATGAATTTTAACATGGGAGATTGACATGCTAACTTGCGATAATTATAGCTTCAACTGCTTCCAGAGACTCCTCAATTATGCTTTCAAATGGTCACCTACAAAGGGCCACCCATAGTGGGTGGGTGGTCTGGATTCCAAATCTACACAGAAAAAAAATGGGAATTGGGGGCACACCCAGAACAGGCATTTTTAAGTAGTGGTGCTGCCGTAAAGACCAAAATGTATACAAAATACAGTTAAAGGAACAGCATGCACACACAAATTAAAATTTAAAAGGCTACTTAAAATCACTTATATATCATATACACCTATTCTGTCAACCGGTTAGCTCTTGTCTTTACCCGATTCTTCACTGTAGCTGGTTTTATCATTTCCACTCCTGCACTACAGCAGTTGCCGAAAAAATATATTAGGAATAGGCATCGTTCGGCACTCCAAATGTTGTGGACTACATCTCCCATAATGCTGGCAGAGCATCAGGGGGGTTGCAGTCTACAACATCTGAAGTCCCGAAGGTTGCCAACCCCTGATCTATTTTCGCCCAACGTAAGGATATTGAATCCCAAGTAGGGAAGTTAGAGTGCTTGTGTCTGTCTATAATTCACTGCTTGAAAAAGGTTGCCAGAGTGACCCAGGAAAATTATGCAGAAGTTACGATACCTCCCTGACCACATGTAATGAATATGACACAGTATTCCAAGCAGCAGCAGCCCATTAAACACCCTCGTAAAAACATCAGACATCTTGGACCAGTTACAACATGTGGGCCAGTAGATCTCACTACACTAGTTCCTACATTCTAGCCCTGCAGTTGGTATTATTGGGGGTTAATTTATGACTCCCTACAGCTATGTGAAGTTAATACCTTGGGAAATATCAAATCAAACGTAAGTGCAAGGAACAGGGGAATTAAAAAATGTGTAGCACAGCATGACTACATAGCAATCTGACACATAAGACATGCACTGGCTTGTATCCCAGTCTTTCTGCAGGTGGAAACTCCTCTACATCTGGGCAGGTATACAGGCCATATGCTCAAATATGAATTACTGTGGAGCTAAAAAGGTGTCAAGATATTACCATAGCAACAGCAAAATCACCCCCAGCTGTTTCTTGATTGTACAGAATGTTAAAACTATACAAAATGTGAAGCTATGAATGGCCAAATTGGAAAAAGAAATATATATATATATATCCTATACACATACACTCAGCGTCCTAATCAGGCAAACTCAAAACTATAGCAAATTATAGTGTAGCCTATGAAAACAAGAAGGGAAAAATTGCACTACTGTATTGTACTCCCTGCTTAAATGACAACCAAGTCAAAGTTAATAAAGGGCATAGCCCACCTATGACCACCTCATTTCAAGTTCGCTTGGGAGAAAATAAATAAATCATTGAACAAAGAAACGTACTCTCGCCTAAGCTGTACAGTCCAGGCGTCAGCCAGAGTTCTAAACAGACAGACAGGACACGCTGCATATTGCTTGTAAAATAAATTTACCAGCACAAAAATCCCGAATATCTTTTTCACTCAATATAGATATGGCTATTACAACATGCTGCAGTGTATTAAAAATGTCATTCATGTTGGTTCTGTCTTATAGTAAATCCGTTTACAAGAATAATACAAAAACAAACACACATACAAAACAGCAAGATATATCAGGAGCATGAAGAGCCTGGATGGCAGGACCAGGAGAGGACACGTGCATATATACAGCTTCAGTGCGGAACCTACAGGATTCCTGGGCACACTGAGGGAAGTGGGGAACTAACTGGAAATATTGATTGTGCTTTCCCCCTGGTTCCACAGGTGGCCTTGCCCTGCCATGAATTAAGTCTGTGAAAATCAATGTCCAGTAGTCCCAAACACTAATATAATAGAAGAGGGAGCAGCCCCGGTTGTTGGAAGCTGGGCTTTTTTTTTTTTTTTTATATTCTTTATTTTATTCGTGCATAGGTTAAGCGAACAAGATTGCGCCGTCACAGCGGCTGGTACATGCATAACATCAAATGGATGATAACAGTTGTGTGACATGAGGAACTGTGCACATTTTATATTAATGAGGAAGAACAATAGCATATCGGCACATTTTTAATAATGAAAGGTAGTCCCGATAAAGTTAGACTAAAGTGTTGACTTGGGGTAGGCGGGTGCATACGATAGGTGCCTTAGAGTTAACGTCTGGTGGAGACGGTATGGTAAGATAACCAGGGCTCATGTGTATTAACAGTGTATTTATGGTGTGCTCTGTGCGCCTTGCGTGATGTGCGGTTGAGTATGTAGTTAGGCAGTAAAATCAGCTTTGTTGCTTGGTTAGTGAAGGCCATGATAACGTGCATACTGGGTAAGCTGAAGCCATCTATATCCACTAAACAAAGTAATCTACGTGACTGGTATGCGGACTAAATAAGAGAATGAAGTATAACTTAAACTAGTAACATAAATTAGTTATATACCATAAGTAGAGCCTAACATGCATAGCCTGTATTTATTATAATTGCGCTGTTCTGGTGCAGGTCATGAGGGTGATCACATTTAGCAGAACTAAGTTGTCTAACCTACTGGTAGGATAAAAGCAATAAACTCTCTTGGCAAATAAGATACTGGGCATTGGAGACAGTAAGTAACCTACGTTATGGCATTGCCCTTAGAGCACCACTGCATGAATGGGACAGACATATGTAAAATATCGATATGTGCAGAACAAAATAAATCAATGAAAAAGAAAACTAAGCTCATCTGAAGTAAGAATAGTCCTCGGCAATCAGGGGTTGGGCATGACAGCCATGCAGGTAGAGGCCCCAGGCGTCCCGGGGAAGTGTAAAACTGACGCAGGGCACCTGCAGCCAGTCCACCCTAGGTACCTAACCCACGCCAGATCTTGAGGCCTGCCATTAGTTATACGGTCATACTTGGCTTGAAAATAATAAAATAAACTAAACAAACTTAACATGCGAAAGTGAGGGTTAGTACAGGAGTCCTGCATTATGTGAGTGTGGGTAAAGTCTTATGTTGGTGATTTCACCACGTTGCGCCCTGTAGCGTCTGAGATCTCTCTGCGCCCTCATCCAATTTCCAGCTTGGAGGGAGGCTGTAAGACTCTCGGTAGGTGATTCCCCGCTGGTGGAGTTTCGTCGGTGCAGAGTGTCGCTTGTGTCCTCGCCACACTGCGACGTTGGCTGCCGCTGCAGGGAGTCGCTATCCTGAGATGCTGTGGGAGTCCGTGCCCCGGCATCATGGGCTTTGTTCAGGTTTCCCGCTGCTGCATGTCCCGTGCGCCCCAAGCGGACAGTGCTCCGGTACCTTCTTGATGTCTGCTTCGCCTGTACATCGTCTCGCAGAGCGGGCACTTTGCGTGTAGGCCCTGAAGTTGTGGCAGTATCTTGTGAACAGGTGTGGAGCTTTAGATCTTCGGGGTAGGCTGGTGTAGATGGTTGGTTGCCATCAGCGGTGTGCCCCCCCTCTGCCTTCTGCTGCGGTGAGTGGGTTTGGTGCTGGCTTAGCAGAGTGCACGGGAGTTTCGCCCGTAAGGCGGTCTGGTGCTGGTCGGGCTGGGTTCTGTTCACTCAGCTAGACTGTGCTTTTGCATGCTGGATTGGCGCTTGGCGGCCATCTTGCGGCCCTCCAGAAGAGCACCGTCCAGTGGATGTTGCGCGCCTGGACAGCCGGCCTGGTGCGGCGGCCGGCACCCTTGCAGACTGGGATAACCCCCCCGGTCCAGAGGGGGGGGGGAGAGCGAGACGCCGGCCGGAGACCCGGGAGAGCGGCCGTCTCGTCCCGGCTCAAGCTCCAGCAGACTCCGGGCCTCTGTCGGGTTGCGGTCGGTGCTCGGGCGGTATCCCCGGGTGCCCCAGGGACTGGGGGTGAGTGTGGTTCCTGTTGTGGGTCAGTATGCGCGGTTGGCCTCCAGCTAGCTCCGGTTTTCGGACCCTGGAGCGGGAGCTCAGACGGGGCACGTCTGATCCCGCCGGCGGTCAGGCCCCGCCCCGGAAGCTGGTCTTTTCTTAATGCAGACCTCTATAACACAAAGTTATCCATGCAGAAAATATCTGTGGGAGAGTTCATAAAATGTACTCTTGTGTTAAAGAGTATTTCTGCCACCTAGCAGCACCCCATGATTGTAACATTTTTTATCTTCTTTTTTCCATGATTATTAATTTTTGTCTGGTAAATAAATAAAAAAAATAAAAAAATAAGTGTTGCATTTGCTAACAGGGACATACTAGAAAAAAAAAAGTGTTTAGAAATTGTTTGATATAAACTCGGGCTCTTCCTGGGTCTAGCACCCCCTCTCCCCCATAGGCTGCATTGATAAAGAACAATAAACTCATTGTAAATGCAATTTTGACCAAACTGGATAACACTGATTGGGATTTAAAAAAAAAAATGCTCTACTAACTGATTTTTACAAGATACAATTCTTCTGATACATGAAAATGGCAAGAGTTGACATAATTTAAGAAACTGCTATATGGCTGTTACGAAGTATGCTCCACAAATGCTTTGTCCTGTGATGATTAACTTAGCGTAACGTTTTAACATGTTGATGGCCACAAAAATTCTTGAAAAATTCAGTTGTTTTACAACTGTAGGTTTCACAATAATTTCACCATAATAACCAGCTGCACATTATCAATTTACAATTTGCTGTCATTTAGAATTAAGTTAATAAGCCTATTGTAAAAAATAGTCACATATATAAAAAGGAAAACGTAACTTTATTAACGGAAAATAGAGAATGGTTTAAAATCAAAATAACAGAACATTTATTTTCCATTTCATTAATCCATTTACTTTTATGCAATTATTTCTCTATTTATAAAGACACACTTACACTAGTATTTCAAATGAAAACATTTTCTAAACCAACACAAGCCTGCGTTTCTGTTGCAAATTCGGGGCAACATTTTAACTTTGTTTTTTCATAAACTCAGGTATTTGCTCTGTTAAAAATAACACTCCAAGAATCATGCCCAGTGTCCTGGTGCTGCCCCACAGTAGATGTTAAACAGTTCTAGCACATACTAAGTCAAGCAACTCCTGTCACCATAACCACTACAGTAGGCTGTAGTGGTTATGGTGCTTGAAGTGTCCCTTAAGAAATATATACAGATCCACATACTATCGGTATTTGCATAGTCTCAGCCATTTACATGGTATTAAATCATCTTGGAAATGTATTGCTAGAAATGTAAAGTATATAGGTTTGAATATTTTTGACATTTCAAAAAAAGATTTTTTTTACTACTTGTACAATATAGTATTGTGAGTTACAAGCACTAAATTCTAAAATTCGAATCCTGCAATGCATTCTGTTTATTATAAGTTGTAGTAAGAACATAGCCCATGTTTAGAATGACGGAAAAGGACAATGTTAGCCTTTGGCCGACACAAACAAGCCTACACTCACAGGGCTGAAACCCGAGGAATGACTGAAACTGATAAACAGAGAAAAACACACCCTTACTCAAACAGACTGGGAAGACAATTCTGAACACAGCAAAAAAAAAAAAAAAAGCAGTTTGAATTTGTCTATATGTTGTGCATTGACTCCAGAGAAACAGGACATTTTTTTTCATGTGACTCTTGGAGGGATTTTCTGCATTACCAACAAAACAGCCAATTATCCCTAAATGTGGGGCAATCACCATGGGAACTAAAAGAATGATAGTGCTGATATCAACTGGTTTACACAGTATTGAGAATTTGCCCCACTTTCTGTTAGTGACACTTTATCACTTCCATGCTGCTTTTACATTGCACAAATTGCAATTGGATGACAAAAACAAACCTCGCTTTTTTTTGGCTTGAAGTTAACTGCTTTTAACAAAAATGGATATAAAGTATCAAAAATATTATTATTTTTTGCAAAATACTGTGTATTAAACGCCAATCTGGATCAAAGAACCTTTTTTTTTTTTAAATATATTCAAAAACATTTTACTGTCACAGAGGCCTCTGTGTTGTCTAGAAGGTAAAATGGTGAGTTTGATAAGCTGATGTTAGTTGCAAATAATGGCCAGTCATCCTTATTTTCCTTTTGGTGTTATCCAACGCTAATCACTTTTATCTTCTGCTTGGTAATGTCTGTATTCTGGTTTCAGCTCCCATGTATTTTTGTGTGTTCCTTTCACATTGTATGTTCCAATGTCTCTCAGAATATCCTTCAGGTATGTCTGGGGGAAAAATAAATAAATATATAAATCAAGAATGTCTAATTGGTTCGTTAAACATATATGCAACAGATTACGCAATTTGTTTTACAATGAATAAAATTTATTCTTTGGTAGAGGCTTCTTAAGTTGCCTCCACCTAGAGGGTGGAGGCAGAGATTAGTTCTGAATCTTACCTTTTCTGAGGTCAGGATATAGTCAGAATCCTTCCCATTACCGCCTTAAAAGGCATTCTCCATGCCAGCTGTCCTTAGGTGAAAGGTTTGCATGTAAAGAACAGTGCCATTGAGAATGCTCATTGGAGTTACGTATATGCCAAGTGCTTCCCCCCACTGAAATCAAAAGGGGCTGTATGTGCATGGGTTTACATGTGCATTTGGCTTCCATTTACATCAATGGAAGCAGGGAAGCTATAGAAGGTGGGCTACAAGAGAAAAACTGTGGGGTGTTCATCTTATTCTTTTCACGTGTGTGTGTGTGTGTGTGTGTTTGTGTGTGTACATATATATACATACACACATACACACTTTAGATAAAAAAAAAAACAAGTTAACAGATATTTAACTCATGAGATATGTAAGCTCAGCACACACGGACGAGCCTTGCTTTTTGCTTAAAGGGACACTTTAGTCTGGGTGCCAGGTCCCCCAGGTTTTAACCCTTCACATGTAAACATAGCAGTTTCAGAGAAACTGCAATGTTTACATAGCAGGGTTAATCCAACCTCTCGTGGCTGTCTTCCTGACAACCGCTAGAGGCGCTTCTGCGACGATTGATGCGAAATTCGTATCCAGCGTGCAGAACGTCCATAGGAAAGCTTGGGAGCTGACGCCAGCGGGGGAGGAGAGGTCACCAGCGCCGAGGGAGCCCGACGCTGGATAAAGGTAAGTGATCCTTTAAATATACTGGTAGCTTAATATCCTATTTTTGCAACACATTTCCACTATGGCATCCATATTTTTACTGCAAAGCTTATATAAATAATTAACTTTAAAGACATAATTAACGTAACATTCTTGTAACATTTAATCATATATTGTGCAGCAAGTTGTTATTTTAAAGACTTCCAGAAGATGGCAGTAACATATTATATTTAATATATATATCACATTTATTGAATAACCCTAGCGAGACAAGAGGAAATAGGGGATTTAAATCAGAATTATACAGTTAGCAAAGTTTCTGAACAATGTTTTGGGTTTTCATTATAGGACCTAAGTTTACATAAAGGGATACCTCATTCACAATGAGGTAGTTCGCTTTAGATTGTAAGTGCATGGGCTATCTAGCTAGGCACTTTGTATACTAGAGCTTCCATGGCTGGATCTCAGCTTACAGGCAGGGCTCTCTCTACCTTTTGTATTTGTCTATATATATATATATTGCTCTCCTCTAATTGTACAGCGCTGCAGAATATGTTGGCGCTTTTTAAATACCAGTCATAAATAAATAAAGTATGTATTTAATAATCTAAAGTCTGTGTGACTACCACAAGAGTCAAGCTACAAGTCAAATATAAACACTTAATTATGATAAAGTGAATTGCCTGCTTTAGTCTATTTAATTAAAAGGTTAGCTTTATTTTATGTAAAAAAAAAAAAATCTATAAAATTAGCTTAGCCGGTGTATTGATTTCAGCAAGAATAACTAACTTATGATCTGTTCTTAAAGACAGAATCTTTCAAAAAAAAAAAAAAAAAAAGAAAAACGCATTTTTTGGTTCCATGGAACTGAAATCAATATCTATATATCTGAAAAGAAAGTAGAGACTTGTGGGTGAGCAGATTTTCATCAAAACATGGCAACATGCAGGGCTTCAACAGCTTCTACCTGCCAGATCTTGACATTTTCCATCACACTTCACTCTAAGCATGTGTTCAAAACAGGCATCTTCCAGGATACACAACAGAAGCCTATGGCACCTCACTGCACACATGCTAGAAAATCTACTGAGGATCTTCAGTCTACAATATAGACCCTCATTTTATTGTACACTAGGTACACTTGAAACCCCCGCCCCCCTCCAAATTCCACTATGCAAACAGACAGGTTAACATGGGGAATAATGGACAAAAATGCCAATTCTCATAAGTGACAGTGCAGCTTGAACTGCTAAATATTTATTCTATTTTTTTTTTTTTTTTTAAAACACTTTGATTTGTACCAAAATATTCCTTATCGCCCATCTTCTATCACTTTATTTTTTTTTGTTCCAATTTGGTTCTTTGTTGAGTTTGGAAATGTACTTTATATGACAATGAAATAACATACCCATTTAGCCCTGTACAGTTTTGCAATGCTAACTTGCGTGATATGTGTCCCGATATTTTAACATGTGCAATGATAACTATGTATAAGCACTTCAAAATCTACATGTCTGAAGCTGTGCAATGATAGGCCCAGTGGCCAAACACATGACATGCGCACAGTCGATTATTCGGCAGGTGCGCTGTTTACCCCAAACCCCCCAATAACTTACAGACACCGTATTTCTGTTGGAATAAAAAAGTCCACAGCTTTATTTATTATTATAAACAAGGTAACAAATTGGGGTCATTGCCACAAAAGTAAATATACCTCCACCCCCCACCGTACATAAATTACCCCCGGCAATGACCCCGCCAATAACAATAAATAACATTATAAATAACCAATTAACACATAACATATGGCCTACCAAAGAGGCCCCATATCCATAACTTTTTAAACTGTAGGGGTGTACCGAGACCCCCCTACACCACCTGGTTCGGAGCCACCGATGAGCTCGAACCCACAAACCATTTCACACTCCAGTTTAATCCAGCCTAACCAATTTATACTCCTCCTACCTTCCAATTACCCAAGCCCTATCCCGCCGCTGTGACCAAACGGGAACTCCAAAACAATAGGGAGGGTGGGAGGGACAATTACCAGGTAAGTGTCAGTTTAGTTAAAATGTCCCTTGGTCATAAAATGGCCGCTTAATATACTCCTATAGTCCAACCCCCATTTACCAATAACCACACCCCTTTAACTGGTTACTCCCCTGCCTACTCCTGGCTCTGTCAAGGCCCACTCCCCTGACTGCGCTGTTCCATGGGCTACATGACATGCGCACAGTCGATTATTCGGCAGGTGCGCTGTTTACCCCAAACCCCCCAATAACTTACAGACACCGTATTTCTGTTGGAATAAAAAAGTCCACAGCTTTATTTATTATTATAAACAAGGTAACAAATTGGGGTCATTGCCACAAAAGTAAATATACCTCCACCCCCCACCGTACATAAATTACCCCCGGCAATGACCCCGCCAATAACAATAAATAACATTATAAATAACCAATTAACACATAACATATGGCCTACCAAAGAGGCCCCATATCCATAACTTTTTAAACTGTAGGGGTGTACCGAGACCCCCCTACACCACCTGGTTCGGAGCCACCGATGAGCTCGAACCCACAAACCATTTCACACTCCAGTTTAATCCAGCCTAACCAATTTATACTCCTCCTACCTTCCAATTACCCAAGCCCTATCCCGCCATAGCAAGAGACTTGACCCCTTAATGTCTCGAGCGACCCCCACCACACATAAATAGGGCTTTGGAAATACCCTCCTGGAATCCTAAGTTTAGTAGATCACACCCCACATCAGACAGGTGCACACCATCCCGCCTAAAATAACCGGGCAACCCGCCCTCCAATTCAAAGTGCCTCACTGGGACCCCCCCTAGTCTCCTAATATAGACAGACATGGCCTTATTTACTTTACCACGGCAACGTGCCACAGCCGCCGGGTCCCTGGCATGCCTCCAGTTCAACCGCGGCACCATTTCAGACCAAACTATTGTAACTCCAGGGACCAGAGCCCTCACCCTGTCCAGGTCCCTCTTCATTCTCCTGACCAACACCTTCTGGGGGACCAAACCTAAGTCATTGCCCCCACCGTGAATCAACAATATATCCGGGGCAAACCCCTTGGACAACATCCCAAAAATTTCACCACTTATACTCTGCCAGCTGAAACCCCTAAAACCAAACCACCGAAGGTCCACTGTGTCCAGAAGAAAACCCAGTTGTGTGCCTTGTCTCCGAACTGCGGCCCTCTTCTCCGCCCAGTAGACAAACGAGTGACCCACCAGCCAAGCGACCAAGCCTGAAAGGAAACAGATTCAGTTAACCGGCAGAGCACCCTTTTCCCACATCCACAACATTCCATTCACACCAACCTTTCCGGCCTTACATATGCACGGAACCTGATGGATTCCCATCTCCCAATCTGTTTTATCCGCTCCTCCCCCAGCCCGAGCCGCGCCGCCTCAGTCGCAGCCCCGATACGGAAGGAGTGCGTACCAAATTGTCCGGGCTGCAAGCCCAATCTCGTCAACCCCATGCGGAAGACTCGCAAGAACTGAAAGCGCGACAGCGCCTTCCCATCCTCATGAATCAGGAAGCAACCACCAACCTGCGGGCGAACCCGTAAAAACACGTCCCCACACGCAACCGGGCACACCGGGGACCCTGGTAGTGAAGACAGGACAACATTCTTACCTTTTCCGAAGACGTCCGTCTTCGAGCGCCGGAGCCAAATCACGACCTTGTCCTGTTCTATAGCCACATCCTCATACCGGAGGCCCGATGCCCCCGACCTATTGGCACTCACCAATTCGCCAATACGAAAAGCCCCAAAGAAAGCCCACACGAAAGCCACAGAGAACAAAGTTACTTCAAATGCCGAACTACACACTTCGTTCAACAACCCCACCAACCCTTGAAGGGTGGCAAAGGACACAGGCCTCCTCGTATCCACAGACCTCCTGCCCTTCTTGAAACCCTTCAAAGTTTGCTTTACCAAGAAATGTTTGGTCAGGTCTTCCCACCCGTTAAACTTGAACAGGAAGGCTAACGCAGACATGTAGCGTTCCACCCTAGAAGGGGATGACCCACCTGCCACCAACCTGCAAAGAAGCCACAACAGCGTGTCCAACCTACCCGCTGCAGAATCGCCTGCTCCCGCCTGGGACAACATTTCCTCCCATTCACACCAAACCTTAGTATAAGCGGTCCAAGTCCCCGGCGCCAGTGAGCTCCTTATGTATCGCCCAAGCACAGCGTCCCGAGCCGCCACATCTCCTCCGGGCATGCCTGCCCTGTCGCTTGTGCGTCCGGCGCTGCTTCCCGGAACCGCACCCACTGTGAACGAGACAGAGCGTCAGCGACCACATTCAGCAGGCCCGGCACGTGCCGCGCCCGGAAGACAATGTTCCAAGACATACACAAGAGCACTAGCTGCCGCAACAACCTAACCACTGGCAGGGACGAAGCCGATAGACTGTTAATTACCTGTACCACTGCCATATTATCAGAGTGGAAGATAACTTTCTTGTCCCTGAGCTCCTCGCCCCATAGTGACACCGCTATCACAACTGGAAAAAGCTCCAAAAAGGCGAGGTTCCGAATCAAGGGGCTCTCGGACCAAGCCTCAGGCCAAACCTCGGCACACCACTTGCCCCCAAGGTAAGCCCCAAAGCCAACGCTCCCCGAGGCGTCCGTAAACAGCCCGGCTTCGCCAGATGCCTTCATCACATCCCTGAAAAACACCCGTCCGTTAAACTCAGTGAGGAAGCGGTCCCATATGTCCAGGTCCTCTCTCATACCAACCGACACCCTGATGTAATGACTCGGCAGACGGACCCCACAGGTAGCCCTAGCCAGCAATCTACAAAAAACTCTTCCCATAGGGATCACCTTACAAGCGAAATTAAGGCTGCCGAGCAAGGACTGCAGTCCCCGCAGCGTAACTTTCCTAGCGCCCTTTATCGCGTGCACCTGCTGGCGGAGCACCCTCAACTTCTCCTCCGGCAGCCTACATTCCCCCACGACCGAGTCGATTTCCAGCCCTAAAAAACTCAGACACTCGGTCGGGCCCACTGTCTTGTCCTCGGCCAGAGGAATCCCGAACTGTTGGGCTAACCTCTGGAACACCCGCAGTATTTGGGCACATCTGTCGGACCCAGCCGGGCCCACACACAGAAAGTCGTCCAAGTAATGGACCACCGTACCCCCGCCCGATTCCCTGCGCACTACCCACTCCAGGAACGTGCTAAACTTTTCAAAATACGCACACGAAATGGAGCAACCCATGGGTAGGCACAGGTCCACGAAAAACTTACCCTCAAAAAGGCACCCTAACAAATGGTGACAGTCTGGGTGGATAGGAAGGAGCCGGAATGCTGCCTCCACATCCACCTTCGCCATCAAAGCCCCTCGCCCTGCTCTCCGAACCAACTCGACAGCATGGTCGAATGATGCATACGATACGGAGCACAGGGCCTCATCGATATCATCATTTACTGACGCCCCTTTCGGGAATGATAAATGATGAATCAACCTAAACTTACCCGCCTCCTTCTTGGGGACTACCCCCAGCGGGGATACCCTCAAGTCAGGCAGCGGCGGAGCCTCGAACGGCCCAGCCATCCTACCCAGTTGCACCTCCTTCAGCAACTTGTCCCTCACAACTCCCGGGTGTTCACCCACCGACTTGAGATTACTGCATAACCTCCCCACATCCCTACTCTGAAACGGTATAGAAAAACCCTCCGTAAAGCCGTGCCATAAGAATTCAGCGTCCTGACGGTTACCGTACTGTTTTAGCCACGGCAGCATCTCGCCTACTTTCACCGGGGTTGCCCCCCGCGGCAGCGGAGGGGGCCGACGCTCCAACGGCTCCCGCTCCTGGTGCAGACTTACCTCGCTTAAAACACCGGCTGGCTCCGTGTGCACCCCCACAACCTGAGCACTCGTGCTTAAACCGGCACGACGCACCCCACTTACATTGGCCCTCGTTAAAGAGCCAACAGAAGCCTTTCTTTTGCCCGGCCGATGCAGGTCCCCCAGGGGCCGCACCGGCCGTCCCTTGAAAGGGCGCAGCCTTTTGCGCCATCATGAGCCGCATCCAGAGGGGAAGGTCCATTTGATCCCACCGCATGCTGGGATTCGCCGCTAACCTCTGGCGAAACTGCTCGTCGTACCGCCACCAGGCGACCCCGCCATAGGTCCGGTACGCTTCCCCACCCATCTAGGTAGCAAAACAATTGGGAGCATTTATCCGGCGACTTTTCCCCTATCACGCTGGCCAGGATACAGAAGGCCCGCAGCCAGTTCCCAAACGTTTTAGGAATCTTCCGATACCTACGCTTTTTCTCCTCCTCCTCCTTCTTTGCGTCCTTCTTGTCCTCCTCCTTCATGTCTAAGAACTCCTCCAGCGGGAGCAAGGAAAAAACCTCCACAAACTCACCCTTCCAAATTTTCTCCTTGATGTCCATTTTCAGATGACAACCTAATGGGCCCGAAAAAGACACGTGCACGTTTTGCCGCGCAGCGTCGGTAATTTCGCCCCCAATACCTACCTTGTCCCCCGACTCCTTACTAGTTTCAGACACAGATAACCCCACTTCGCTATCCGGCGTTGGGCCCACGGCCCTACCTTGTAACCCCTGGCCTTTCTCACACGTCCACACTCTCCCAAACTGAGGTGAAGCCATTTCCCCACCCGCCCATGAATCTAAGAAAGATTTTAAGCAATTCAATAGTGTTCCTGCGTGTGGTGTAACAGTTGACTCACCGCCTGAGCCCGAAGCCGCAGAAGGCTGTGGGTTCGTTTCCCTTCCGTCCGCCATGCTTGGCTCCGGAGCATCCAATTGGCGCCGACTCCCGTCAGCCTGGCCCTGCCTCAGGACCGCGGGTGTAGTGCTGCGAGACCTGCAAGGAGAACGACACCTGGGTAGTGTGTCCACATGATCACATACCCGCCCAACCTCCTTATGTTCATGCCTGTAGTTCCGCACCATATCCCGACTCCCTGCCTGGCCCTCCCGGCCGTAAGCACTGCGCCGCTGACCTGGCGAGCTCCTGCCTGAGGACCCAGACGCACTGCGCCGCTGCCTCCACCTCCGGTCCCTTGAGGCCGATCTCCTTCTGCTAAACCTGCTTGCAGACCTGCTCCTCTCTCTACCCCTCCACCCGTCAGCCTGCCTCCTGTCATGCCTGGCACTGACGCCGTGCTGCTCCCTGCTGCGATGCGGCCTAGGGCTCCGCGAGAGACCCCTCGGTCCCCGGGAGCCGCCCCTGCGGCCCTCCCGCTCTCTCCCAGCCCGTCCTGTCTCCATGCCCTGAGCTGAGTCCTGGGAGCTATCCCGACCTGCTGAACCTGGCCCCTTTTGGGCCGCCTTGCGAACTGGGGATTCCGCCTGTCTATCCTGGCGTTTTCTGTCTGCTAAAGCCGCGGGCCCTGCCGGCCCCAATGTACCTGGCTGAGCGGACCCGCCGTCTGCGTCCCTTGTGCTGAACCTGGCCCCACTAGAGGCCGCCCCCGATGTGTCCCCTTGCCCAGGGGCTCCCCCTGCCATCAGGGGGACCGCCTGATCACTAGAGGCCTCCGCTCTGCCCCCCGCCCGCTGCCCAGCCCCAGCGCCATTCCCTGACTCACCGGGCCGCAACCGCTCACTGCTTCCACCATCCGATCTGCTCTGGGTCCTGGCTCCAGCCGCAACCGTCCCGCCTGCCGCCTCCCGGCGGGGCGCACACCGCGTGGTAGGCCTCGGCCTAGCTGCTGCCCGCGCCCGGCCAGCACCGCGTCGGACCGACGGTGCCGGCCGCGGTACATCCACTCCGCTGGGGCCCGCTACCTCATCCAGGGCCCCAACAGACTCCGCTGACGGGCTCCTCCGTCTGCCGACTTCCGGCTCCATGCCCGGGCTCAGCCGCTGGGGCGGTCTCGCCCTCCTCATGGAACGCCGTGCAGCCGCCGCAGGGGTTGTAGGGGGGGGACCCTGAGCCCCCAGTTGCTCGTGAAGCCAGGCCAGTCCTCTATCCCGCACAGCAGCTCTCACTCCCTCCAGGATTTCTTCCATTGATGCCATGATCTGCAAGACAAAAGAAAAAACCAACACAGACCTGCCAAAAACAATTACCAGGTAAGTGTCAGTTTAGTTAAAATGTCCCTTGGTCATAAAATGGCCGCTTAATATACTCCTATAGTCCAACCCCCATTTACCAATAACCACACCCCTTTAACTGGTTACTCCCCTGCCTACTCCTGGCTCTGTCAAGGCCCACTCCCCTGACTGCGCTGTTCCATGGGCTACATTCTAAACAATGTTTTTGAATTTTATAAACGCAAAGTTTGACTAAAGAGTCAGTATATTGTGATGAGGCATATTTTCAATATTCAGTGCCTGTTTTACAGAATGTATTATGACCACTCCTATTACAACAGGTTGGCAAACACAGACTTTCAAGTCTAGGTAGTGAGAGCAGTTCGTATTATTTCATACTAAACTTGGGCATCTACATCGACAGATGAAAAAATCAGGTAAATAGATTTCAAACAGAGTAAAATTATATATATATATATATATATACACACGCACACACGCACACACAAAATCAATTGTTTCTCTAAACACCCAAGCACAGCTCTTTGGATTACTACGGAGTGCTCTAATTTGTTATATAATTCCTTGTCGCATTAATGTGTAAGATGTATTGTGTTTATTTTTAAACACAAAAAAATCCCCACTAAATATTAGAGATTACTTAGAAATATGTTAAATTCATTTAGCAGCATATCAAAAATAATAGCCAGCATGCTATATACAGTGTAAAATGCCAAGACCGACCGTGCATGCTGTTTTCTACTGTCATAGCCACACAAGGAAAATCTGAAGAGTAAGAGAGGGCAAGTACTTAACATATTAACATTACATGAAAGGGAAAGGATAGCCTCCTAAGATCCAAGTTGCCATGGGAACAAGAACACATAGCACATTACTGGAAAGACCAGATATAGCAAATAAACACATCAAATGTTTAAAAATAAAAATAAAATCACAACATTGATGGTATGAACGTAGAAACCTTGAATCTGTCCAGAGAAGAAGTTTAAGAGTGTCAATTTAGCATCTTATGTCTAGTCTATTATTATAATTAACAGAGGCTGAGCTTTTCTTTTTTCTTTTGACAGGTTCTGCAGCTACAATACATAATGCAAGACAACTTAGATATGAAATAAGGGTCATTGCGCAATGTAGCTTACTCTCAACAGCAGCTAAACCTAGAGCCATCAGCTGTTAAGGACTAGATATTCCAAGAATCAATGGCAGCCATTCTGCTGGCTGAGAGTAATGGGATACCCAGCGTACCAAAGCAAAGCCATTAGTGATCTATGAGAAATGATGAAGGAACTAATATGGGAACTCTGATTGGCTGTTAATAGTATGTAACCATATTCTTTAACTCTGTTAAAAAGAAGACTGGTGGCAGGATCAGTTATGCAGGGAGTTTATAAAAACAAAAAAAAGAACGGATTTGTCTGGGTTAAAAAAGGAGACATTAATGTTGATTAGCAGATCTCAGGCTGTGCTAAAGTACAAGAAAACAATGCCTCATGTACAAATAATAACAGGCAATTTCATATTAGTAGTTTCCCAGTGTTTATATAATTTATTTTCACAGCAGAGGCTCGGTGATTTTCGAAACGTTACAAAGCTAATGAGGGTAAAGAAAAAAAAACACCCAACACTTATCAAGTTAAGCATTTATTGGAATCATCATTATGTGATAAGAAAATCACTGTTTTACATTTGACATATTTTCTAGAAGGGTGTAGATAGTTCAACCCTTTATAGTAACTAAATCAATTTACCAAAAATGCTTGCCAACTTTACTGTCACCACCACTCCTTTAGGTGGACCAAGTACTCTGTTGCTGGAGCGGTTTCCTTTAATTTGGAACAAGAACATTCTGATCACAACATGGTGTAATCTCAGATAATCCAGGTGGAAGATCCAATCAATGTTAAAATGGAACTATCTTTGCCCCCTAGTAGCTAAACAAGCAGATCATACTAATATTACATCGCATTTATATGGCACCAACATATTCTGCAGCGCTTTACAATGATAGAAGATAGATATTTACATATGATGAATGACCTTACAATCTATAAGGATTTGAGGTAGGTTGATATACATCATTGCGTGTCTTGTCAAAGGACAGTTACTAGTGAGGTGGTTTAACTAGGATTTCCCTATTCTAAGGCAATGTTGTCATCACTGCTCTATCAGCCAATATACAAGTTTTTTTGAAATTCCATTCTGCACAGAAGGTGATATCGTACCATCCATTAAAAATATATAATGGATTGTGAGACTGTTACAGTGCAGTCCTGGGCTGCTAATGTCAGGGCTTTAGGAAAAATACATGCTTTGGTCTTTTGAGAAAATGCATTCGTTCAGGTGCACTGGACGTTATAAATATAAATAAGGGGGTGGGGCCTGGCAGCCAAGTTGGCCTGGCGTGCCTTGTGAGTTCTTTGGCACAGCCGATATAAATTTTGGCTCTTACTGTACAAAATCGAGATATTTACAGCTTTGTATGCAGGTGAATTACTGCTGAATCGAGTGAGAGCCTCTAGACACAGGTTCCCTACTAATCTACTGAGAAATATCACCGTCTGACCATGTGGCTTAGTGTGGGAGGCAATCTGGTGGGGGTTCTCTCGATCCCACTGGGGAAACCTTCCTACCCCGGCCTCTGCAATCTCAGGGATCCGGCAATGGAGATAGCATATTGAGGCTCAGTTTGATCAGATTTGTCAAGTGTTCTGGAAACGCATACAGCACACACCTCCCTTCTTCACCTTTTGTGTCAAACCAGAAAGTGAGGATTCTGGTGCGGTCCACCTATCCTTCTTCTAGCCTATCTGAAGGTGCGGTCTATTTTTTGCTATACACTTTACCTTGTGTGACATGATATGCTATGAATTTTTTTAAAGTGTAAACTGTTTAATGCTGTCTTTAACATGCACATCAAAAATAAGGAATAAAAAAAAAAAAAAAAAAGAATATAAATAAAACAAACAATGGTAGCATTCTGAAGATATATATTCCGTGAATTTTACTGCCAATATAATCTAATTACTATATGAGCTAAACACGGCTTAGGATCTTCTTCTACCTCTTCAGTGCTGGTAGTGTACGAGGGAAGCGGTACTTGGTGGAACCCAGGTAATAAGTCAAAGATGGTTTGACTCCTTACAATGGATGTAGTGGTTATGGTGCTTGGAGTATTAGTTTACTAGATCTTTCAAATATCCAATATGTGGAAAATGAAGACGAAATGTATTCTATCATAGAAATAAACAAACAGAAATAAAATGATTATATAGATAATCCAAACTATTATGTGAAAATAATCTAAACAGATGCGTAGCCATTATTATCCGTTTAGCAATCATCATTAGCTATTACCTTATTAGTGGAATGTTTTAAGTTTTAACAAATCCCAGGGAAAACCACACACACAAAAAATACAGTTTGTTTTAAAATCATCTATCTTAGCAAAGAGATCTGAGGATTCAGTTATGGCCATATCGTGTCACTACTACGTCACAGTACCCCAATATCGGTGGGTCCTACACTAATTTTAACCTGGGAGATTAATATGCTAACTGCAATACTTACGGATTAAATTGCTTCCACAGACTCTCCTCAAACTATGCTTTCCTGTTTTTATAATTGCCAAGATAGGTGATTTGAATTAACTTTGTAAAACGTAAAAAACCCTGTTGTTTTTGGTGTTCCAGCTGTTCCCTTATCTGTGTTTTGTATATATTTTGGTCTTCATGGCAGCACCACTACTTAGACATGCATGTTCAGTGTCTTCCCCCCTCACCCAACCCTCCCAATTCCCCTTTTTTCTATTGTTATACAGTAAAGCAGCTCTGTCACTTTTTTATTTTTAAATCTGCTTATTAAGTGTTCTTGCATAGCAAGACCACCTAGAAAAGCTACAATTTCTGGGGAAATTGTGAAGTGTTCTTGCCTCCACCAGTAGTCTACAACTGGAGTGGGCGGAGTAACTGTTATTATTTATTTATATAGCACATTTAATTGCAATGTTGTTGCCCAAAGTGCTTCACAGTTACATTAAAACATCCAGTTATAAAAACATTAGCAGGTGTAAAAGGCTTTGTCTATGACATCACTTGCTGCTGCAGCCTGGCACAGGTCAGAGTATTTTTGCGGTTGTCATCTTCAAACGGTCATATTTTCAAAACTATCAATCCTACAGTGAAGAGCTTTATATTGTGAGAATCACAAGACCCAGACCTACATTTTGATGTATAGTATGTCTCTGAGATATTAACAAGGAAGGCACAGTCGCAGTTTAGAAATTGCCCTTCAAATGTGAGCTTTGCAGAGTGGAGTTTCAATGAATATCAATGGAAGGCGTGAGTTGCAAACAAATGGTCATATTGTGAAAACTATCAGGACTATGGATTAGCCGTGGACATTTTTAGTGGCAGCAGGGATAGCTGAACGTTTTGATATAAGATTTGTGTAGGTGGGCCTGAAAATGAGGGAGTGGTGGCAGTTTAGAAATCATGTCCTGATTTTTCAGCTTTTGCCAGCTCCCACTCTAGCTTTGCCATTCATTCCTATGGGACAAATTTCGCCACAAAAACGACGATATTCCGAGAACCATTCGCCGAAACGTTCCACAAAGTAATAGCAATCCGATCGGGAACAATCTGCACGTTTTGGTATATTTTTGTCTATTTAGTGTAAAAACTGTGGGAGGAGTTAGGGTGGCAAATTTGGCTATAATAAGAATAATAAGAATAATAATAATAACTAGAAAAGCTACAATTTCTGGGGAAATTGTGAAGTGTTCTTGCCTCCACCAGTAGTATACAACTGGAGTGGGCGGAGTAACTGTTATTATTTATTTATATAGCACATTTAATTGCAACGTTGTTGCACAGTTACATTAAAACATACAGTTATAAAAACATTAGCAGGTGCAAATGGCCCTGTCTATGACATCACTTGCTGCTGCAGCCTTGCACAGGTCAGAGTATTTTTGCGGTTGCCATCTTCAAACGGTCGTATTTTAAAAACTATAAATCCTACAGTGAAGAGCTTTATATTGTGAGAATCACAAGACCCAGACCTACATTTTGATGTATAGTATGTCTCCGAGATATTAACAAGGAAGGCACAGTCGCAGTTTAGAAATTGCCCTTCAAATGCGAGCTTTGCAGAGTGGCGTTTCAATGAATGTCAATGGACTGCGTGAGTTGCAAACAAATGGTCATATTGCGAAAACAATCAGGACTATGGCTTAGCCGTGGACATTTTTAGTGGCAGCAGGGATAGCTGAACGTTTTGATATAAGATTTGTGTAGGTGGGCTTGAAAATGAGGGAGTAGTGGCAGTTTAGAAATCATGTTCTGATTTTTCAGCTTTTGCCAGCTCCCACTCTAGCTTTGCCATTCATTCCTATGGGACAAATTTCGCCACAAGAACGACGATATTCCGAGAACCATTCAGCGAAACGTTCCACAAAGTAATAGCAACGCGATCGGGAACAATCTGCACGTTTTGGTAAATTTTGGTCTATGTAGTGTAAAAACTGTGGGAGGAGTTAGGGTGGCAAATTTGGCTATAATAAGAATAAGAATAATAACTAGAAAAGCTACAATTTCTGGGGAAATTGTGAAGTGTTCTTGCCTCCACCAGTAGTCTACAACTGGAGTGGGCGGAGTAACTGTTATTATTTATTTATATAGCACATTTAATTGCAATGTTGTTGACCAAAGTGCTTCACAGTTACATTAAAACATACAGTTATAAAAACATTAGCAGGTGTAAAAGGCGTTGTCTATGACATCACTTGGTGCTGCAGCCTGGCACAGGTCAGAGTATTTTTGCGGTTGCCATCTTCAAACGGTCATATTTGTAAAACTATAAATCCTACAGCGAAGAGCTTTATATTGTGAGAATCACAAGACCCAGACCTACATTTTGATGTATATTATGTCTCTGAGATATTAACAATGAAGGCACAGTCGCAGTTTAGAGATTGCCCTTCAAATGTGAGCTTTGCAGAGTGGAGTTTCAATGAATGTCAATGGAAGGCGTGAGTTGCAAACAAATGCTCATATTGTGAAAACTATAAGAACTATGGCTTAGCTGTGGACATTTGTAGTGGCAGCAGGGATAACTGAACGTTTTGATATAAGATTTGTGTAGGTGGGCCTGAAAATGAGGGAGTGGTGGCAGTTTAGAAATCATGTCCTGATTTTTCAGCTTTTGCCAGCTCCCACTCTAGCTTTGCCATTCATTCCTATGGGACAAATTTCACCACAAGAACGACGATATTCCGAGAACCATTCAGCGAAACGTTCCACAAAGTAATAGCAATCCGATCGGTAACAATCTGCACGTTTTGGTATATTTTTGTCTATGTAGTGTAAAAACTGTGGGAGGAGTTAGGGTGGCAAATTTGGCTATAATAAGAATAAGAACTAGAAAAGCTACAATTTCTGGGGAAATTGTGTGAAGTGTTCTTGCCTCCATCAGTAGTCTACAACTAGAGTGGGCGGAGTAACTGTTAGTATTTATTTACATAGCACATTTAATTGCAATGTTGTTGCCCAAAGTGCTTCACAGTTACATTAAAACATACAGTTATAAAAAATTAGCAGGTGTAAAAGGCTTTGTCTATGACATCACTTGCTGCTGCAGCCTTGCACAGGTCAGAGTATTTTGGCGGTTGCCATCTTCAAACGGTCGTATTTTAAAAACTATAATTCCTACAGTGAAGAGCTTTATATTGTGAGAATCACAAGACCCAGACCTACATTTTGATGTATAGTATGTCTCTGAGATATTAACAATGAAGGCACAGTCGCAGTTTAGAAATTGCCCTTCAAATGTGAGCTTTGCAGAGTGGAGTTTCAATGAATGTCAATGGAAGGCGTGAGTTGCAAACAAATGGTCATATTGTGAAAACTATCAGGACTATGGCTTAGCCGTGGACATTTCTAGTGGCAGCAGGGATAGCTGAACGTTTTGATATAAGATTTGTGTAGGTGGGCCTGAAAATGAGGGAGTGGTGGCAGTTTAGAAATCATGTCCTGATTTTTCAGCTTTTGCCAGCTCTCACTCTAGCTTTGCCATTCATTCCTATGGGACAAATTTCGCCACAAGAACGACGATATTCCGTGAACCATTCGGCGAAACGTTCCACAAAGTAATAGCAATCCGATCGGGAACAATCTGCACGTTTTGGTATATTTTTGTCTATGTAGTGTAAAAACTGTGGGAGGAGTTAGGGTGGCAAATTTGGCTATAATAAGAATAATAAGAATAATAATAATAATATATATGTGAGATAACATTAAGTGGTCTTGCTATGCAAGAACACTTAATAAGAATAATATATATGTGAGATAACATTAAGTGGTCTTGCTATGCAAGAACACTTAATAATAATATATATGTGAGAACATTAAGTGGTCTTGCTATGCAAGAACACTTAATAATAATAATAATAATAATAATATATATGTGAGATAACATTAAGTGGTCTTGCTATGCAAGAACACTTAATAATAATAATATATATGTGAGATAACATTAAGTGGTCTTGCTATGCAAGAACACTTAATTAATGTTATCTCACATATAGATTATTATTATTCTTATTATAGCCAAATTTACCACCCTAACTCCTCCCACAGTTTTTACACTACACAGACAAAAATATACCAAAACGTGCAGATTGTTCCCGATCGGATTGCTATTACTTTGTGGAACGTTTCGCCAAATGGTTCACGGAATATCGTCGTTCTTGTGGCGAAATTTGTCCCATAGGAATGAATGGCAAAGCTAGAGTGGGAGCTGGCAAAAGCTGAAAAATCAGGACATGATTTCTAAACTGCCACCACTCCCTCATTTTCAGGCCCACCTACACAAATCTTATATCAAAACGTTCAGCTATCCCTGCTGCCACTAGAAATGTCCACGGCTAAGCCATAGTCCTGATAGTTTTCACAATATGACCATTTGTTTGCAACTCACGCCTTCCATTGACATTCATTGAAACTCCACTCTGCAAAGCTCACATTTGAAGGGCAATTTCTAAACTGCGACTGTGCCTTCATTGTTAATATCTCAGAGACATACTATACATCAAAATGTAGGTCTGGGTCTTGTGATTCTCACAATATCAAGCTCTTCACTGTAGGATTTATAGTTTTTAAAATACGACCGTTTGAAGATGGCAACCGCCAAAATACTCTGACCTGTGCAAGGCTGCAGCAGCAAGTGATGTCATAGACAAAGCCTTTTACACCTGCTAATTTTTTATAACTGTATGTTTTAATGTAACTGTGAAGCACTTTGGGCAACAACATTGCAATTAAATGTGCTATATAAATAAATACTAACAGTTACTCCGCCCACTCTAGTTGTAGACTACTGATGGAGGCAAGAACACTTCACACAATTTCCCCAGAAATTGTAGCTTTTCTAGTTATTATTATTATTATTATTCTAGCCAAATTTGCCACCCTAACTCCTCCCACAGTTTTTACACTACATAGACAAAAATTTACCAAAACGTGCAGATTGTTCCCGATCGCGTTGCTATTACTTTGTGGAACGTTTCGCTGAATGGTTCTCGGAATATCGTCATTCTTGTGGCGAAATTTGTCCCATAGGAATGAATGGCAAAGCTAGAGTGGGAGCTGGCAAAAGCTGAAAAATCAGGACATGATTTCTAAACTGCCACTACTCCCTCATTTTCAAGCCCACCTACACAAATCTTATATCAAAACGTTCAGCTATCCCTGCTGCCACTAAAAATGTCCACGGCTAAGCCATAGTCCTGATTGTTTTCGCAATATGACCATTTGTTTGCAACTCACGCAGTCCATTGACATTCATTGAAACGCCACTCTGCAAAGCTCACATTTGAAGGGCAATTTCTAAACTGCGACTGTGCCTTCATTGTTAATATCTCAGAGACATACTATACATCAAAATGTAGGTCTGGGTCTTGTGATTCTCACAATATAAAGCTCTTCACTGTAGGATTTATAGTTTTTAAAATACGACCGTTTGAAGATGGCAACCGCAAAAATACTCTGACCTGTGCAAGGCTGCAGCAGCAAGTGATGTCATAGACATGCACCTGCTAATGGTTTCTATAACTGTATGTTTTAATGTAACTGTGAAGCACTTTGGGCAACAACGTTGCAATTAAATGTGCTATATAAATAAATAATAACAGTTACTCCGCCCACTCCAGTTGTAGACTACTGGTGGAGGCAAGAACACTTCACAATTTCCCCAGAAATTGTAGCTTTTCTAGTTAAGTGTTCTTGCATAGCAAGACCACTTAATGTTATCTCACATATATATTATTATTATTATTCTTATTATAGCCAAATTTGCCACCCTAACTCCTCCCACAGTTTTTACACTACATAGACAAAAATATACCAAAACGTGCAGATTGTTCCCGATCGGATTGCTATTACTTTGTGGAACGTTTCGCCGAATGGTTCACGGAATATCGTCGTTCTTGTGGCGAAATTTGTCCCATAGGAATGAATGGCAAAGCTAGAGTGGGAGCTGGCAAAAGCTGAAAAATCAGGACATGATTTCTAAACTGCCACCACTCCCTCATTTTCAGGCCCACCTACACAAATCTTATATCAAAACGTTCAGCTATCCCTGCTGCCACTAGAAATGTCCACGGCTAAGCCATAGTCCTGATAGTTTTCACAATATGACCATTTGTTTGCAACTCACGCCTTCCATTGACATTCATTGAAACGCCACTCTGCAAAGCTCGCATTTGAAGGGCAATTTCTAAACTGCGACTGTGCCTTCCTTGTTAATATCTCGGAGACATACTATACATCAAAATGTAGGTCTGGGTCTTGTGATTCTCACAATATAAAGCTCTTCACTGTAGGATTTATAGTTTTTAAAATACGACCGTTTGAAGATGGCAACCGCCAAAATACTCTGACCTGTGCAAGGCTGCAGCAGCAAGTGATGTCATAGACAAAGCCTTTTACACCTGCTAATTTTTTATAACTGTATGTTTTAATGTAACTGTGAAGCACTTTGGGCAACAACATTGCAATTAAATGTGCTATATAAATAAATACTAACAGTTACTCCGCCCACTCTAGTTGTAGACTACTGATGGAGGCAAGAACACTTCACACAATTTCCCCAGAAATTGTAGCTTTTCTAGTTATTATTATTATTCTTATTATAGCCAAATTTGCCACCCTAACTCCTCCCACAGTTTTTACACTACATAGACAAAAATTTACCAAAACGTGCAGATTGTTCCCGATCGGATTGCTATTACTTTGTGGAACATTTCGCCGAATGGTTTACGGAATATCGTCGTTCTTGTGGCAAAATTTCTCCCATAGGAATGAATGGCAAAGCTAGAGTGGGAGCTGGCAAAAGCTGAAAAATCAGGACATGATTTCTAAACTGCCACCACTCCCTCATTTTCAGGTCCACCTACACAAATCTTATATCAAAACATTCAGCTATCCCTGCTGCCACTAAAAATGTCCACGGCTAAGCCATAGTCCTGATTGTTTTCGCAATATGAGCATTTGTTTGCAACTCATGCAGTCCATTGACATTCATTGAAACTCCACTCTGCAAAGCTCACATTTGAAGGACAATTTCTAAACTGCGACTGTGCCTTCATTGTTAATATTGCAGAGACATACTATACATCAAAATGTAGGTCTGGGTCTTGTGATTCTCACAATATAAAGCTCTTCACTGTAGGATTTATAGTTTTTAAAATACGACCGTTTGAAGATGGCAACCGCAAAAATACTCTGACCTGTGCCAGGCTGCAGCAGCAAGTGATGTCATAGACAAAGCCTTTTACACCTGCTAATGTTTTTATAACTGTATGTTTTAATGTAACTGTGAAGCACTTTGGGCAACAACATTGCAATTAAATGTGCTATATAAATAAATACTAACAGTTACTCCGCCCACTCTAGTTGTAGACTACTGATGGAGGCAAGAACACTTCACACAATTTCCCCAGAAATTGTAGCTTTTCTAGTTATTATTATTATTATTATTCTAGCCAAATTTGCCACCCTAACTCCTCCCACAGTTTTTACACTACATAGACAAAAATTTACCAAAACGTGCAGATTGTTCCCGATCGCGTTGCTATTACTTTGTGGAACGTTTCGCTGAATGGTTCTCGGAATATCGTCATTCTTGTGGCGAAATTTGTCCCATAGGAATGAATGGCAAAGCTAGAGTGGGAGCTGGCAAAAGCTGAAAAATCAGGACATGATTTCTAAACTGCCACTACTCCCTCATTTTCAAGCCCACCTACACAAATCTTATATCAAAACGTTCAGCTATCCCTGCTGCCACTAAAAATGTCCACGGCTAAGCCATAGTCCTGATTGTTTTCGCAATATGACCATTTGTTTGCAACTCACGCAGTCCATTGACATTCATTGAAACGCCACTCTGCAAAGCTCACATTTGAAGGGCAATTTCTAAACTGCGACTGTGCCTTCATTGTTAATATCTCAGAGACATACTATACATCAAAATGTAGGTCTGGGTCTTGTGATTCTCACAATATAAAGCTCTTCACTGTAGGATTTATAGTTTTTAAAATACGACCGTTTGAAGATGGCAACCGCAAAAATACTCTGACCTGTGCAAGGCTGCAGCAGCAAGTGATGTCATAGACATGCACCTGCTAATGGTTTCTATAACTGTATGTTTTAATGTAACTGTGAAGCACTTTGGGCAACAACGTTGCAATTAAATGTGCTATATAAATAAATAATAACAGTTACTCCGCCCACTCCAGTTGTAGACTACTGGTGGAGGCAAGAACACTTCACAATTTCCCCAGAAATTGTAGCTTTTCTAGTTAAGTGTTCTTGCATAGCAAGACCACTTAATGTTATCTCACATATATATTATTATTATTATTCTTATTATAGCCAAATTTGCCACCCTAACTCCTCCCACAGTTTTTACACTACATAGACAAAAATATACCAAAACGTGCAGATTGTTCCCGATCGGATTGCTATTACTTTGTGGAACGTTTCGCCGAATGGTTCACGGAATATCGTCGTTCTTGTGGCGAAATTTGTCCCATAGGAATGAATGGCAAAGCTAGAGTGGGAGCTGGCAAAAGCTGAAAAATCAGGACATGATTTCTAAACTGCCACCACTCCCTCATTTTCAGGCCCACCTACACAAATCTTATATCAAAACGTTCAGCTATCCCTGCTGCCACTAGAAATGTCCACGGCTAAGCCATAGTCCTGATAGTTTTCACAATATGACCATTTGTTTGCAACTCACGCCTTCCATTGACATTCATTGAAACGCCACTCTGCAAAGCTCGCATTTGAAGGGCAATTTCTAAACTGCGACTGTGCCTTCCTTGTTAATATCTCGGAGACATACTATACATCAAAATGTAGGTCTGGGTCTTGTGATTCTCACAATATAAAGCTCTTCACTGTAGGATTTATAGTTTTTAAAATACGACCGTTTGAAGATGGCAACCGCCAAAATACTCTGACCTGTGCAAGGCTGCAGCAGCAAGTGATGTCATAGACAAAGCCTTTTACACCTGCTAATTTTTTATAACTGTATGTTTTAATGTAACTGTGAAGCACTTTGGGCAACAACATTGCAATTAAATGTGCTATATAAATAAATACTAACAGTTACTCCGCCCACTCTAGTTGTAGACTACTGATGGAGGCAAGAACACTTCACACAATTTCCCCAGAAATTGTAGCTTTTCTAGTTATTATTATTATTCTTATTATAGCCAAATTTGCCACCCTAACTCCTCCCACAGTTTTTACACTACATAGACAAAAATTTACCAAAACGTGCAGATTGTTCCCGATCGGATTGCTATTACTTTGTGGAACATTTCGCCGAATGGTTTACGGAATATCGTCGTTCTTGTGGCAAAATTTCTCCCATAGGAATGAATGGCAAAGCTAGAGTGGGAGCTGGCAAAAGCTGAAAAATCAGGACATGATTTCTAAACTGCCACCACTCCCTCATTTTCAGGTCCACCTACACAAATCTTATATCAAAACATTCAGCTATCCCTGCTGCCACTAAAAATGTCCACGGCTAAGCCATAGTCCTGATTGTTTTCGCAATATGAGCATTTGTTTGCAACTCATGCAGTCCATTGACATTCATTGAAACTCCACTCTGCAAAGCTCACATTTGAAGGACAATTTCTAAACTGCGACTGTGCCTTCATTGTTAATATTGCAGAGACATACTATACATCAAAATGTAGGTCTGGGTCTTGTGATTCTCACAATATAAAGCTCTTCACTGTAGGATTTATAGTTTTTAAAATACGACCGTTTGAAGATGGCAACCGCAAAAATACTCTGACCTGTGCCAGGCTGCAGCAGCAAGTGATGTCATAGACAAAGCCTTTTACACCTGCTAATGTTTTTATAACTGTATGTTTTAATGTAACTGTGAAGCATTTTGGGCAACAACGTTGCAATTAAATGTGCTATATAAATAAATAATAACAGTTACTCCGCCCACTCCAGTTGCAGACTACTGGTGGAGGCAAGAACACTTCACAATTTCCCCAGAAATTGTAGCTTTTCTAGTTATTATTATTATTCTTATTCTTATTATAGCCAAATTTGCCACCCTAACTCCTCCCACAGTTTTTACACTACATAGACAAAAATTTACCAAAACGTGCAGATTGTTCCCGATCGGATTGCTATTACTTTGTGGATCATTTCGTCGAATGGTTCACGGAATATCATCGTTCTTGTGGCAAAATTGGTCCCATAGGAATGAATGGCAAAATGTTCAAAACTAGAGTGGGAGCTGGCAAAAGCTGAAAAATCAGGACATGATTTCTAAACTGCCACCACTCCCTCATTTTCAGGCCCGCCTACACAAATCTTATATCAAAACGTTCAGCTATGCCTGCTGCCACTAGAAATATCCACGGCTAAGCCATAGTCCTGATAGTTTTCACAATATGACCATTTGTTTGCATCTCACGCCGTCCATTGACATTCATTGAAACTCCACTCTAGCCAGCTCAAACTTGAAGGGCAATTTCTAAACTGTGCCTTCATTTTTAATACTTCAGAGACATACTATACATCAAAATGTAGGTCTGGGTCTTGTGATTCTCACAATATAAAGCTCTTCACTGTAGGATTTATAGTTTTTACGACCGTTTGAAGATGGCAACCACAAAAATACTCTGACCTGTGCCAGGCTGCAGCAGCAAGTGATGTCATAGACAGGGCCTTTTGCACCTGCTAATGTTTTTATAAATGTATGTTTTAATGTAACTGTGAAGCACTTTGGGCAACAACGTTGTAATTAAATGTGCTATATAAATAAATAATAACAGTGTTACTCCGCCCACTCCAGTTGTAGACTACTGGTGGAGGAAAGAACACTTCACACAATTTCCCCAGAAATTGTAGCTTTTCTAGTTCTTACTTCCCCCTAGAGCAGCCCTGTTTTTCTGTCCCTCCCCCTTCGCCCCCAAACATGATTATTATACTTTCCCTTACATAGAACATGCTGTTTGACAAAGTTGACAAATGGCTGAGATTTAGTCAAGCTTCTCCATGTTAACTTTGTCAATGGCAGTCAACGTAAAGCTTGCGTCGATCCGTAGGCATGTTACTTCCGGCAGCGACGTGCCATTAACTGCATCTGTTAACTCGAAGTAGGGCAGAGGAGGAGAATTCCTGCAGCCACCGTCTTGGAAACACTAAGATAGTGACGTCATGGATGAAGACCCAGAAGTAATGCCACCGCTTTAAAAAAAAAAAAAAAAAAAAAAAAAAAAAGGCATGTAGCATCAGTCTAAGAGGTTAGAGGGGGGTAGTATAATGACAGAGCCACTTTAAGCATTTTCAGAACTAAACAGAATTTTACTATTCAAATAATTAAATCAAACCACAATGTAAGTGTCAAAGGAATATCTATTTTTCGATTGTAGATTGTTTGAGCAGGGCCCTCTTCACTTACTGTTCCTCTGTGTCAAATATGTTTTGTTAGAATTGGTTGTCTTTTTTTTACCTATTGTACAATGCTGTGGAATATGTTGGTGCTACATGAATAATTATCCATGGATCCCAAATAACATTAATTCCAGTGAAGAGAACACATCGCATTTGATAATATAACAATTGCTTCTCTCTCTCTCTATATATAAATATTTATATCTATCCCTACCATTGTATTATGGTTGAATGATAAAGGTTTAATGTAGCAACCTTATCAAACAGTACCATTTATAGTCACTCACGAATAACGCTTTTTTTTTATATGATAAAAGTACATCACTTAAAATGAACCTTCCTTTGTTTAAACAGAGACATTTTGGCATTCCAAAAAAATTATACTTCCTCTAAATGAGATTAGCTGGAGTACCAGCCTCTAATATACTGTATAAAGTCACGGACTAGCTTGTCTAGACAAAAATCATTGATCTTTAACTCACTATTCTCTCTCATCAACTACACAAAACATGGCTAAATATATATTTCAAGAATTAACAATGTTCACTAATGAAAGATTCAGACAAACATACCAAACAATTAGAGCAGCCAGTGTCATAAATACTAAACCAATGTTCTTACATTGGGCTACCAAATAAATTCCCTAAAAACCTGTTACTTATTCCACTTTAGCCCTACATATTCTGATTAAGCTAAAAATAGTGAAGCAATCTACATTTAAGTATGACATTATATGTGCTTCGCTTATTACACAATGAAAAAAAGAAAAACAATTGTTCTAGTTAGTCTTCAATTACCCTTATAGGGTTACAATAAGCACTAAAACAACATTAGCTGATTGAAGTAGTTTTGGTTTAGTGTTCTTGACCCCGCAGCATCATTGCTCAATTATCTGTCACTGAGTGAAATCACATTAATTTAAGTGGGGGGAAAAGCCAGGGCATAATCAAAGGGACACTGTAGGCATTATAAACATTTCATTGAATTCGTTATAGTGCATGGAGTCCCGTGACAATGTCCCTCTATTTATTATTAAACTATTTTGAGCAGTTTAGCACTGACTGAGGGTCCCTGGCTACCAACAGTCCAGCCCCTACTGGTGGAATGACTAAGCAGATATTACACACTTCTTTCAAGCCATTTCTATTCAGAACAGCAATGGGTGGCTGTGATAGGCTGAAAGTGGTCAGCCTACACTCAACCAATCACAGTTGCCCATTGCCACACAAGTCAATGCTTCCTCATTAGCCCAAGCAGTAAAGAGGGGATGAGTTACAGGGGGCTTGTTTGGATTAAAATCTCTTTAACACAGAATGGAAGGACAGTGCCATGGGATTCAAGGCAGGAGGGGTGGGGGAATAAAATAAATTAGAATATTTGGTGCACTATAGAAAAAAGGTGGAAACAAAAGACACCAATGTATAAATTATAAAGTAACCGTTTTTATGTAAGAAAATAGGTACATGAAACTCATAAAAGGGATAATAAAATAGTAAAATAAAAAAAAATAAAAACACCCAACAACTCTTTTAAAACATTTAGGAAAGTTAATTTGGTGCAATACAGAAAAACAAGTAAATAAAGGGATGTGTAATTTAACCAGTACATAACTTTATAAAGTGTATCAAGATCTGTAAAAACTTGCAATGAATACACCAAGCACTTTAACCATTACAGTGCACTGTAGAGTATTTTAACTAATGCCTGAGGTCGGCCAGTGCCACTGCCTTCCTCCACTACCTTATTCAGGGAGGAGAGTTAACGGAAGCAGGAGCTTCCATCTCTCTGGCTGAGGTAGTAAAGGCAAAGAGCAGTGCCCAGTGGACCCAGGTAAGAAGTCAAACTGTTCTAAAAAGCTTTAACTGCTTACAAGATGTAAGGTGCCACAGCACTCCTGGTACCATAACTACAGATGTCATGGTTAAGGTGCTTGGAATGTTCCTTTAACAATTTCATGCCATTATATATTTTACAAAGAAATCCAAAGATCTGTTTAATTCATGGATGTCTGATTACATAAACCATTTCAGCAAGCTAAAGTGCTTTAAGTGTCTTGAGTGCCCTTATGGAAAAGATCACAACATCCTCAAACTTTATATACATTTCAAGATTCTATAAAAACACATCCACTAATCAGCTACAACATTAAAAAACCCTCATGCTGCCAAAACAGCTATGATGCATGGCACTCCACAAGACCTCTCAATATGTCTTGTGGTATTTAGCACCACGACATTAATCCTGCAAATTGGGACCTCCATGGATCAGATGTTGTTCCTGCACATACCACATGTTGAACCAGATGTTCAACTGGATTGAGGTCTAGGGAATATGGAGACCAAATAAACATAGAAAAAATGAGTTCTGCACTTCCAGTTATAGTGTGCATCAATGTGCTACCACGCATTTATTTGAATAAAATAAAAGACAGGCAAACGTTCCTTTTCAATGCAAATGTCCTTCCACTTGGAATTTGGAGACCAAGACAACACCGTGAACACATTGTCATATTCTTCAAACCATTCCTGAACAATTTTTGCAGTGTGCATTATCCTGGTGAAAGAGGACACTGCCATCAGGGAACACCATTGCCATTTAGGGGTGTGTGTGGTCTTCAACAATCTCTAAGTAGGTGGTAGGTGGTAGGTGTCAAAGTAACATCCACATGAATGCCAGGACCCAAGGTTTCCCAGCAGAACACTGTCCAGTGCATAACAATGCTTCCAATAGCCTGTCTTCTTCCCATAAGGCATCCTGCTGCCACCTCTTCCCCAGGTAAACTATGCACAAGCACCTGGCCATCCACCTGATCTAAAAGAAAACATGATTCATCAGACCAGGTAACATTTTTTCATTGCTCCATGGTCCAGTACGGATGCTCACGTCCACATTGAAGGTGCTTTTCGCCATTAACAGGGGGACATTGTGATCAGTCTGCAGTAAATTGCTCTATACAACACCTTTCTATCAAGGCCAGCATTACGTTTTTTTCTTACCAATGTAAGCTACAGTAGCTCTTCTGTGTGATCGGACCAGATGGGTTAACCTTTTCTCCCCACTTGCATCAACAAGTCTTGTGCACCCTGACACCAGCTGTTCACAAGTTGTCCTTCCTTGCACCACTTTTGGTAGGTACTAACCACTGCATAGCGTGAACACCCCACAAGACTTGCCGTTTTGATGATGCTCTTACCCAGTCATCTAGCCATCACTATTTGGTCAATGTTAAAGTCAGTCAGATCTTTGCTTGCCCATTTTTCCTGCTTCCAATACATGAAATTGAAGTGGTTCCCAAACTTTTTAGGTTCAATGCGTCCTTCATATTTCAGTATTTTCCCAAGGCACCCCAAGTAAAAATGTCAAGGTTGTATATCTGTACAGCGCTAATGCATTTATTGGCCCTATAGTGTAATGTACAGTGTTGGTGTTTGAAGGGGTGCTTGTATATAGTTATTGTGTTTTAATACAGGGGTGTGTCTGTATGTAATGTTTGCGTTTGATTGCAGGGGTGTGTCTGAATGTAATGTTCACTTTTACATGTGGATGTACATTTGTGTGAAGTATTTGTGTTTGAGTGAAGGGGTGTGTTTGTATATTTTTTTTTAGTTTGAATGCAGGGGGGTGTGTATGTAATATTTGTGTTAGATTGCAGGAGTGCGCTTGTATGTTGTGCTGGTGTTGGACTGCTTGGATGTATGCACATACACTACTACATGCATACATACTTACACAGATATTCATGCACATTAACACACAGATGCATATAAATACACCGACACATACACACAAATTCACAGACACCGAAACATACACACATAGAAATACACTGACATATATACATATGCACCCTGACACACACAAACATTGATACATGCCCACACCATGACAGATACACACTGGCACACCCTGACACACAGATGCACATACACAGATGTGTGCGCGCACATAGACACAGAAGCACACTGACATATATATACACACACAGGTGCACACCCTGACTGACACACACACATAAACACAAGTGATTTTTTTGAATCACTGTTTCACATATAGACACCATATATAGAGTGATTAAACAGAGTTCCATACAGAATAGCACTTCACATGAAGCGATACTGGTTCTGCAATGACTAAAAAAGTTATTAAAACTTTACAGTAAAGAAAAGCACCATCTGGAGCGGAGCTCAAATAATATTACATCCCGAGGATGAAGTCAAATTAAATCTATGTAATAAGAACTTTAAAATACATTTTCATTTCTCACTTGATGTTAAAGGGATACTCCAGGCACACAGACCACTTCTGCCCATTGGAGTGGTCTGGGTGGCAACTCCCACTACCCATACCCTGCAAGTGTAATTATTGCAGTTTTCCATAAACTGCAATAATTACATTGCAGGGTTAACTCCACCTCTAGTGGCTGTCTATAGGACAGCCACTAGAGGGACTTCCGTGTTCTTAGAACACAAAAAGTGTTTTAAGCGATGCTGGACGTCCTCATGCTATGTGAGGACCCTCCAGCTTTGCCGGAATCCCCATAGGAAAGCATTGAATAATGCTTTCCTATGGGGAGGTGTAATGGTCGCGCATGTGCATTAGGTCGCCTCCATTAGCTAACGTCGGCGGGGGAGGAGCAACGGCGGAGCCAGACCCAGTGCTGAGGGACATCGGTGCTGGATTCAAGGAGACTTGGAGGCAAGCCACTGAAGCGGTTTTAACCCCTTCAGCAACATGGAAAGCATTAAATAATGGGCGAGGGGGTATGAGGGAGAGAGGCACTGTAGGGTCCTGCAGTGCCAGGAAAACTAATATGTTTTCCTGGCACTGGAGAGTCCCTTTAACCCCTTAAGGACAAATGACATGTGTGACTTTTATTCCAGAAGTTTGGTCCTTAAGGGGTTAACTTATAAATTTAGAGGGTTTAAAACAAAACAATACTTTTTACAAAATGAACACCCACAAAAATATTTACGGTGTTTTAATTATTCTCCATTGTGAGCAATTTAATGTTATGCTAAAGGCATTATACAGTATAGTAGATTGTTCTATGCTTGGAAGCTCTGCAAGTCTCCTAAGCTATTAAGGCCTTCCATTTTGTTAGAAATCAATCATTGATGGTTGAGCCGGCTGCTTTTATGCTCCTGAGCCACCCGCAGGAGCATAGAAGCAGCCGGCTCAGGAAGCTACAACGCTCCCTCGCGCTGTGTAGTCGGCCACCCGCGAGAGCATAGAGGCGGCCAGCTCAGGGAGCTCTGTAGCGGAAGGTATGGAAGCGGCAGGCTGGAGCAGCATGCGAAGGAGCAGTCTTCCTGCAGCTCCTCTCTACTCCCTCGCGCTGTGTACTGATACCGGGAGCCAGAATATGGCATCATTCCGGCCCGGCATCACTGCAGACAGTGCGAGGGAGCAGAGAGGAGCTGCAGGAAGATTACTGCGCTCCCTCACACCCAGGAATATCAGCCCCACTGGTTGATAAAGTTTTAAGTATAAAGTTTGATACAGGACACTGAGGAGACCACCCCACACTTTTGATAAAGCCTCTGGAGAGGCGAAACGCGTCAAGTGGGACTTATTTGGACATTTGTACCTATACTTTTAATTTTTTTTATTCTTTATTTTTGATATGCAGGTAGGTACAACAGTGCCTATATCGCCACAACAGCTTCAGCAGGCTCGATTTTCATGGTCATAACATAATATTGTGGCATGTTTGGTTTGCATATATTTTTAAATAGAAAGGGTAACGATTTGGTAAACAAGTGTTTGAGTAGTAATTATCATGCTTAGTTAGTACAGTACAAAACGTGGTTTAACAGTTGAGGTTAAAGTATGCTGGGACAGTAAGTGTCTTTGAGTGTTAGCTATTCACATCTGTCTAGGCGCAGGGGTGTGGGTGCACTTTTGTATGGGGTAGCCAAGCTGAGCATACTATATCTGAGAAGACTGGCGTTGTGTGCGACTGGTATAAAACCGGCTACATACTTGCTATTTTTATTAGGGCGTTTTCCCCAAGTTGTGTGTCAACGTCTGTATGTAGTTTATGTATAGCTACTCAGTGCTTACGGTAGCTTGTTACTGTGAATAGTAGCTGGACAAGCTTACAGGCTAGTAGTTCTAGTGTGATATCTTACAGCGTGCTTATAGAGGCTAAAGATAGGAAGTAGCTGGCCTGGCATGAAGCCTAGACATAGATTATAGGGTGACAAGAAGCTGCTGGGTGCAGTTATGATTGTGAAACTTGCAAATATGTGTCTCTATTTTACTTGACAGCATAAGCATATAAATCAGGTTTGTGTATGACATTACTGGGATACTGCCCTAGGATAGGAGCATGCAGATTAAATCAGTAGAGGGCATTGCAATAGTATATGTATATTCAGACCCATTGAGAAGTCCGGTATGAGGTGGGACCGCCAATATTGAGTATAGTGTCCCAGTTGACGCATCTCTGCTGTGATCAGCCAACCCCCTGTGCCGGTAAGGCAGGATCCCCCAAGGGTGATTGCGGCAGAGCTCGGTCTGGCAAACCTTCTTGCTGTACTTCACGTCGTAGCTCCGACTTCAGGCTTAGACGCCCTCGGTTTGCTGGTATGTCGTGGGAGTGGGGCAGACATGTTGCGGTTTGCAGGGTCCGTCCGAGTGGTCGCGATCTCCGCGGTGCGTCGTGAGGCAGGCTCTTTGGGCTAGCTGGGTATGAAGGTGCCAGGTTGCTCGAAGCAAGGTAAGCCCTCTGTTGGTGTTGGCTGGGTGTAAGTGGGTTTGAAGAGTGCTTGCACTGATGCTTAGCCGTCGAGAGGTTTCGTACCTTTCCCGGTTGGGTCTGTGCTTCAGGACGGGTGCTGGTCCTAGCCGGGCGGATTTTCCGGCGCCATGTTAGTTTATGTGGCCTCCGTTTTACCTTCCTTAGTGGCCATGCTGCACCACAGCTTCGCCCAGGAGTCGTGGGCTGCCCTGGTGTGAGCGGCACGGTTGGTTCAGGCTGGGCTCCAGCAGGCTTGTGCCGGCGCGCGGCTATTGTGGCCCAGAAGTTTGTAAATAGGGCGTCAAGCCTCTCCTGCAGAGACAGTCGGTTGGGTTGAGGCAGTGAGATGCACACTGTGTCCGCCATCTTGGTGTTGGCGGGTAGTTTGTCTCGAGTGTATCGTGGCAGGAACTTCACAAGTTAGTCACCGTTGAAAGTTGCCGGGATAACCCCCGCCGGCTGGGGGGGGAGGGAGATGTTGCAGGCTGGTCCTCCCGGGTGAGTGTTCGATAGCAGGCTGAGGGATCGCTCGCCTCCCTCTCGTGCGCTGCTTCTAGGCTTCTTGTAGGCCTCAGATCCTCCTCCGGGGTTACCCACCGACCACGGCTGGGAGCTAGGTATGTCCCCCGATATTGTAGTGTCGAAGGCTGCAGGTTTTGGGTCGCAGGTTTGTATTTGTCGCTTTTTAGGAGCCAGATTGTGCGGAGCTCTCGGTGTGTGCGACCATTCCGCTCGGCTGCCAGGCTCCGCCCCACCTATACTTTTAATGTTATATTTGTATATATAATAATAATAGTCAATTTTATTCTCTATACATATATTTTTTTATTATTTTACCCTACATTATGTTTGCTACCTGGTGCCATCATTTCCTTAGGTGGGGATAGTACCACCCATGCTGTGATTACTAGAGCAGGTCTTGCTCTACAATTGTAAGTACAATACTTTTTTTCAATTATCTTGGCTTATAGTACTTACTACACTATCAGAGTGTTTCTCTTTCTCATTTTTATATCCACACTCGCATCTGGAGGATCAGTACCACCTTTACTAGCCTGTACCCTTAGACGGGGATTGTACCGTCCACGCGGAATAAAGCAAAGCTCTTATATAGCTCTACCCTATGTGAGTGGTTTTGCTATAGCTGTTTAGCTAATACCTTGCACTTTACAAAATTGTATTGCACTATTATTGTTTTTCTGTTTTATAATTTTGAGGTATTTACCAGCCCTTCCTCCCTAAGGTGTATGTACGTATAATTTTATTAAAGACACGGAGGCTCCTATTATGCTTCTCTTTCTTTTATTTTCCCTCAGCAGCGAAGAGAGAAATGAGTGAAAAGAGAAAAAACATATCATTAACATATATACATATTCACATATTCAACATATTCCACAGTGCTACATAAGGGAACCTCCCCCTTTCAGTATATAAGGTGTAGCACTCTCTTCCTCTTCCTCTTTCTTCGCTGCTCCCTCAGACCAGCTAAGTACATTTTATTGACTATATCATTCTACTGTCATTTATACCTACACTGCCTGCAGTTTTTTTCTGCAGGGCTTGTTTTATGTTTAATTTATTCCTATATATACTACTTATTCTATCCCCTTGTCGTTTTCGGCACCCTTAGAATCCCGCCAACGTTGTTCCCCGGCGGTTTCTCATCTTCTCCGGTTCCGCCGCGGGCGCGTTCTGCGCATGCGCGAACACTCGCGGCGGCCATTTTCTTGGTTTCCTGTCGCCGATAGTGCCGGCGGCCATTTTAAGCCTCATTACTCGGCGTTTTTTGCTCCGAGGAGGCTGCTTGATCCCTGCTCCTGCTCCTACCGGGTATTTTTCTCTCCTGCTCTGTCCTTTGTGCGTGGGTTAAGCAATCCAGCACCTGTCTCTGTCCTTTAGCCTTAGACATTACCTACTTTGTTTGTGATTATGCAGTCTGCCTGTGGTGATTTGAGTCCCCACCCTGTCCCCCCTAAGGGTACCACAGCATCTGATTCCCAGGCTGACTCCAACCTTATAGGCTCTGAGGAGTTCCAAACCCTCCTGGACACCACTATGTCCACCTCCATTAACAAGGCCATTTCCTCGGCCATGGGAGCTATGTCCTCTAGTATCTCCCTGTCCATCTCTCAGGCCCTTAGGCAGGCCCTCCCCGCCCAGTCTGGCACAGGACCCTCTCCCAGCTCCCCTGAAGGGACTAGCCCAGGGCGCAAGGCGCCTGCCAAACGCAAACACACTGCTGACCCTCCCCACACCCAGGTAAAGCCTGGTTTGAAGGACACGCCTCAGGCTGTCGATGATGGCGCGCAACAACCGCACAGTAGAGCTACTGGCCGGGCTACGGCGGCCAGAGAATGGAAACGGGCACGTGCCCATGATTTATTGTCCGATTCGGACGAGGATGGGGACGAGGAGTCAGACAACCAGTTCTCGGATCCCTACGGGGACGAGGTTTCAGGGGACGATGACCTCCCAGGGTCACAATTCCCTTCCAGGCCAACCCAGGCCAAAACCCTTTCAGGGGCCCATGATGCAGAGCTAATCTCTGACGATAAGGATGCCCTGGCTTTTGACCCAGACAACCTCAGGCACCCTCGCTCCGCGGAATGGGAGCCTGCGACCCATATAGCCCGATACCTGGCCCTTAGGGTCCGGAAATCCCTCTCACAGGAGGGTCGGAACAAGCTGAGGGCGGAATGCCCCCGCCCGATCATACCCGATGCGGTAGCCAAGACCCCTGAGGTAGACCCCCAGATTGTACAATTTCTGGGCAAGTCGGGTTGGAAACCCAAAAAGGGCCTGGACTACTCCATGCGTAACTGTCAGGACAAGTTCCTTGACACCCTGGGCCCGGTCACCAAATTGTATGAGCTGCTAGAGACGGCTCAGTCTAGTGGGGCTCCAGTAGACTTTGAGGTGGCGTTCGGCTGGCTCCAACGCCTAATTTGTATGATAGGCAACGCCAACACGGCTATGTCAACGGAGCGCAGGAAAGCCATCCTGCTTAAGATTGAGCCCAAGCTCGCAAGCATGGCCTCCAATGAGCCCGGTGCCTCTGCAAAAGGCCTTCTATTTGGAGAGTCCTTCGTAAAGGACCTGGGGTCTTACGTTAAGACATTCACGGCTTTGGACAAGGCCCAATCCTCCATTAAGCGGGTATTTAGCCCAAAGGTTTTTGGCGGGGCCGGTAGGGGTAGGAGCCGTCTACCCGGCCGCAACCCCCGGGGTTTCTCTAGACCGGGCAGAGGCTCCTTCAACCAACAGAGACCGACCCAGGAACGGTCCTTCACCCCATTCTTCCCCTCACGAGGACGGGCTTGGCATGCCCGCGGCAGTCGAGGAGCACCCACGGGAAAACGCCCTTATGGTGAGTACCATGTTTCCCCTTTCTTCCCATATACAGGTAGGGGGCAGACTGACCCGGTTCACCCGGGCATGGTCACTTATCACGTCAGACAGTTGGGTGTTACAGACGATAGAGGGCTACCACCTAGAACTGACCGCTTCCCCCATTCAGACCTCTCCCCCAAGGGCGATTCACATGCCGTCTGCACACTTAGATCTCATCTCTACGGAGATCAGGGAATTACAGGCCAAGAAGGCCATAGAAGAAGTCCATCTAGACACACCGGGTTTCGTAAGCAACCTTTTTCTAGTGCCCAAAAAAGGAGGCGGGGTACGCCCGGTTATCAACCTACGGCCCCTGAATGCCTTCATACAATACCGGCACTTCAAGATGGAGGGCATTCATTGCCTCAGAGACCTGCTCCTACCCGGAGACTGGATGGTCAAATTAGATTTGCAAGATGCTTACCTAACGATCCCAGTAGCCTCAATTCACAGGAACCTACTACAGTTCTGCTGGGAAGGCAAGAAGTGGCGTTTCACATGCCTACCTTTCGGTCTGTCCTCCGCCCCATGGTGTTTCACGAAAGTACTAAAACCAGTGGTGGCCTTCCTCAGATTGCACGGGGTCCGCCTTATCATTTACCTGGACGACATCCTCATACTCTCCGGGACTCGATCCCTCTTACTAGAACACTTGGGGTGGGCCCTACACCTCATACAGAACCTAGGCTTCCTTGTAAACTGGAAGAAGTCGGTTCTGATCCCCTCAACAAATGGAATTCCTCGGATTCCGTATCGACTCTGTACTACAAGTTCTCTGCCTCCCAGCGGAGAAGATGTCCAACATCAAGAGGGAAATAAGGAAACTTATGCAACGGCCGGACATATCCCTGCGCCAACTGGCGCGGGTCATCGGCCTGTTGGCAGCCTCTATCCAGGCGATTTTCCCAGGTCCGCTACACTACAGAGCCTTACAACGACTGAAAGCGGCCTGCCTGAGAAGTGGCCACTCGTACGAATCTCACATTTCCCTGGACACGGAGTCGAGGGAGGAACTGAACTGGTGGCTAACCCACATGGAGGCTTGGAACGGCCGAGCGATCTTCGGGTCCACTCCAGATCTGGTGATCGAATCGGACGCCAACTTACATGGTTGGGGCGCGCGCTGCGGCAATATATCCACAGGAGGCAGGTGGTCCACGGAGGAGTCCTTCTTACACATAAACTCTCTGGAACTGCTGGCGGCCTCGTTCGCCATTCGCAGTCTATCTCCCAGAGGCATCTCATGCTCGATTCTTCTCAAGCTGGACAATGTCTCAGCGGTACGATACATAAACCATCTAGGGGGAACCAGGTCCCGCATCCTAGCGGTTTTGGCCAGAGACTTCTGGAATTACTGCTTACAGAACAGCGTGTCCGTTACCGCGGAACACATCCCGGGCCTAGACAACTACACCGCGGACTGGAACTCCCGCTACTTGAGGGACTCGGGAGATTGGAGACTGCTACCGAAAGTATTCAGCAGAATCTCGTCCCTGTGGGGACCTTTGAGCACGGACCTGTTCGCATCCAGACTCAACACACAACTACCGAAGTTCTGCAGCTGGCGACCAGACCCGGAGGCCATAGCGACAGACGCTTTCCTCCAAGATTGGTCCGAGGGCAGGGCTTACGCCTTCCCACCGTTCAACCTGATAGCTCGTTGTCTGGCGCACCTCCGACGCTTCAAGAGCTCATTGGTACTGATAACCCCGTGCTGGAGATCTCAACCTTGGTTCCCACACCTACTGGAGATGGCGATAGACCACCCACGGCTACTGCCGGACCATCCATCTCTACTGACCAACCCAGACGGGGAGAACCACTCCCTGGTGGAACAGGGCCTTCTCCGTCTCATGGCATGGCTCCTTTCCGGGGACCCTGGGAGATCACGGAGGTTTCGAACACGACTATGCAGCTCCTGGCAAACGCATGGGCACCTGGTACACGACAAGCTTATGCTGCAGCATGGAGACAGTGGGCCAATTGGTGCTTGGGACGATCACTGGATCCGATATCAGCCCCTGTGAAGTCGGTACTAGATTTCCTTACGCACCTGTTCGAGTCAGGCAAGGCCTTCCGCACGGTCAATGTTTTCCGCTCGGCCATCTCAGCCGGGCACGACCAGGTGGACGGCCTCCCACTGGGGCAGAATCCTCTAATTTGTCGTTTGCTCAAGGGAGTCCGTTTCTCACGCCCCCCCACGTCCAGATACGGGTCCTTCTGGGACGTCAACTGTGTGTTCAGACTCCTAGATGGCTGGCCCACCAACGTGGATCTTTTACTTAAACAATTATCGGCAAAACTACTGATGCTGCTCTGCCTTCTATCCTGCAAACGGGTATCAGATGTGAGAGCCTTGGACTGGCGAGCCCGTACATTCACCCCGGAGGGGGTGTCGTTCGATATCTCACGAAGAACGAAGTCGGCCACCAAACAGGTC